>NC_086447.1:897666253-897985253 GCF_028390025.1 Pseudophryne corroboree
ATATATAAACGTCCATCCAAAATACGGCACTCAGCGGGCTAAATCATCTGCAGTAAATCACAATGTAGGCAGCATAAGCTTTGCAACGTTTCGGCAACTTTATTTGCCTTTTTCAAGCAGCGTAACCATTACCAAACAGTGTTACAGTGAATCTTAAATACCCTTACCTCTCTCCCTCGCAACTCGGCCTCCCTCCCGTGTCCGGACACGTCATCACCGACTTCCGGGTGTAGCACACTTCTCCTTCCGCACACAACACTCCGTACGTTGCCATGGAAACCCGCGTCTATTGAAAGTCGCGCTTGTTGCCAGGTTTCAATCAAAGTCAGTGCGGCTCGGGGGCGCCTCTCCAGATGAGTCACCTGGCGTTCCGTATACTGAGGATATGGGGGACCCAGACATCGGGAAAGGGGAAATACCTTAAATCGTGAAAAAACAATACATTTAAAAACATGACATAAATATTAAAAACAGATAAGACACAGCTCATGTACATATATAGTGAATAGATCCAAAGATAGAGAAAATAATCATTGTACGGTAAATTATCATAAAGGCATGGTTAACATTTAGTTAATTACTAATTCATATGAAAACACTGAGATTCAATTGGTCATTCAAACCCCTCGGTTTAACAGTATCAAGTAAATGAATCCATTTAGCTTCGCATTGTAAAAGTTTTTTATGTCGATCCCCTTGTCTCCCATCATTAGGGATATGATCAATGATCATGTGGCGCAAATTGGCCATATTGTGTCTGGCTTCCCTGAAGTGCCTCGCAATGGGCTGATCTGACCCCTTACCATTCAAGGTCGCTCTGATAGCTGATCTATGTAAGGCCATCCGTTCCCTACATGTACGGATGGTTTTCCCCACATAACAAAGCCCACATGGGCATTTAATCAGATAGATAATATAGGAACTGGTGCAGGTTAGCGGATGTCGGATCTCATATCTACGACCTGTATGTGGGTGAGAGAAATATTTACCCACTATCATATGGCTGCAGGTAGTACAGCCTGTACATTTATGACAACCATTCACCCGTCTAGTTATACCTTCTTTTGTTGTCATTTGTTTGGTAATATCCGTGTGCACCGTCCAGTCCCGGATATTTTTACCTCTCTGATAGCAATGTCGGATGTTAGTATATTTGAGGGTTTTTATATCATTCTGTATCACGGGCCATAGAGTTGCACTACTTTCTCTGATCTTATTGTGTGCTACCGTATATCTATGGACCCAATTCAGAGAATCTTTGGACCCATCACTAATTCTTTTTGTAAACGTGCTATCCCTCGATTTCGAAGCAACTTTGGTTCTAGCAGAGTTAAGATTATGGTCATTATAGCCTCGTGCTCTAAATTTATCAGTCATGATGTTCAAGTTACTCTCTAACGTACTCGTATCGCTAGTGATCCTCTTTGCTCTCAAAAACTGAGAGTAGGGGAGGCTATGAATTGTTGCTTGAGGATGAAAACTATCAGCCCTTAATAGTGTGTTTCTATCCGTTTCTTTAGAATAAATGCTAGTGTGAATTCTGTTATCTGCATCTAATTGAATTCTTACATCAAGGTATGTGATTTCCTCCCGACTCAATGTGTATGTGAACTTGATAGGGCAATTCCGCCCATTAATTTGTCCAATCAAGTCAATCAGCTGTTGGTAAGAACCATTCCAAAATAGTATGACGTCATCTATATAGCGCTTGTAAAACACTATATAGTCACGTGCTTCACGAGTGAAGAATAATTGTTTCTCAAGGACTGACATATATGTATTAGCATACACCGGTGCCACGGTATTTTGGAATGGTTCTTACCAACAGCTGATTGACTTGATTGGACAAATTAATGGGCGGAATTGCCCTATCAAGTTCACATACACATTGAGTCGGGAGGAAATCACATACCTTGATGTAAGAATTCAATTAGATGCAGATAACAGAATTCACACTAGCATTTATTCTAAAGAAACGGATAGAAACACACTATTAAGGGCTGATAGTTTTCATCCTCAAGCAACAATTCATAGCCTCCCCTACTCTCAGTTTTTGAGAGCAAAGAGGATCACTAGCGATACGAGTACGTTAGAGAGTAACTTGAACATCATGACTGATAAATTTAGAGCACGAGGCTATAATGACCATAATCTTAACTCTGCTAGAACCAAAGTTGCTTCGAAATCGAGGGAAAGCACGTTTACAAAAAGAATTAGTGATGGGTCCAAAGATTCTCTGAATTGGGTCCATAGATATACGGTAGCACACAATAAGATCAGAGAAAGTAGTGCAACTCTATGGCCCGTGATACAGAATGATATAAAAACCCTCAAATATACTAACATCCGACATTGCTATCAGAGAGGTAAAAATATCCGGGACTGGACGGTGCACACGGATATTACCAAACAAATGACAACAAAAGAAGGTATAACTAGACGGGTGAATGGTTGTCATAAATGTACAGGCTGTACTACCTGCAGCCATATGATAGTGGGTAAATATTTCTCTCACCCACATACAGGTCGTAGATATGAGATCCGACATCCGCTAACCTGCACCAGTTCCTATATTATCTATCTGATTAAATGCCCATGTGGGCTTTGTTATGTGGGGAAAACCATCCGTACATGTAGGGAACGGATGGCCTTACATAGATCAGCTATCAGAGCGACCTTGAATGGTAAGGGGTCAGATCAGCCCATTGCGAGGCACTTCAGGGAAGCCAGACACAATATGGCCAATTTGCGCCACATTATCATTGATCATATCCCTAATGATGGGAGACAAGGGGATCGACATAAAAAACTTTTACAGTGCGAAGCTAAATGGATTCATTTACTTGATACTGTTAAACCGAGGGGTTTGAATGACCAATTGAATCTCAGTGTTTTCATATGAATTAGTAATTAACTAAATGTTAACCATGCCTTTATGATAATTTACCGTACAATGATTATTTTCTCTATCTTTGGATCTATTCACTATATATGTACATGAGCTGTGTCTTATCTGTTTTTAATATTTATGTCATGTTTTTAAATGTATTGTTTTTTCACGATTTAAGGTATTTCCCCTTTCCCGATGCCTGGGTCCCCCATATCCTCAGTATACGGAACGCCAGGTGACTCATCTGGAGAGGCGCCCCCGAGCCGCACTGACTTTGATTGAAACCTGGCAACAAGCGCGACTTTCAATAGACGCGGGTTTCCATGGCAACGTACGGAGTATTGTGTGCGGAAGGAGAAGTGTGCTACACCCGGAAGTCGGTGATGACGTGTCCGGACATGGGAGGGAGGCCGAGTTGCGAGGGAGAGAGGTAAGGGTATTTAAGATTCACTGTAACACTGTTTGGTAATGGTTATGCTGCTTGAAAAAGGCAAATAAAGTTGCCGAAACGTTGCAAAGCTTATGCTGCCTACATTGTGATTTACTGCAGATGATTTAGCCCGCTGAGTGCCGTATTTTGGATGGACGTTTGCACATTATTTGAATGAGCACCGCGGCAATATTCAGAAAGAAGTGTGAGTGCCGGTTGTACGAAGTTATATATATATATATATATATATATATACTAGGTGCTTCATCGCGCCCTACGGGCGCTCTTCACACCGTCACAAGGGGCTACGCCCCCTTAACCCTTACATGCCTATCTGGGGTTCAATATTTGTATTATATGGAGTATTACCTGCATTCCTTTGTTAGTGGTTAAATATTGCACAATGAAAGGGCGTGCGATGGTGAAGGAGGCGCAGCCCCTTGCGACGGCGTGAACAGCACCTGCAGGTCATGATGTACAGAATGTAGCGGGTGCGGGGGGGGGCTGCGGATGGGGGAGGGTGTCTGTAGATGCTGCGGGTGGAGGGGTGGGCCAGGACATGGGCGACAGGGCCAGGACAGATATGACAGGGACAGGATAGGGGTGACAGGGCCAGGGTAGGGCCGGCAGGACCAGGACAGAGGTGACAGGGCCAGGAAAGGGTTGACAGGGCAAGCACAGGGGTGACAGGGCCAGGATAGGGGTGACAGGGCCAGGATAAGGGTGACAGGGCAAGGCCAGGATAAGGGTGACAGGGCAAGGCCAGGGGTGACAGGGCCAGGATAGGGGTAACTGGGCCAGGATAAGGGTGACAGGGCCAGGATAAGGGTGACAGGGCAAGGCCAGGGGTGACAGGGACATGACAGAACACAGAGCATGGGAGAGATTGGTATTAGGGACAGAACAGTGGTGACAGACAGATGTGTCTTACCGGAGTCACTGCTGCTGGCTGCTGCTGTTCCACTCCAACCTGTTGGGATCTGCTGCTGGTGGAGACTTGGCATGGCTGACTCTCTCAGGCTGGAGTCCTGTTTCCTCTGCCCATCCGCATCCCCCCCCCCCACTCCTCAGTCACATACCGCGGACCTTGCGCGGCTGCCGGGCACTGTGGTAAGGGGAGACTGGGAGTGGCTGGTTAGCCCCCAGGAGACGCTGCGGCTGGAGGGAGGAGGGGGTCGGAGCCTGCAAGCAGCGCGGACTTCTGCAGCGCTACCCGCCGGCTAAAGTGTGTGAAGGAGCTGGGTGCACCTCACTGTGGGTGGCAGCGCAGCAGCTAGCGGTGGGGTTGCCGGGGCTTGAGATAACAGAGGCAGTACGGAACCTGCACAGCCTCAGGTGCCCCACAAAACTGCAGCTAAGAAGCGTGGAGTGTGCCAGAAAGTGACGCTCCTCCGTGTCAGAGAGCCCCTGCTGAGTATGCTGATATGGGGGGGGTCAAGCACACAGTGAGCCGATGCCCGTCTGTCTGTACAGCATACCCCCTCACACACCCCCATACCTCCCAACTGTCCCAATTTTCGCGGGACAGTCCCATTTTGGGGGGTCTGTCCCGCTGTCCCACCAGCTGGCCGCAGTGTCCTGCGGTGTTGGGGGGGGGCAGTTGGGAAGCTCCTGTACTCGCTGTTCTGCTTAGCAGAGCAGCGGTGAATAGACTATTTAGTGGAGACAGAGGGAGAGGGGGGCATCAGGGGGTACGGATTAAGGGGGGGGGGGGGGGTCCGGCAGCAGAGCCAGATTAAGGGGGGGCCCAGGGGGTACGTACCCCGGGCCTCACAGTTTTAGGGGGCCCCCCAGCTGGAGTAGCTCTGTCCCAGCTCTGAAGCTCCCCCGTCCTGCCAGCAGCAGCATTGTGCTACAGTCAGCACACGCTGCTGCGTGTTGGCAGGTCTGTGGTGTTGCAGGCCACGCCCCCAAACCCACAGCAGGCACAGCAATGAGATAGGCCCCGCTGTCTCAAGTGCCCTGGGCCCCCCGGACTCATAATCCACCCCTGGGGGCATGCCAGCAGCTCACAGAGCGCTGGGCATGCCCCCTCACTGATGAAAATGGGGGCGTGGCTCACAATCGTGGGTGCCCCCCGTGAAGCCACGCCCCTTTTCGTTGGTCATGCCCCCTTTTCACCGTGCGCCTTCTGCCTGAAGAAAGCTGGGAGGTATGCACCCCTGCCTGTGCCATGCCCATACCATCTGCTTCTGCTCCTAGTCTATAGATTTGCCCAGATCTGTGACTCATTTGACTAACTCCGCCCAGTGTTGTGACTCCGCCCAGCGTTAGCAAATGAAGCACAAAGTCACAGATCTGGGCTATTATATAGGAGATATATATATATATATATATATATATATATATATATGTACACACACATACCCACGGAAACCCCCCTGAATAAATCCTGCGTTTGCCCCTGCATTGCATTTGTAGCCACAATAGCATTTGTAATGCTAGGTAATGCTGCTGTAGCCATGATTCTGCAATGGCTCAGATTGCCTAATATGTAACGGTTGTTCTATGGTGCAAGTCTGCATTGCATTAATTATCAACCAACCTTTCATAGTCCTACTTGCATTCAATAGATAAGAGCTGATTATTGATTGGCTACTTTGATTCTATTGCATATTTTCACCTTATAAACAATGGTAAATGACCCAGAGAATATTTCTGAATAATAGGACAGTTAGATTATAATATACAATGTTTTATTTTATTGATTTAGCCAAAATCTATCTAGCTGTCGGATAAAAACTTGTAATATAATATTTTCAGGACTGACAAAGAGGAGATCGGAAAAACCCATGAGATGCGGCAATCTTCTGCCAATGATGAAGATAATTGGAAAATTAAAGGGGCGCATTACAAGATAATACGCAAGGAGTGCCAGCTCCCACAAATTCACCTAGATCTGAATTAAATTATTACCAGCCAAAGTCAGGAAAGTGCCCTTAAGTGGGTCATGATAACATAATAGAGGGTATGGAACAGCCAAATCAATAAAAGGAGAATTGTGTCTGAAACAGCTGAAGGGGGACAAGTGATTTAGCAATTGCTTAAATGGAAATTCAGACTTTTGCTGGGAAAAGTTTTATATCTTTTTAATAATTGTAAATGTTTCAATATGGATAGCAGCAAACAGGAATATTAGCTTGAAAAATAATGTTCACACATATGTTATATGATTAGTTACACGATATATAAAACAAGACTAATCCAATGGCAGTTTCTGGTACGTTTCCCATTGTTTGCATTATAAACAAAGCGCCTTGACAGTTATTTATGAACTGGAAAAATATGTGGAGGTGCAGAGCATAAAAACCATGTACTGTAGACCTACCTGTGTGTTACAGCTAACGATGGTTCAACTTCCAAGGTGGGCATGGAACTCACGGAGGTCTTCTGGGTAGTGACCCGTGTACACCCAGGATTGAGACTCATAGAACCTACCAGCAGGTCCCCATGCGTATAAGAGCTGCTTTTCCCATAGGGCTTGATGTGCCTACCGGCACTGATATGCCCACCAGGACTTAAGCCACTGGCGGTAGTATGAGCTTAACTCCTGAGTGACCTGAATCAATGCCGGTAGAAACTAAAGACCAAATGAGGATAGGAGAAGCTCTAAGACAAGAGACTGGAGAACAAACAATGCAAACTTAAAAACAGAACTCTCCCAAACTCTGGATAGGTTTCGAGTGAGGAGAGAACATAAGGTATGCACACAGACAATACACTATAGAAAGAAGGTAGACAAAACAACGAAGAAACAGAGCCACTGGCATTGGGAGTACTGAGGGTATATAGGTGAGACAGATAACTGCGGAGACACAAGACTGTATAGCAAGAAGACGAGAAGTACTATATGCAGAAATAACAAGCGCAATCAAGACCGATAATGCAACTGACACATTGGAAGCTGATGATTATGTACTGACACTGGGCTGGACACAGGAATACTGTGCTGATAAATACATAACTGACACAGAGCTAGACAAAGGTATAACTGAGTTGGATGCTGATAACTATACAACAGAGACAGAATTGAACACAGGAATAATGCAGAGGATAGTAGCAAAATAACCAAAGATTTCCACAACTAGTACTAGAACCTATAGACAAGGGCTCCCACTGCAACCAGGAACTATAACCAGCCAGGAGTGAAAGACAGACAACACATATATAGGAGACAAGAGCCAATGAGAGTCACAGCACAGCCAGCTTCCCCTAATAACCAACTCTCTGCAGCTGTGCTGCTGCACATTCACCAGGCTCCTGACTTTCACAAAAAACAACAGGCCGGAGTCAGGTAACAAAGCATTCCCAAACAGGTGTGCTGCTACACACAGTAGCCAACTTCCAGGTTGCTAGGAGACAGCCAGAAACACAAACAGAAATGTGCCACAGCAGCAACTCATAAAAGTGTGTAGTGTGGGCGTAGCAAGTGGTACTCATGGTCTGGGTGCCGCCTCCAGTGGGGGACACCAGCTGTGGTAGGTCAGCCATTTTTTTTCTTCCATTGTTTTAAATATTCAGCCAGGGCCATCCACCTATCCCAGTGGACCCAGGAAAAAGTGACGGTAGTGCCATCGGGAGCCCCCATCTGCACTGCAGAACTGTCCCAACTCTGTTTCCATAGGGTCTACAACCCATCCCCTTCCTAAACAGGAAGGATCATTCTTTACTGCAGTGCAAGTAGGTGGCCCATCGATATGAAGATGACAGCGGATCCAGTCCACCCATCTACATACCTTGAAAAAGCTGGAGCTGTTAGAGTGATGGAGTATGATATGTAGCATAGCAGCAAAGTCAGGGCCGTATCCAGGGGCTGACAAGCAGCGCACCTGCCAAGCGCACGGTCTAGGGGGCAGCACCATTGTTCTCTCATGACACCCACCACTCTCTAGGTACCTGGAACGATACCTAGAGAGTTGCTGTAGAGCTGCCTAAAGCATCTACTACAATGCTCACCTCCTGCCTGGTCCTGTCATGGCTCCTGTTTGGGACACTCACAATGTCACATGACCAGGGGCCGACACTGGGCAGAAAATCACCTTAATACAGCCCTGACCAAAGTGTCCATGAAAACTGTGTTGCAATGCCTCTAATTATGTAAAAAGTCAAATAAATGGGTGTAGTTGACACTAGTCTGAGACCTCAACAGAGATGGATTAAGGGGAAGGGTGGCTCCATATGATCCCCTCCTCTTTCCACAGTCTACTCTGCATGTGTGGGTCTCCGGAAACATGGCACCCATGACAAGTCCCTGGTGATTTTTGTACTGTGAATGCACAAATCTCCAGGAAAATTGCAGCTGCGCCATGTTTCCAGTGACTTGCACTGCACCGCCGCATTGGGGTAAGTGTACTAAATTTATGCAGGGTGTGCAGTGTGAGCCCCGCCTAGACCCAGGCACCCATGTGCCCGGCACACCTTGCACCAGTTATACAATGGTGGTCATTCCGAGTTGTTCGATAGCTGCATTCGTTCCCTGTGCAGCGATGAGGTAAAAAAAAGGTACTTCTGTGCATGCGTATGCGGCGCAATGTGCACGCGCGGCGTACTATTACAACGAACTATGTAGTTTCACACAAGGTCTAGCGAAGCTGTTCAGTCGCACTGCTGGCCGCAGAGTGATTGACATGAAGTGGACGTTTCTGGGTGTCAACTGACCGTTTTCAGGGAGTGTTCGAAAAAACGCAGGCATGCCAGGAAAAACGCAGGCGTGCCAGGAAAAATGCAGGCGTGGATGGGAGAACGATGGGCGTGTTTGTGACGTCAAAACAGGAACAGAACAGTCTGAAGTGATCGCAAGCGCTGAGTAGGTCTGAAGCTACTCTGAAACTGCACAAAATTCGTTTGTAGCCCTCTGCGATCCTTTCGTTCGCACTTCTGCTAAGCTAAAATACACTCCCAGTGGGCGGCGGCATAGCGTTTGCACGGCTACTAAAAACTGCTAGCGAGCAAACAACTCGGAATGACCCCCAGTATGTGTTACTGATCTTCTTAACCTCCAACTACACAGATTTGCAGTTCAATAGTCTAAAGTGCTGTAAACTCGCCCTATCGCTTCTATTTTGATCTTTCTCTGACTGACATTAGCAGCAACTATAAAAGACAAACTTTTCTGGGAAGTACTTGTCAGATATCGAGCCATGAACATGATTAACTCATTTTCTCCTTCATTAAAAAATAATTAAGAGCTTTGAAAAATAGGAGGATTTGTATGACGAAGGTGCAGCCGGTGATTAAACCTTCAGAACTCCGTATCTCCTGCTCAGGAATTCTCTTTTTTCTTTTATAATTAAAAATAAGAAAGAAAGACCTCGGATCGATAAAAACGATCCAAATATTAGCAGCTAATAATGTTGTCAAATGTGTCCTGAGACCCTGAAATAAACAACGGGGACAGTCATGGTGTCATCAATATTACGGGATCTCTGAAAGACGTTTTGTTAATGAAATACAAGATGTACGAATTATTGTTTGTTTCCGTGTAATAGATCAATCGTAATGGATAACCGGGAAGAGTATTATGAGTCTTATATGTACAGATTGGTGTGACGTGCTTTTACTGTAATATCAATCACAAGGTTAACCACCGGAGGTATTTGTTTTTGTCATATTTACAAAACAATTTATTTTTACTGCTGCCGCAACCTACAGCGACCCAAGATGGATTCTCTTTTCTCCCGCCCAGAGAAGATAACAAACGCGGCATGTAGAGATACTGCAGATGCTTCTATTGATGCATTGATATAGTGTTATGCTACTGGAGCCTAGCAACCATTTGTTGTTTAAGGGCCTATTTCAGAGTTGGACGCAAACCCATTTTTTTTTTTTTTTTGCAGATGAGCATTTATCGGCAGTCTGTAAATGTAACTAAAGGGGTAATTCAGATCTGATCGCTGGGCTGCTAACTTTGCTGTCCTGCGTTCAGATAATTGCCAGGGGGAGTGTAAACTCGCCGCGCAAGTGTGCGATCCTATGCGTACGCCGAGTTGCAAAAGTCCACTGTGTGCAGTCTCTGTGCAGCCCAGGACTTACTCTTACAGTGCCATCACATCAGGCTGATCGGAGCCGGAGCTGACAGCACACACCCTCCCTGAAAATGCTTGGGAACGCCTGCATTTTTACGGACACTCCCAGTACCACCCACAAACAGTCTCTTCCTGTCAATCACCTTGCGAATGCCAGTGCGATCGGAATTTTCACACCATCCCGTCGCTGACTGGCGATGCCTGTGGTTGTCCGACATGCGTGCGCATTGCGGTGATAATGCACAGCAGCGATCAGGTCGAATCCCCCCCCCTAAGTCGCACTGGTGATTCGACTGCGATAACTGAGTGGATTTATTTGCAAGTGATTGACAGGGACCATTTGGGGGAGATATCGGGAAGGGGGGGGAGGGTGGCGTCATGTCACAACCATTTTGGGGGCATTTTGAGGCTGCAACTGCGATCCCATTGGGATTTGCTGTAGTGCTCATGAGCATCTTAATACAAACACAGATGACTGTGGCTTTTGCATATTTTCATGCAGCCGCTGTGACGCATTTGCAGCTACAAATGCATTTGCATCTATCTCTGCAACAGGTCTATAGGTGTGTATGTACTTCTGTCCCAGTTTTAGATTTTTTTATTGCAATACGGTAGATGCACAGGCATCACTGGGGGGGGAAGGGGGGCGAGCCGCACCCAGGTGTCACCCTTCCATGGGGTGACACTGAAATGGCAGCTCCTCCGCAGTGACAGGAGACAGCTACTGCAGTATGACCTTATCCTGCAGCACCCAATTCCCGACACTGAGATACTGGACATGCCCCCAGAGTGATGTAATGGTGGGGCTTCCCACGAGGACACGTGTCATATTTATGCTAACAGGGTACTTTCACCTGGCACCGCCCCCTGCCCACTAAGCACTGCCCCCTTTTTTCAGGTGCATGTCTGAAAGGTGAGCAGGGGGGGCTATTAGCTTCACTGGATATCACCGACCCCAGTGCTGCCACTGTGCAGAAGGTCTACAATTATGCAAATGTGACCAAATAAGAAATGTGAGCAATTTGGTCATACACAAGCTGATTGCTAACGTGACTCCTTTTGATGGCACAGGCCAAAAAAAAAATAATCTAATTTTGTTGGCCCCTTATAACTTTTTGCGAAACTTGCAGTAGTATCCCAAACGTACAATAGGGGTAATTCCAAGTTAATCGCAGCAGGAATTTTGTTAGTAGTTGGGCAAAACCATATGCACTGCGGGGGAGGCAGATATAACATGTGCAGAGAGTTAGATTTGGGTGTGGTGTGTTCAATCTGCAATCTAATTTGCAGTGTAAAAATAAAGCAGTGAGTATTTACCCTGCACAGAAATAAAATAACCCACCCAAATCTAACTCTCTCTGCACATGTTATATCTGCCTCCCCTGCAGTGCACATGGTTTTGCCCAACTGCTAACAAAAATCCTGCTGCGATCAACTTGGAATTACCCCCATGGTTTTGCACAACTGCTAACAAATTTTCTGCTGTGATCAACTTGGAATTACCCCCAATATGTGAAGCTTTCTGGACAGCAAAAACATTCCCACTGTCACAAATCAGTCTGTGAGGTTTATTACATTTCTGTAATAAAGGGGGGGGGGGGGGGGAGGGGGAGACTTGAATCCGATTGAACATCTCTGGAGAGATGTGAAAATGGCTGTGCACCGACGCTTCCCATCCAACCTGATGGAGCTTGAGAGGTGCTGCAAAGGGGAGTAGGCAAAACTGCCCAAAGATAAGTGTGCCAAGCTTGTGGCATCATATTTAAAAAGACTTCAGGCTGTAATTGCTGCCAAAGGTGCATCAACAAAGTATTGAGCAAAGGCTGTGAATACTTATGTACATGTAATTTCTTAGTTTTTTATTTTTAATAAATTTTAAAAAATCTAAAAAAAAACACTGTTTTCACGTTGTCATTATGGGTTATTGGTGGTCATTCCAAGTTGTTCGCTCGCTAGCTGCTTTTAGCAGCCGTGCAAATGCTAAGCCGCCGCCCTCTGGGAGTGTATCTTAGCTTAGCAGAAGTGCGAACGAAAGGATCGCAGAGCGGCTACAAAATAATTTTGTGCAGCTTCAGAGTAGCTCCAGACCTACTACTAGCTTGCGATTACTGCAGACTATTTAGTTCCTGTTTTGATGTCACGAACACGCCCTGCGTTTGGCCAGCCACGCCTACGTTTCACCAGTCACGCCTGCGTTTTTTTCTGGCACGCATGCGTTTTTTCACTCACTCCCTGAAAACGGCCAGTTACCTCCCAGAAACACCCACTTCCTGTCAATCACTCTGCGGCCAGCAGTGCGACTGAAAAGCGTCGCTAGACCTTGTGTGAAACTGCATCGGCTGTTCAGAAAGTACGTCGCGCGTGCACATTGCGCCGCATACGCATGCGCAGAAGAGCCACCTTTTTACCTAATCGCTGCGAACGAAAACCGCTAGCGATCAACTCGGAATGACCCCCATTGTGTGTAGATTTTTCAGGGGCAAAAAATTATTTTATTCCAGTTTGGAATAAGGCTGTAACATAACAAAATGTGGAAAAAGTGAAACGCTGTGAATACTTTCCGGATGCACTGTATGTTGGGTGTATGTGGTACTGTATGTGACCACATTGTTTAAATATAAATCACAAACGCTCTGCACTCACCATATGTATTATAGAGTATCTAGGCTACAGCCAGTACATACGTGAGAAATCAATGAATAACTCCAGTGGATACAATTGAATTTGATTCACAATTAGAAGACGTTACTGTAGCAACAAACAAATAGAACTATTGCAACAACATTTGAGACACTACAGAAAGAGATAGAAAGAAATAACGACAATAACAGTTGTTAAGCATTTTATTCACCTTTAATTTGTTCACATTTTATCACTTGCACGATACTCAGCTGGCTATTTAAAAATAAATTAAAAAGTTATATTTGAAAATTAAAATTTGTGGTCATCTACCTAAAAGTAGATAAGTATATCAGTCCGTGTTTGCCCATAATAGGGAATACTTCCTTTCTTATTAGTCCTACTACATATTTTATATATATCTATATATATATATATATATATATATGTATATATATATATCTCTCCAACCTGTATTCTCTATACCCCGTATTCCACCACGTCTCGGTGGAATACCATAGCTGTTGCAACCCTGATGATGGGCACTCTCCCCTATAAAACCCCTTTCCACCCAATGCATGTGACAGTTACAGTCAGGGCCGTAACTACGTGTGTGCCAAGTGGGCTTGGCACACAGCGCAGTTGCCCTGAGGGCGCACGGCCAGCGGCATGTAATGAGTCAAATTGACTCATTACATGCCGCCTCTGAAGTCTGCGCCGTCGCGCTGTGGAGGAGAGAGAAGCGCCGGGCAGCAGAGAAGGAGGAGGAGGGAGGGGGACTGGAGCCGCAGCAGCGCTATTTCATTGGCTGCCCGGCGCTACTGTGGATGCTGGGATGCGGTTCCTCCATCCCAGCATCCACAGCAGCGCCGGGCAGCCAATACGGAAGGAGAGGGGGCTGCTGCAGCGGCGCTTACTACCAATGAAATAGCGCTGCTGCGGCTCCAGTCCCCCTCCCTCCTCCTCCTAGTTCTCACCTGCCTGCACCGAGGGAGCTGCACGGGGAGATGGTAAGTATGTCTCTCTCTCTCTCTCTTTCTCTCTCTCTCTCACCGTCTGCCATAATGTGTAAAAAGGGGGACTGGCTGCCGCAATGTGTAAAAATGGGGCCTGACTGCCGCAATGTGTAAAACGGGGGCGCTGGCTGCCGCAATGTGTAAAAATGGGGACTGGCTGCCGTAATGTGTAAAAAGGGGGACTGGCTGCCGCAATGTGTAAAAATGGGGCCTGACTGCCGCAATGTGTAAAACGGGGGCGCTGGCTGCCGCAATGTGTAAAAATGGGGACTGGCTGCCGTAATGTGTAAAAAGGGGGACTGGCTGCCGCAATGTGTAAAAAGGGGGACTGGCTGCCACAATGTGTAAAATGGGGGACTGGCTGCCACAATGTGTAAAAAGGGGGACTGTCTGCTGTAATGTGTAAAAAGGGGGACGCTGTCTGCTGTATTATATAAAAGGGGCTCAACCTGGTGTAGTGGCGCTACTGGGCAGCGTAATTTGAACAATGGAGACTACTGTGCACCGTAGTATGAATTGCTATTATTTTGTGGCCACGCCCCTTCCCATGAAGCCACGCCCCTATAAATTTTTTCACACGCCTACGGCGCGCACTGCCCCTATCTTCCATGGGTGGGGGGGGCTATGTCGTTTCTTGCACACAGCGCTAAAATGCCTAGTTACGGCACTGGTTACAGTTATCACCCTTTCTCTGCCAGCATAGTATTTTTATAAAGATATATTTTGTTATCAATAGATATACATATATACAGATGGAGCCCTGCTCATCTATCCCTTTAATAGGATTAACTGAGCCAGTGCTGTCAGACTTAATTTCTTTCCGTAATGACTTAATCCCCTGCTGTATTGTTCTCTCTGTATTGTATTGCAGCTGAGGACAATAGATTAAAGGCTTATGCTACTAAACCTTGGTGCACCATGGTGCAGCAGAGAAGGCTAGATGAACGAGGCTCCATCTGTATATGTAAGTGATTGCACTTTAAAAAAAGCATTCGAGTTCCCGCACGGCCGCCGGACTCGGGCGGCATTACTGTACATCCCGCCGATGATGTTACCACAGACGCTCAGCTGTTCCCTCGTTTGTAAAACTATAAACAATTTTTATTAAAGACAATAGAATTTGGTGTACGGTAATGAACTTACACGATGGGCATCGCAGATACCATTGTGTCGCTCTAGCACCCATCAACTTATTATTACAGCAAATGCAAAGACGTGGGACATAATCTGACGGCGAGCGCATACATTATACAGAGAAATATTTTAATTGGATAAGAATTATTGAATGCAATGTTCACATTTTAGATGGCACTTTGCAACCATTAGCTTATGAATCATTTAAATCATAATGAAATTCATTTAAAATGAACAATTCATTATGACGAGAAAACAATTAACTTTCAGGATAATACAATCAAGATTGATGTTTATGGTAATTTGAACACAGAATCATTTCTGACAACAATAAGCAGAGTCTCTAATGATCTTACAAGTTATTTGATGAGGGTTAGTTAACTTGTACAACCAAGCAGACACTTTACCATGGAACTAGGCATCCGGTGACTGTTCTACTGTTAGGAGCCTAGATGTCACCGCAGTACTGTAGCATGCAATTGGGGCAGCAGCAACTGCCTATGGGCTGAGCAGGGCAGCCACCAGGGGGGGACTGTTGGGACTGGTGTTCCAGGTCCTTACGGAGAGGAGGGCCCACCCCTGGCACCGGCTACCACCAATTCCTGTAGAGCTGCACCAGGCTGTGAAACAACAGAGCGCTAATGCAAAGGGAGGACTTAAAACAAGCCTTATCCGCGCATCAGCTCTCTGTGAACCGTTCCTATAGGTCCGCAACACTCCACCTATATGTAATACCACAATGTATGACATCACATAGAGGTGGAGCCGTGCAGCAGAATTATTTTTTTTGGAGAGGCTGAGGGGCCCTGTCTCCATTGTCAGTCACAGGCCCCACAATTTCTGATGGCAGCCCTGGGTCTGAGTTACAAGCCTTGTATATTTGAGCGTCCACTGAGATGTCAGGCACTTTGTTATTGAATCAGGTGATGCTTTCAGTACAGATCCAGGGTCTTAGGTAATAATCTGCAATCTATCAATAAGGCATTATCAGAGGAAGCATTTAGGAGGGAAAGCTTATCTTTGGTGAAGCCCAGCAAACTTTATCACTTGGGGGCTACCGCTGTCTATAGCAGTAAACCCAATTTAGCCTAATAACATATAGACAGATGTAGTAAGCCTTGGTGATAAAGTAGACAGAGGTAAAGAACCAACCAATCAGTTCCTGTCGTTTTTCAAACACAGCCTGTAACATGGCAGTTAGGAGCTGATTGGCTGGTACTTTATCTCGCTCCACTTTATCACTCTTGAAGGCTTGGTACATCTCCCCCATACACTAATTATTCCCCACCAGAGTCGCAGCATGGCACTTCTGTACCCTGTGCTGGCCAATGCCGCCTCATGCACATGAGATATCATGACTTTGTGGATGGAAGGGGCCTGGAGAATGCAGCTGGGAGCCGGGCTTGTGTTAAGGACACAAAGCAGAGTGTCTCTGTATACCCCAGAAGCATATCACATATGCCTCTGGGGCAGCCGGGGCAGCCATCTGGGAGGGGGGGGGGGGACTGTGGGGACTGGTGTCCCGGGCCCATGCATAGAGGAAGGCCCAACCCTGGCTCCTCCCACCAATACCTGTACAGCTGCACCAGTCTGTCAATCAACAGCAGTCTGATGTCTAAGGAGGATTTCTTAAAACAAGAAGCTCTTTGTAAACCATTCCTGTAGGTCCGCAACAATTAACCTATATGTAACGTCACAATGTATGACATCACATAGGGGTGGAGCAGTGTGGCAGAATTTTTTTTGGGGGGAGGCAGGGTCCCTGTCTATTTTGTCAGTCCTGGGCCCCATCATTTCTGATGACCGCCCTGGGGGCAGCAATGGTGTCATCGCATTTGGCCATGTTCCCTGGTCAGCGGCCCCGGTCCCCATAGTCTTATGGGTTGTTTATTCCAGCTATAATCCCAATATAAGATTTCAAAGTTAAACAAGTTGTTAAGCAAATGTCACCTTGGCCAGTCAGCGCCTGAAGGCAGAACAGTCCAAGAGATGATCATGTGTGGCCTGGCCTTGTCTGTTCTACGTTGTTTTAAACCATTCCATCTAAGGGGTCGATGTAACAATCCATCTAAAGATTACAAGCAGAGGAATTGCTGTAGCAAACAATAAGCTTCCAGCTGTCATTTATCTAGTACATTCCATAAAATGAAAGCTAGAATCTGATTGGTTGCTATAGGCAACATCATCTTTAGATGTTTTGATACATTTCTCCCTACATGGGGGTAAATTTACTAAGATGGGAGTTCTATTAAAGAAGGGATGTTGCCCATAGCAACCAAACAGATTCTACTTCTCATTTATCTGGCACCTTCTAGAAGATAATACCTGGAATCTGATTGGTTGCTATGAGCAACATCCCATCTTAAATAGAACTCCCATCTTAGTAAATTTACCCCATGGTGTAAAGAAGTCTCTTCTCCTTGGATCCATACCCTTTCTTTACAGCCAGAAGAGAAGCAGAGATGCTTAGCGAATGAGCCCCATTGTGACTTGAACAGGGAGTGTATACACAGATTGGCATCTGATTCAAGAACAGAGTGTCTCAGTGCCTCATGCCTCAGTAGGGGTAGCAGTTGATTTACCGACACAATACCAACGGTCGTAATCCCGACAGTCAAAATACTGACATGGTCAAAATACTGACATTCATTATGCCAACATGTTCAAAATGCCGACATAGTCGGAATAACAACATTTGAAATGCTGGCATGTCAAAATGCCAACATGAGTTTTTAAGGAATTTATGCCCCAAAACAGACTTGTTCATACTCTACCATCCCAGTGGACCTGGGGATCCGGTCTTTAGGTCGACAGTAAGTAGGTCGACACTGTCTAGGTCGACCACTATAGGTCAACAGTAAGTAGGTCGACATGGTTTCTAGGTCGACAGGGACTCTAGGTCGACATGTTCTAGGTTGACATGACAAAAGGTCGACATGAGTTTTTCACATTTTTATTTATTTGTTTAACTTTTTCATACTTTACGATCTGCATGGACTACAATTGGGAACGGTAACCTGTGTAGAGTGCAGCGGTAGCGGAGCGAGGCACCTTCTCGACGCGAGCCATGTGAGGGGACACGGTGCACTAATTGGGGATCCCGGTCACTGTATGGAGAAAACAACAAAAAAAGTAACAAAAACATGTCAACCTTTTTTCATGTTTACCTAGTACATGTCGACCTAGAGTCCATGTCGACCTAGAAACCATGTCGACCTACTTACTGTCGACCAGCAGTGGTCGACCAACAGTGGCTAACGCAGGATTTGCATGGGGGGGGTTTCCAGAACTGGGTGGAGCCAAGCACGGGGGTGGGGACTGAGGTGACCCAGTATGTGCTGGGTCCGTAAAACTAGTGTGTCTGTGTGTTTATATATATATATATATATATATATACACATACATACATATCTACACACATATATATATATATACATACATACATATACACATATACACATAGCATATTCAACAGGCATACATATATATATATAATATATATACATACATACAGTACACGTATATATACGCATGTATATATAGTGTGTGTGTGTGTGTGTGTGTGTGTGTGTGTGTGTGTGTTTATATAAGACTCTCCTCTAGTCTCCAAACCTTTAAACGTTCCCTGAAAACTCATCTCTTCAGACAAGCCTACCAAATTTCAGACCCACCCACATAACCTTCAATGCTTCCCTATCAAGTTACATCCCCTCTGTACAGTCCACATAAACTCACATTTTGTCTTCCAACATTGCTGGGTGATCATATCATACAACACATTAAGAACCTAGCAATCTGGGGAACCATTATGTAACAGGTAGGATCTATCCTTGTGTATCAATGCCTATTTCCCTATAGATTGTAAGCTTGCGAGCAGGGCCTTCCTACCTCTGTCTGTCTGTCTTTGCCCAGATTTGTTCTATAACTGTTGTTCTAATTGTAAAGCGCAACGGAATATGCTGCGCTATATAAGAAACTGCTAATAAATAAATAAATATATATATATATATATATATATACACATGTGTATATATGTATGCACATGGATATATATGTACTATAATTAAAATAAAGAAAACTTTTATTAAGCACTTACAAGTGCCACCAGGAAGACAGCAGGCTGCAGAGGACGCTAGTCAACCATCAATAATACTCATGCAGCTAAAAAAAAAAAAAAAAACATTTTTTTTTGGGTGGAGGGGGGTTTCTGGGTGCTGGGAAACTCCCCCTGGGTGCGCCACTGACCTAGACACTGTTTACCTAAGTCTAATCTACCTAACATACCACACCCATGGACCTGGAGGGGGAATATAATAGTGCCCTATGTCGACATTGACACAAAGAACAACAACATAGAGGCTCATGTCGGTATTCTGACATGTCAGCATTCCAAAAGTTGGCATTCTGTCTATGTCGGCATTTTGACTGTCAGCATAGTGAATGACCGTGTCGGTATTTTGACTGTAGACCAATGGCTGTCGGTATTGTGTCCGTTCGTAAATCATAGTGACCCCTCGGTAGTGGCGTCACTAGTGCCAGGCACACCCGGGCATACTGCATTTGCAGCTCTCGCTGTGGCTTCCATCTCTGTCAGTGAACGCTGTAAATGAAATCACTTGCTGTAGTTTCCGGCAATACTAGAACGTGTCGCTGCATAAAACAGTTTATGGGGCACAATCTATTTTCTAAAGTTCCTTTGTTTTAACGTTTCCCTCGCAGCTTATTTTCAGCCTCTGACCAGTCATGGAATTGCCGGAGTAACGTGCGGACAGAAAATAACTAGACATTAAGCTGCATTTTACAGGGCACTTTGCTATACATCAAAATCGCGATCAAGTGGTCGCCATGGCAGAAAAGATGCATTATTCACACGCGCACGCGGTATGACGGCAACATCGTGCACAGTTTACGGAGAGCAAACTGATCGGACACATTCCAGGAGCTGCCGATGGGGAAGGGTTGGGATATGATTTAAACAAGCAAGAATATAATGTAGATTTGAAACTTTCAAGTGGATCAGGTTCAGTCAATGCTCAACTAGTCATTGTTATGTAAGAACATGTTCTCTTGCACGCTATGTTTAATGCCTAGCACAGGGGAGATGCAAGTTCATTTGTTAACTGTCATTCAGTTTGTACTTTACTCGTGTAATGCTTTTGCTGGGAACTGTGCCTACAGCAGTGACGGGCAACGTGCAGCCCCCCGAGCTTTCCCATGCAGTGTCCGGGCTGTTTCTACTACAATATGGCTCCCAGTGTGTGCATTAACCCCCCCCCCCCCCCCCCCCTCCATAGACATTAAAAAATGCCAATATTGCACATCCATTATAAAACATATTTTGCTCCCAGCGAGGAGGGGTTATCTTGCTAAAATGGGCATGGCCTAGCTAAAATGGGCGCGGCCTGGCAGGGAAAGACTACCTTACTCACCAATTTTTGACCCTGCAACGACAGACCTCGGTCACCACGGTTAAAAAAAAAAAATCCACCATATTAAGCCCCACACAGTAATGCACCTTGCACCATATTATGCCCACCTGCACCCTATTATAGCCCGTGCAAGCATGGCTCGCCCGCCGCTAGCATCGGCACTGGCTGGTGTAGAGATAGGTGCATAGTTGCCTACCCTCCCTCATTCTGCAGGAGACTCCCTGAAATAACAGCAATCTCCCTCACTCCCTGAATAGTCCAGCAATCTCCCTCATTGTACCTTACCCCCATTATGTAGCTGTTACATTCGTGGGGTGGGGGACGACGACAATAAATCGGAGATATATCTATTCAAATGGGATCATCAGTGCCATTTCCCTGTATTGGTTATAAGGCACAATGATCCCTATGGCTACATGCATTTTAAATAAGGTTTTTCACGACTACTTGCATAATATGTGTATACAGTACATACTTGCCGATATTTCAACTCTCCTCTCCGGGAGATAACCGGACAGGAGAAGCAGGTGGGCGGTGATTAGGGAGGGGCCAAGCTGAGTACATCAATAGGCCCCGCCCACCCACCGGAAAAAGTCTGTAATTGGGTAAAATTTGCGTAGGGGCGGGACTAAATTGACGCGATTAGCATATGATCACGTCATTAGGCTCCGCTCCTCCGCCGGGTCCGTGTTTTTGCTGTGTTATTCTCCCTGTTCTGCCCATTTCACTAGGAAGTGGGCAGAATGCGGGAGGGGTGCTCACTCTTCCGGGGGCTGCGGGGGACTACCGAAAACCAGGTGTCTCCCGTAGAATCCGGGAGAGTAGGTAAGTATGATACAGTATACTAACTTTGGGGCTCATTTACGTTTGGATGTAAGTCATTTTCATGACACACCTCTCAGATGTAGCGGTACCTGTCCACACTGATAGGTGTCACTTTCACAATCTCCCTGAAATGTTTTTTCAAAAGTAGGCAAGTATGGATAGGTGTCACTTTCTCTGATCAAACGTTTTGTATTTAAGTTATTGCTGAGATTACGAGTAATGTGCGGGCCTTTTGCCTATCAGATGCCTAAACAGACAAGGTAATGCAGCAAAATCGCATTTTCTTGTGATGCGTCTCGCCACTCACTGCATGCATATCGGAGTGGATGATAGGACTTCCGGGTTTATGACCTGGGAATCTGTCTGCGCATGTGCCTAGTGCAAGGAGTGCTGGGTGGATTGCATGGTGCGCACGCTACCGCAGTTGTGTTACATATGGGTGTAAAACTTGCACCTGTGAGGCGTTTGCATGCAGGTGTATAGATGAACAGGGATACATCTGTATATACACTCAGGGGGTAATTCCAAGTTGATCGCATCAGGAATTTTGTTAGCAGTTGGGCAAAACCATGTGCACTGCAGGGGAGGCAGATTTAACATGTGCAGAGAGAGTTAGATTTGGGTGGGGTGTGTTCAATCTGCAATCTAATTTGCAGTGTAAACATAAAGCAGCCAGTATTTACCCTGCACAGAAATAAAATAACCCACCCAAATCTAACTCTTTCTGCACGTTATATCTGCCTCCCCTGCAGTGCACATGGTTTTGCCCAACTGCTAACAAAATTCCTGCTGCGATCAACTTGGAATTACCCCCTCAATCGGGACTAAAATTTCCCCGCATCGGTTATAAGGCACAATGGGGGTAATTCTGAGTTGATCGCAGCAGGAATTTTGTTAGCAGTTGGGCAAAACCATGTGCACTGCAGGGGAGGAAGATATAACATGTGCAGAGAGAGTTAGATTTGGGTGGGGTGTATTCAAACTGAAATCTAAATTGCAGTGTAAAAATAAAGCAGCCAGTATTTACCCTGCACAAAAACAAAATAATCCACCCAAATCTAAATCTCTCTGCAAATGTTATATCTGCTCCCCCCCCCCCCCCCCTGCAGTGCACATGGTTTTGCCCAACTGCTAACAAATTTGCTGCTGCGATCAACTCAGAATTACCCCCATGTGCACTGCAGGGGAGGCAGATATAACATGTGCAGAGAGAGTTAGATTTGGGTGGGTTATTTTGTTTCTGTGCAGGGTAAATACTGGCTGCTTTATTTTTACACTGCAGTTTAGATTGCAGATTGAACTCACCACACCCAAATCTAACTCTCTCTGCACATGTTATATCTGCCTCTCCTGCAGTGCACATGGGCCCTCATTCCGAGTTGTTCGCTCGTTACTTTTTTTTCGCAACGGAGCGATTTGTCGCAAACTGCGCATGCGCAATGTTCGCAGTGCGCCTGCGCCAAGTATATTAGCACAAAAGTTTGGTATTTTACTCACGGCTTAACGAAGATTTTTCATCGTTCTGGTGATCGTAGTGTGATCAGTAGCGGATCTTGCCACAGGCAAGCAGGACTTTTGCCCAGGGCGCCGCCTTCCGGAGGGCGCAGGGCGCCCTCCGGAGGGCGCCGCACCAGGGCAAGATCCGCTGCTGCTGTGTGCCGCCCGCTGCCCCCCTGCTGCCGCTGCCCGCTGCCGCTGGGAAGGGAAACTAGACGCGTACGCGTCTAGTTTCCCTTCGTGGAGAGGACCTTTGCTGTGCGGTGCGCGATGAAGTCATCGTGCACCGCACATCATTTCAGTCTGTACAGGGGGCGTAAATGACCACGCCCCCTGTACGAAGCCACACCCACTAATGTCGCCCGGGGCGCCAGAAGCCCCGGAACCGGCCCTGAGTGTGATTGACAGGAAGTGGGTGTTTCTGGGCGGAAACTTTCCGTTTTATGGGAGTGTGCGGAAAAACGCTGATGTTTCTGGGAAAAACGCGGGAGTGGCTGTAGAAACGGGGGAGTGTCTGGCCGAACGCTGGGTGTGTTTGTGACGTCAAACCAGGAACCAAACTGACTGAACTGATCACAGTGTAGGAGTAAGTCTCGAGCTACTCAGAAACTGCTAAGAAATTTCTATTCGCAATCCTGCTAATCTTTCGTTCGCACTTCTGCTATGCTAAGATACACTCCCAGAGGGTGGCGGCTTAGCGTGTTGAATGCTGCTAAAAGCAGCTAGCGAGCGAACAACTCGGAATGAGGGCCGTGGTTTTGCCCAACTGCTAACAAAATTCCTGCTGCGATCAACTCAGAAATACCCCCAATGATCGATATGGCTGCATGAATTTTCAAATAAGGTTTGTTGTGGCTACTTAATATGGAACCACATGTGAGTAGAAGACAATGGTGGTCATTCCGAGTTGTTTGCTCGTTGCCGTTTTTTTCGCAACGGAACGATTAGGTAGAAAATGCGCATGCGCATGCGCTTAGTTATTTAACACAAAACTTAGTAGATTTACACAGGCTTGAGAGACGTTTTTTCAATGCTCAAGTGATCGTAGTGTGATTGACAGGAAGTGGGTGTTTCTGGGCAGCAACATGGCGTTTTCAGGGAGTGTGCTAAAAAAACGCAGGCGTGCCAGGTAAAACCGCAGGAGTGGCTGGAGAAACGGGGGAGTGGCTGGCCGAACACAGGGCGTGTTTGTGACGTCAAACCAGGAACTAAACGGACCGAGCTGATCGCAATCTAGGAGTAGGTCTGGAGCTACTCAGAAACTGCAAGGAATTATTTAGTAGCAGTTCTGCTAATCTTTCGTTCGCTATTCTGCTAAGTTAAGATACACTCCTAGAGGGCGGCGCCTAGCGTGTGCAATGCTGCTAAAAGCAGCTAGCGAGCGAACAACTCGGAATGAGGGCCAATATTAGTACAAGCCATGAAAAGCGTCAGAGTTTTTTTGGCAACACTCACAGTACATCTTACTGAGCAACAATGCGCAGATGCAGCAGTACACGTCCACTTTAATGCCGCACTCATAGGTGTTAATTTCACAATCTCTCTGAAATGCATCTTCAAAAGAAGGCAAGTATGCACTTACTGTATGTTCTAACATACTGTATATTACCCTCATTTTCTAAGGACATTTTGGCACTGAGCCAGCTCATTCTAAGGAGCATCATTACTAAAGATTGAAGATGTGGTTCTGGGGCTAAAGCACACATATACTAATAGACAATTGTTTATATATATATATATATATATATATATATATATATATATTTATGTTAGTAAATGTGTGTTCTTGCCCCTAACACACAACACCAATTTTCTTTGGTTTAAAATCAATAAAATGTATCTAAATTGGCCTTTGGTACATATACCCCCCGGTGTCACATACTGGGGGGAGGGGAGTTTCTGAGGATCATCTGCTGCTTTAAAATCTGGTTTTCCTTCTTTCTTCAATTAACCCAGCAATAAGGGGTGCTGGTTATTCACTGCCATTATCCCGAGATGCAGGAGACAGAATCCAATCCTATCCTCCCTTAACACCATAAAAGAAGTCTATGCTAGAGCTCTTTGCTAGGTGATTATGTCTCTCATTCAATAGTGTGCACTTTACTCTCAGAAGGAATTACTAGTTTGCTCTTATCATGCATGAAGTATTGTATATCTACTGTAGTATTTTCTAGAGATGAGCGGGTTCGGTTTCTCTGAATCCGAACCCGCATGAACTTCATGTTTTTTTTCACGGGTCCGAGCGACTCGGATCTTCCCGCCTTGCTCGGTTAACCCGAGCGCGCCCGAACGTCATCATGACGCTGTCGGATTCTCGCGAGACTCGGATTCTATATAAGGAGCCGCGCGTCGCCGCCATTTTCACACGTGCATTGAGATTGATAGGGAGAGGACGTGGCTGGCGTCCTCTCCATTTAGATTAGGAGAGAGAGAGAGAGATTGACCTGAGGCTGATACTGTAGAAGAGAGTGCAGAGTTTAGTGACTGACCACAGTGACCACCAGCAGTGCAGTTGTTTTATTTAATATATCCGTTCTCTGCCTGAAAAAAACGGTACACACAGTGACTCAGTCACATACCATATCTGTGTGCACTGCTCAGCCCAGTGTGCTGCATGCCTGCATCATCTATGTATATATTATATATCTGACTGTGCTCAGCTCACACAGCTTATAATTGTGGGGGAGACTGGGGAGCACTGCAGTGCCAGTTATAGGTTATAGCAGGAGCCAGGAGTACAAGACAGTCACATACCATATCTGTGTGCACTGCTCAGCCCAGTGTGCTGCATCATCTATGTATATATTATATATCTGACTGTGCTCAGCTCACACAGCTTATAATTGTGGGGGAGACTGGGGAGCACTGCAGTGCCAGTTATAGGTTATAGCAGGAGCCAGGAGTACATATTATATTAAAATTAAACAGTGCACACTTTTGCTGCAGGAGTGCCACTGCCAGTGTGACTGACCAGTGACCTGACCACACTGACCACCAGTATAGTTAGTAGTATACTATATTGTGATTGCCTGAAAAAGTTAAACACTCGTCGTGTGACTTCACTTGTGTGGTGTTTTTTTTTTTATTCTATAAAAAACTCATTCTGCTGACAGACAGTGTCCAGCAGGTCCGTCATTATATAATATATATACCTGTCCGGCTGCAGTAGTGATATATATATATTTTTTATATCATTATTTATCATCCAGTCGCAGCAGACACAGTACAGTACGGTAGTTCACGGCTGTGGCTACCTCTGTGTCGGCACTCGGCAGTCCGTCCATAATTGTATACCACCTAACCGTGGTTTTTTTTTCTTTCTTCTTTATACATACATACTACGACATCTCTTTATCAACCAGTCTATATTAGCAGCAGACACAGTACAGTACGGTAGTTCACGGCTGTGGCTACCTCTGTGTCGGCACTCGGCAGTCCGTCCATAATTGTATACCACCTAACCGTGGTTTTTTTTTCTTTCTTCTTTATACATACATACTATGACATCTCTTTATCAACCAGTCTATATTAGCAGCAGACACAGTACAGTACGGTAGTTCACGGCTGTGGCTACCTCTGTGTCGGCACTCGGCAGTCCGTCCATAATTGTATACCACCTAACCGTGGTTTTTTTTTCTTTCTTCTTTATACATACATACTACGACATCTCTTTATCAACCAGTCTATATTAGCAGCAGACACAGTACAGTACGGTAGTTCACGGCTGTGGCTACCTCTGTGTCGGCACTCGGCAGTCCGTCCATAATTGTATACCACCTAACCGTGGTTTTTTTTTCTTTCTTCTTTATACATACATACTACGACATCTCTTTATCAACCAGTCTATATTAGCAGCAGACACAGTACAGTACGGTAGTTCACGGCTGTGGCTACCTCTGTGTCGGCACTCGGCAGTCCGTCCATAATTGTATACCACCTAACCGTGGTTTTTTTTTCTTTCTTCTTCATACATACATACTACGACATCTCTTTATCAACCAGTCTATATTAGCAGCAGACACAGTACAGTACGGTAGTTCACGGCTGTGGCTACCTCTGTGTCGGCACTCGGCAGTCCGTCCATAATTGTATACCACCTAACTGTGGTTTTTTTTTCTTTCTTCTTTATACATACATACTACGACATCTCTTTATCAACCAGTCTATATTAGCAGCAGACACAGTACAGTACGGTAGTTCACGGCTGTGGCTACCTCTGTGTCGGCACTCGGCAGTCCGTCCATAATTGTATACCACCTAACCGTGGTTTTTTTTTCTTTCTTCTTCATACATACATACTACGACATCTCTTTATCAACCAGTCTATATTAGCAGCAGACACAGTACAGTACGGTAGTTCACGGCTGTAGCTACCTCTGTGTCGGCACTCGGCAGTCCGTCCATAATTGTATACTAGTATCCATCCATCTCCATTGTTTACCTGAAGTGCCTTTTAGTTGTGCCTATTAAAATATGGAGAACAAAAATGTTGAGGTTCCAAAATTAGGGAAAGATCAAGATCCACTTCCACCTCGTGCTGAAGCTGCTGCCACTAGTCATGGCCGAGACGATGAAATGCCAGCAACGTCGTCTGTCAAGGCCGATGCCCAATGTCATAGTACAGAGCATGTCAAATCCAAAACACCAAATATCAGTAAAAAAAGGACTCCAAAACCTAAAATAAAATCGTCGGAGGAGAAGCGTAAACTTGCCAATATGCCATTTACCACACGGAGTGGCAAGGAACGGCTGAGGCCCTGGCCTATGTTCATGGCTAGTGGTTCAGCTTCACATGAGGATGGAGGCACTCAGCCTCTCGCTAGAAAAATGAAAAGACTAAAGCTGGCAAAAGCAGTAGCACCGCAAAGAACTGTGCGTTCTTCGAAATCCCAAATCCACAAGGAGAGTCCAATTGTGTCGGTTGCGATGCCTGACCTTCCCAACACTGGACGTGAAGAGCATGCGCCTTCCACCATTTGCACGCCCCCTGCAAGTGCTGGAAGGAGCACCCGCAGTCCAGTTCCTGATAGTCAGATTGAAGATGTCAGTGTTGAAGTACACCAGGATGAGGAGGATATGGGTGTTGCTGGCGCTGGGGAGGAAATTGACCAGGAGGATTCTGATGGTGAGGTGGTTTGTTTAAGTCAGGCACCCGGGGAGACACCTGTTGTCCGTGGGAGGAATATGGCCGTTGACATGCCTGGTGAAAATACCAAAAAAATCAGCTCTTCGGTGTGGAACTATTTCAACAGAAATGCGGACAACAGGTGTCAAGCCGTGTGTTCCCTTTGTCAAGCTGTAATAAGTAGGGGTAAGGACGTTAACCACCTCGGAACATCCTCCCTTATACGTCACCTGCAGCGCATTCATAATAAGTCAGTGACAAGTTCAAAAACTTTGGGTGACAGCGGAAGCAGTCCACTGACCAGTAAATCCCTTCCTCTTGTAACCAAGCTCACGCAAACCACCCCACCAACTCCCTCAGTGTCAATTTCCTCCTTCCCCAGGAATGCCAATAGTCCTGCAGGCCATGTCACTGGCAATTCTGACGAGTCCTCTCCTGCCTGGGATTCCTCCGATGCATCCTTGCGTGTAACGCCTACTGCTGCTGGCGCTGCTGTTGTTGCTGCTGGGAGTCGATGGTCATCCCAGAGGGGAAGTCGTAAGCCCACTTGTACTACTTCCAGTAAGCAATTGACTGTTCAACAGTCCTTTGCGAGGAAGATGAAATATCACAGCGGATAACTGAGGCCTTGACAACTATGTTGGTGTTAGACGTGCGTCCGGTATCCGCCGTTAGTTCACAGGGAACTAGACAATTTATTGAGGCAGTGTGCCCCCGTTACCAAATACCATCTAGGTTCCACTTCTCTAGGCAGGCGATACCGAAAATGTACACGGACCTCAGAAAAAGACTCACCAGTGTCCTAAAAAATGCAGCTGGACCCAATGTCCACTTAACCACGGACATGTGGACAAGTGGAGCAGGGCAGGGTCAGGACTATATGACTGTGACAGCCCACTGGGTAGATGTATGGACTCCCGCCGCAAGAACAGCAGCGGCGGCACCAGTAGCAGCATCTCGCAAACGCCAACTCTTTCCTAGGCAGGCTACGCTTTGTATCACCGCTTTCCAGAATACGCACACAGCTGAAAACCTCTTACGGCAACTGAGGAAGATCATCGCGGAATGGCTTACCCCAATTGGACTCTCCTGTGGATTTGTGGCATCGGACAACGCCAGCAATATTGTGTGTGCATTAAATATGGGCAAATTCCAGCACGTCCCATGTTTTGCACATACCTTGAATTTG
This sequence comes from Pseudophryne corroboree, assembly GCF_028390025.1. NCBI lineage: Eukaryota > Metazoa > Chordata > Amphibia > Anura > Myobatrachidae > Pseudophryne > Pseudophryne corroboree. Next base: position 897,695,433 of record NC_086447.1, read on the forward strand.
GTGGTGCAGAATTATTTAAAAAACGACAGGGGCGTGCAAGAGATGCTGTCGGTGGCCAGAAGAATTGCGGGACACTTTCGGCGTACAGGCACCACGTACAGAAGACTGGAGCACCACCAAAAACTACTGAACCTGCCCTGCCATCATCTGAAGCAAGAAGTGGTAACGAGGTGGAATTCAACCCTCTATATGCTTCAGAGGTTGGAGGAGCAGCAAAAGGCCATTCAAGCCTATACAATTGAGCACGATATAGGAGGTGGAATGCACCTGTCTCAAGCGCAGTGGAGAATGATTTCAACGTTGTACAAGGTTCTGATGCCCTTTGAACTTGCCACACGTGAAGTCAGTTCAGACACTGCCAGCCTGAGTCAGGTCATTCCCCTCATCAGGCTTTTGCAGAAGAAGCTGGAGACATTGAAGGAGGAGCTAACACGGAGCGATTCCGCTAGGCATGTGGGACTTGTGGATGGAGCCCTTAATTCGCTTAACAAGGATTCACGGGTGGTCAATCTGTTGAAATCAGAGCACTACATTTTGGCCACCGTGCTCGATCCTAGATTTAAAGCCTACCTTGGATCTCTCTTTCCGGCAGACACAAGTCTGCTGGGGTTGAAAGACCTGCTGGTGAGAAAATTGTCAAGTCAAGCGGAACGCGACCTGTCAACATCTCCTCCTTCACATTCTCCCGCAACTGGGGGTGCGAGGAAAAGGCTCAGAATTCCGAGCCCACCCGCTGGCGGTGATGCAGGGCAGTCTGGAGCGACTGCTGATGCTGACATCTGGTCCGGACTGAAGGACCTGACAACGATTACGGACATGTCGTCTACTGTCACTGCATATGATTCTCTCACCATTGAAAGAATGGTGGAGGATTATATGAGTGACCGCATCCAAGTAGGCACGTCACACAGTCCATACTTATACTGGCAGGAAAAAGAGGCAATTTGGAGGCCCTTGCACAAACTGGCTTTATTCTACCTAAGTTGCCCTCCCACAAGTGTGTACTCCGAAAGAGTGTTTAGTGCCGCCGCTCACCCCGTCAGCAATCGGCGTACGAGGTTACATCCAGAAAATGTGGAGAAGATGATGTTCATTAAAATGAATTATCAATTCCTCCGCGGAGACATTGACCAGCAGCAATTGCCTCCACAAAGTACACAGGGAGCTGAGATGGTGGATTCCAGTGGGGACGAATTGATAATCTGTGAGGAGGGGGATGTACACGGTGATATATCGGAGGGTGATGATGAGGTGGACATCTTGCCTCTGTAGAGCCAGTTTGTGCAAGGAGAGATTAATTGCTTCTTTTTTGGGGGGGGTCCAAACCAACCCGTCATATCAGTCACAGTCGTGTGGCAGACCCTGTCACTGAAATGATGGGTTGGTTAAAGTGTGCATGTCCTGTTTTGTTTATACAACATAAGGGTGGGTGGGAGGGCCCAAGGACAATTCCATCTTGCACCTCTTTTTTCTTTTATTTTTCTTTGCGTCATGTGCTGTTTGGGGAGGGTTTTTTGGAAGGGACATCCTGCGTGACACTGCAGTGCCACTCCTAAATGGGCCCGGTGTTTGTGTCGGCCACTAGGGTCGCTAATCTTACTCACACAGTCAGCTACCTCATTGCGCCTCTTTTTTTCTTTGCGTCATGTGCTGATTGGGGAGGGTTTTTTGGAAGGGACATCCTGCGTGACACTGCAGTGCCACTCCTAAATGGGCCCGGTGTTTGTGTCGGCCACTAGGGTCGCTAATCTTACTCACACAGTCAGCTACCTCATTGCGCCTCTTTTTTTCTTTGCGTCATGTGCTGATTGGGGAGGGTTTTTTGGAAGGGACATCCTGCGTGACACTGCAGTGCCACTCCTAAATGGGCCCGGTGTTTGTGTCGGCCACTAGGGTCGCTAATCTTACTCACACAGTCAGCTACCTCATTGCGCCTCTTTTTTTCTTTGCGTCATGTGCTGATTGGGGAGGGTTTTTTGGAAGGGACATCCTGCGTGACACTGCAGTGCCACTCCTAAATGGGCCCGGTGTTTGTGTCGGCCACTAGGGTCGCTTATCTTACTCACACTGTCAGCTACCTCATTGCGCCTCTTTTTTTCTTTGCGTCATGTGCTGATTGGGGAGGGTTTTTTGGAAGGGACATCCTGCGTGACACTGCAGTGCCACTCCTAGATGGGCCAGGTGTTTGTGTCGGCCGCTAGTGTCGCTTAGCTTAGTCATCCAGCGACCTTGGTGCAAATTTTAGGACTAAAAATAATATTGTGAGGTGTGAGGTATTCAGAATAGACTGAAAATGAGTGGAAATTATGGTTTTTGAGGTTAATAATAATATGGGATCAAAATGACCCCCAAATTCTATGATTTAAGCTGTTTTTTAGTGTTTTTTTTAAAAAACACCCGAATCCAAAACACACCCGAATCCGACAAAAAAAATTCGGTGAGGTTTTGCCAAAACGCGGTCGAACCCAAAACACGGCCGCGGAACCGAACCCAAAACCAAAACACAAAACCCGAAAAATTTCAGGCGCTCATCTCTAGTATTTTCTGAACTTGTCTATGCCTCAACCCTCTACCTGCCTGTACACTTTGAAATTGAACATTGAATGTGACTGTGACTTTGCCTTGCCTGTCTGCTGGATTATGTGCGATGCTTTTGCATTTCTGCAGCGGGGGGGGGGGGACCGGCACTGACATGCGGGGCGGACTAGCCCTGTGCTGGGCATCCCCCCACATGTCTGAGTGCCTGATTGTAGCTGTGCTGAATTTAGCACAGCTACGATCAACGCGGAATGACCCCCCAGACCCGTAGATTGCCTATTGTATTTGACTCTTTCTCTCACGGACCTACTATCTGGATTACTCTTGTATGGTCTGTGTCCAAACTCAAATCTAAATTGTACGGTAAAATTAAAGTTGCCCAGCAGTTGTGTTGCACATGCAAAAGCAGCCGGTATTTATTCTGCATGCAAACATAATACATCTATTTGCACTCTTTACATTGCAGCATGGTTTGTGCAACATTACATGATTTTTTTACTTTTTATTTTTGCTTTGCTCCTATGTATTAACCTCTTCCTGAATTGCTATAATATTTTTGAATGGTTGTAAAAATGTTTAAAAAAACAGAATGAACCACCAGTGACTGAAAATGTATACTGTAGCTGTAGTAGAACAATTCCGTTGTGACATGTATACTGTGTCTGCACTTTACTGATCTATATTCTGAAAGTATCAACTGATATAAATAGGGAGTAGAAAAACAGTAATTTATATCTCTCCTCATTTAAGACATAGAAAGGCAGGTGCGTGTTTTATTCAGTGCATTTGCCTGTTCTCCCTCCGCTCATTGCATATTGCTGAAATATAGCTTTTAGAAATAATGTCTCTATTTTCTCTTAGCGCTGCGAGCGGGTGAATGTGATAATGTGCACGCCGCTTCGTATCGCCCGGACAAAGCTTTATTGGAATGTAAAAGAAATTGAATTTTCAGAGTGGTGAATAAAGAGACTGATACAATATGCAAAGGACGGGGGTCAGAGCGATGAGATACATTTTCAATGTACAAGATTGAGGGGCAGATGTATTAATAACCTGGAGAAGGCATAAGGAAGTGATAAACCAGTGATAAATGCAAGGTGATAAACACACCAGCCAATCAGCTCCCATATGTAAATTAACAGTTAGGAGCTGATTGGCTGGTGCATTATCACCTTGCACTTAAACACTGCTTTCTCTAACGTCCTAGTGGATGCTGGGGACTCCGTAAGGACCATGGGGAATAGACGGGCTCCGCAGGAGACATGGGCACTTTAGGAAAGAATTAGATTCTGGTGTGCTCTGGCTCCTCCCTCTATGTCCCTCCTCCAGACCTCAGTTTGAATCTGTGCCCGGACGAGCTGGGTGCTGTTCAGTGAGCTCTCCTGAGCTTGCTATAAGAAAGTATTTTGTTAGGTTTTTTATTTTCAGGGAGATCTGCTGGCAACAGACTCCCTGCATCGTGGGACAGAGGGGAGAGAAGCAGCCCTACTCTCTGCAGATAGGTCCTGCTTCTTAGGCTACTGGACACCATTAGCTCCAGAGGGATCGTACACAGGATCTCACCCTCGTCGTCCGATCCCAGAGCCGCGCCGCCGTCCCCCTCGCAGAGCCGGAAGACAGAAGCCGGGTGAAAGAAGCAAGAAGACTTCGAAATCGGCGGCAGGAGACTCCAGTCTTCACTGAGGTAGCGCACAGCACTGCAGCTGTGCGCCATTGCTCCCACACTACACCCACATACTCCGGTCACTGTAGGGTGCAGGGCGCAAGGGGGGGGGGGCGCCCTGGGCAGCAATTAGGACCTCTTGGCAAAAGTTTGACATATATACAGTTGGGCACTGTATATATGTATGAGCCCCCGCCATAATATTGTACATAAACGCGGGACAGAAGCCCGCCGCTGAGGGGGCGGGGCTTCTTCCTCAGCACTCACCAGCGCCATTTTTTCTCCACAGCTCCGCTGAGAGGAAGCTCCCCAGGCTCTCCCCTGCAGATACACGGTAGAAGAGGGTAAAAAAGAGAGGGGGGGCACATAATTAGGCGCAAAAATCATTATTACAGAGGCTACTGGGTTAATACTAAGTTACTGTGTGATTCCTGGGTTATATAGCGCTGGGGTGTGTGCTGGCATACTCTCTCTGTCTCTCCAAAGGGCCTTGGGGGGGAGCTGTCTTCAAAAAGAGCATCCCCTGTGTGTGTGGTGTGTCGGTACGCTTGTGTCGACATGTTTGACGAGGAAGGCTATGTGGAAACAGAGCGGGAGCAAATGAATGTGGTGTCTCCGCCGACGGCGCCGACACCTGATTGGATGGATATGTGGAAGGTTTTAAATGATAATGTTATTTCCTTGCATAAAAGGTTGGATAAAGCTGAAACCTTAGGACAGTCAGGGTCTCAGCCCGTGCCTGATCCTATGTCGCAGAGGCCGTCAGGGTCTCAGAAGCGCCCACTATCCCAGATTGTTGACACAGATACCGACATGGATTCTGACTCCAGTGTCGATTACGATGATGCAAAGTTACAGCCTAAATTGGCTAAATCCATCCGTTATATGATTATAGCAATTAAGGATGTGTTGCACATCACAGAGGAAACCCCAGTCCCTGACAAGAGGGTTCATATGTATGGGGAAGAAAGGCAGGTGGTGACCTTCCCCCCTTCACACGAGCTAATTGAGTTATGTGAAAAGGCTTGGGAATCTCCAGATAAAAAACTGCAGATTTCCAAACGGATGCTTATGGCGTATCCCTTCCCGCCAACGGACAGGTTACGCTGGGAATCCTCCCCTAGGGTGTACAAAGCTTTAACACGCTTATCTAAGAGGGTAGCCCTGCCGTCACGGGATATGGCCACCCTAAAAGATGCTGCGGATAGAAAGCAAGAGGGTACCCTGAAGTCCATTTATACACATTCAGGTACCTTACTAAGGCCGGCAATTGCGTCGGCGTGGGTGTGTAGTGCTGTAGCAGCATGGACGGATACCTTATCTGAGGAACTTGATACCTTAGACAAGGATACTATATTAATGACCCTGGGGCATATAAAAGACGCTGTCCTATATATGAGAGATGCTCAAAGAGACATTAGCCTACTGGGCTCTAGAATAAATGCAATGTCGATTTCTGCCAGAAGGGTCCTGTGAACTCGGCAATGGACAGGTGATGCCGACTCAAAAAGGCACATGGAGGTTTTACCTTACAAGGGTGAGGAATTGTTTGGGGAGGGTCTCTCGGACCTGGTCTCCACAGCTACTGCTGGAAAGTCAAATTTTTTGCCATATGTTTCCTCACAGCCTAAGAAAGCACCGTATTACCAAATGCAGTCCTTTCGATCACAAAAAGGTAAGAAAGTCCGAGGTGCCTCCTTTCTTGCCAGAGGCAGGGGCAGAGGAAAGAAGCTGCACAACACAGCTAGTTCCCAAGAACAGAAGTCCTCCCCGGCCTCTACTAAATCCACCACATGACGCTGGGGCTCCACAGGCGGAGCCAGGCCCGGTGGGGGCGCGTCTCCGAAATTTCAGCCACAAGTGGGTTCACTCACAGGTGGATCCCTGGGCATTAGATATTGTGTCTCAGGGATACAAGCTGGAATTCGAAGAGATGCCCCCTCACCGATACCTCAAATCGGCCCTGCCAGCTTCCCCCTTAGAGAGGGAAATAGTGTTAGCTGCAATTCACAAATTGTATCTTCAACAGGTGGTGGTCAAGGTTCCCCTCCTTCAACGAGGAAAGGGTTATTATTCGACCATGTTTGTGGTACCGAAACCAGACGGTTCGGTCAGACCCATATTGAATTTAAAATCCCTGAACATATACCTGAAAAGGTTCAAGTTCAAGATGGAATCGCTCAGAGCGGTCATCGCAAGCCTGGAAGGGGGGGATTTTATGGTGTCTCTGGACATAAAAGATGCATACCTTCATGTCCCCATTTATCCACCTCATCAAGCGTACCTCAGGTTTGTGGTACAGGATTGTCATTACCAATTTCAGACGTTGCCGTTTGGTCTCTCCACGGCACCGAGAATATTTACCAAGGTAATGGCGGAAATGATGGTACTCCTGTGGAAGCAAGGGGTCACAATTATCCCATACTTGGACGATCTCCTCATAAAGGCGAGGTCCAGAGAGCAGTTGCTGATCAGTGTAGCACGCTCTCTGGAAGTGTTACGGCAACACGGCTGGATTCTAAATATTCTAAAGTAGCAGTTGATTCCTACGACTCGTCTGCCCTTCCTGGGCATGATTCTGGACACAGACCAGAAGAGGGTTTACCTCCCGATGGAGAAGGCTCAAGAGCTCATGACACTGGTCAGAAACCTACTGAAACCAAAACAGGTGTCGGTGCATCACTGCACGCGAGTCCTGGGAAAGATGGTGGCATCATACGAGGCCATTCCCTTCGGCAGGTTCCATGCGAGGACCTTTCAATGGGATCTACTAGACAAATGGTCCGGATCACATCTTCAGATGCATCGGTTAATCACCCTATCCACCAGGGCCAGGGTGTCTCTCCTGTGGTGGCTGCAGAGTGCTCACCTCCTCGAGGGCCGCAGATTCGGCATTCAGGACTGGGTCCTGGTGACCACGGATGCAAGCCTCCGAGGGTGGGGGGCAGTCACACAGGGAAGAAATTTCTAGGGTCTGTGGTCAAGTCAGGAGACTTGCCTCCACATCAACATCCTGGAACTAAGGGCCATATACAACGCCCTACGCCAAGCGGAGTCCCTACTTCGCGACCACCCGGTTCTGATTCAGTCAGACAACATCACCGCAGTGGCTCATGTAAACCGCCAAGGCGGCACAAGGAGCAGGGTGGCGATGGCAGAAGCCACCAGAATTCTTCGCTGGGCAGAGAATCACGTAAGCGCACTGTCAGCAGTGTTCATTCCGGGAGTGGACAACTGGGAAGCAGACTTCCTCAGCAGGCACGACCTCCACCCGGGAGAATGGGGACTTCATCAAGAAGTCTTCGTGCAGGTTGCAAGTCGGTGGGAGCTGCCACAGGTGGACATGATGGCATCCCGCCTCAACAAAAAGCTACAGACGTATTGCGCCATGTCAAGAGACCCTCAGGCGATAGCTGTGGACGCACTGGTGACGCCGTGGGTGTTCCAGTCGGTCTATGTATTTCCTCCTCTTCCACTCATACCAAAGGTGCTGAGAATCATAAGAAAAAGAGGAGTGAGAACAATACTCATTGTTCCGGACTGGCCAAGAAGGATTTGGTATCCAGATCTGCAAGAAATGCTCACAGAGGACCAATGGCCTCTGCCTCTAAGACAGGACTTGTTGCAACAGGGGCCCTGTCTGTTCCAAGACTTACAGCGGCTGCGTTTGACGGCATGGAGGTTGAACGCCGGATCCTAGCAGAAAAAGGCATTCCGGATGTAGTTATTCCTACGCTGATAAAGGATAGGATGGATGTGACGGCTCAACATTATCACCGTATATGGAGAAAATATGTGGCTTGGTGTGAGGCCAGGAATGCCCCTACGGAGGGCCGTTTCCTTCACTTCCTACAGTCGGGAGTGACTTTGGGCCTTAAATTGGGTTCCATTAAGGTTCAGATTTCGGCCTTATCCATTTTCTTTCAAAAAGAACTGGCTTCTATGCCTGAAGTTCAGACGTTTGTAAAGGGAGTTCTGCATATTCAGCCCCCTTTTGTGCCTCCAGTGGCACCTTGGGATCTTAACGTGGTGTTGAGTTTCCTGAAATCACACTGGTTTGAACCACTCAAAACGGTGGAATTGAAATATCTCACGTGGAAGGTGGTCATGCTATTAGCCTTGGCTTCGGCTAGGCATGTGTCAGAATTGGCGGCTTTGTCACATAAAAGCCCTTATCTGGTTTTCCATGCGGATAGAGAAGAATTGCGGACCCACCCACAATTTCTGCCGAAAGTGGTTTCATCCTTTCATATAAACCAACCTATTGTGGTGCCTGTGGCTACTACTGACTTGGAGGATTCCGAGTCACTGGATGTGGTCAGGGCTTTGAAGGTTTATGTAGCCAGAACGGCTAAGGTCAGGAAAACAGAATCTTTGTTTATCCTGTATGCTTCCAACAAGCTTGGGGCGCCTGCTTCAAAGCAAACTATTGCTCGCTGGATCTGTAACACGATTCAGCAGGCTAATTCTGCGGCTGGGTTGCCACTGCCTAAATCAGTTAAGGCCCATTCCACAAGGAAGGTGGGCTCTTCTTGGGCGGCTGCCCGAGGGGTCTCGGCATTACAGCTTTGCCGAGCGGCTACTTGGTCAGGTTCAAACACCTTTGCAAAGTTCTACAAGTTTGATACCCTGGCTGAGGAGGACCTTGTGTTTGCTCATTCGGTGCTGCAGAGTCATCCGCACTCTCCCGCCCGTTTGGGAGCTTTGGTATAATCCCCGTGGTCCTTACAGAGTCCCCAGCATCCACTAGGACGTTAGAGAAAAAAAGATTTTACTTACCGGTAAATCTATTTCTCGTAGTCCGTAGTGGATGCTGGGCGCCCGTCCCAAGTGCGGACTTTTTCTGCAATGCTGGTATATAGTTATTGCTTAAATAAGGGTTAAGTTATAGTTGCATCAGGGTTTATCTGATGCTCTGTTGTTGTTCATACTGTTAACTGGGTAAAGTTATCACAAGTTATACGGTGTGATTGGTGTGGCTGGTATGAGTCTTACACTGGATTCCCAAAATCCTTTCCTTGTACTGTCAGCTCTTCCGGGCACAGTTTCTCTAACTGAGGTCTGGAGGAGGGACATAGAGGGAGGAGCCAGAGCACACCAGAATCTAAATTCTTTCTTAAAGTGCCCATGTCTCCTGCGGAGCCCGTCTATTCCAAATGGTCCTTAAGGAGTCCCCAGCATCCACTACGGACTACGAGAAATAGATTTACCGGTAAGTAAAATCTTATTTTATCACTGATTTATCACTTCCTTATGCCTTCTACAGGTTAATACATCTACCCCTGAATGCTGGAAGATGATAGCCTGTGCTACCAAGTACAGAGATCTTAAGTGGACACCTACTGTATATACCGAGGGAGCAGTTATTCAGTGGGATGTAATGGGGTCCGAAATCACCGGAGGTGCAGCATGCGGGCCGATCTTGGAAGTTTTATTAAAGGGGTAATCACTTACAAGGCATGGTTTTTCCGTATAAGTGTTTGCCCCTTTAAAAAAATGTCCAAGATCGTCCGGCATCTTGCAACTCCGGAAATCTCGGACTCCATTACATGACGACGATTGTGTGTGAAATGTATGCTTGCTGCTCATCAGTTCACAAGGAGCTAGTGATAAATGTCACATATCCAAACCATCCATTAGTCCACCGAGGCTCCTGCCTATGGCCCAGTGGGCACTGAGTGGCCCAGATGACTGTAACTGGTTTTAACGTGTGTGTGTGTGTGTGTGTGTGTGTGTGTGTGTGTGTGTGTGTGTGTGTGTGTGTGTGTGTGTGTGTGTGTGTGGTTATTCTGACAAATGGAAGATGCTAATGTGGACTCAAATCATCATCTTGGTCGGATCCCATTGGTCATCTGGAGTATCATGTCTAAGTGATGTCACCAGATCCTAGCAAAATGATAGGATACTTGCTTATTACTAACAAAAATGGCTGGTTAGTGGTGGTGTAGTGTAGTGCAGTGTGCGTGGGGAGGGGGTACAGGGTGAAGGGTAGTACCTGGACCCGGTCCATGGAAGCCCTGCTGTCTGCAACACTGAAGAAGAGACTTCGGGAAGAGGAGGAGGAGAAGGAGGAGGAGGAGGAGAAGGAGGAGGAGGATGACAGCGCTGCAAAAGGTGAGTAATAATTATGGACTAATTTGAATACCAAAAGTATTGCACCAACAGAAAAAACCCAGCGGTACCGTATGAGCATTTTGAAAACTATAAGCCCCTTTATCTGTCTTTATTTGTAACATTTGTATAGACTATTGTAGTTACAATGCTAAATTGCACATGGATATTTAAAAAAAAATAAAAAATCTATCAAAGAATACAAAAGTGTTCTCATACACCCCAAGCGTTTTTGCGTGATTTGCATGGCGTAACTTACTCTCAGCAACCGGTAGCAAGTCCTGAATTTTTTAAAACTTTTTCCTGAATGTTGCATCTTAATCACATCGCAGCCAAATACATACTGTATTTACTTATAATATCCTAGATACTTTGGATCAGTATTTTTTACACAAAGGAATTGGTATAAAGGGCCTAATTCAGTAAGAATGCAGAATCTGCTTCTCTTGCAATTGCAGGGCTCGGTCACCCAGAATGCTACCCACCGCCCGCTAACTGCAATCATGCTGTAATTGCGATCGTCCTTCAATTAGAGTCGTCCCGCTGACATTTTTTTTGGAGTGGCTGCCAACACCTCCACTTCCCCAGTGCCGCCCTGAAAATGCTCCATCGCCTCTCCCCGCCCGCCCCGCGTAGCAATCAGTGACAGGTGCAGTCGTTTGATAATTGCGAATTCTCTAAATGGCGATCCATGCTGAATTAGGCGCTGTGTACGCTGGGGATCTGCAAAATAATGCAAAAAAAAAAACCAGCTGACAAGAAAAATACAGAGACACCCAGTGGTGCATTCACAAAGCCACACCTACTGCGCACACATTTGCAGCACACATGCAGCCAGAACAGAAATGCGTTAGCCACGCTGTTTGTGTATGGATTCGCAGGCACAGCCATCGACAAACCCAAAATATGACCATGACACTCTGCGTGGAGGTAAGCACGGTGAGCGGCTTCACGATTAGACTTTGGCACATGCGCAGTGCAAAGTGTATGCATGCACAGTTTACCAATAATCGATCAATTGCAAAAACATCGGTACAACATCCGTCAATGAATCAGGCCCATCAATAACATTTATTTCCATTGGGCCTGATTCAGATATGGTTGGAGCTGAGGCCTGCGCCGCAAAGTACTGACTATCGGTGCTTTGCACAGTGCGCAGGACCCGTTCTGTGTGTGCGTGAGTGGATTCTGCGACACAGGATGAAGTCCAGCATCCGACTGTCAGTGATTGACGGTCTAATACCGCTTGGGGGCAGGGAGGGGGTGGTAATGGCCTCCGTTTCTCCAAACAGAGGCTTGTCGTCGCCATTTATGGTGAGGGAAGAGGCCAGAGATCTCTGTGGTTGCACAGAGATTTCATGTCCTCTGCGATGGGCATCTTGTGTGGCACCATGGTGCTGCAAGCTGCCCGATGCTGTAATACCCCAGTACAGTATAACAAGTGTGACACTGGGGGTCATTCCGAGTTGATCGTAGCTGTGCTAAATTTAGCACAGCTACGATCATTCACACTGACATGCGGGGGGACGCCCAGCACAGGGCTAGTCCGCCCCGCATGTCAGTCCGCCCCCCCCCGCAGAAGTGCAAAGGCATCACACAGCGGCGATGCTATTGCACTTCAAGAGTAGCTCCCGACCAGCACAGCTTTAGCGTGCTGGCCGGGAGCTACTCATCGCTCCCCGGCCCGCAGCGGCTGCGTGTGACATCACGCAGCCGCTGCAGCCCGCCCCCTGTTCGGTCCGACCACACCTGCGTTGGCCGCACCGCACCCACGAACCGGCGGCCAAGCGCCGCCGCTACGCCCCCTCCCACCCAGCGATCGCCTCTGCCTGTCAATCAGGCAGAGGCAATCGCATCCCTGCTACGGCTTTCGGCCATCTGGCATGCGCCGGTGCATGCGCAGTAGGGACCCGTTTGCTCTGCTGTGTTAAAAAGCAGCGAGCGAACGGGTCAGAATGACCCCCACTATGTGGTTCAGGTCAGGGATACCTTGATGGGATATTCCTCAGCAGCTCTTTCCTATTACTGGCAGACAGGTAAGGTTTCCCCAGACAAGACTTTGCATAAAAGAATAAAATTGTTACTTCCGTAACCTGGAAAAGGAACTGATTACAGTAGAGAAGGGAAAGAATTGCTTCATGCAACTTAAACACACTATCTAATTAAATCACAGACACTATATGCACTTTAAGATCATCACACAAATGGCAATATAACTAATACCCCTTTTACACCGCCAACATATAACACGGGTTATTGCTAGAGATGAGCGGGTTCGGTTCGTTGAGATCCGAACCCCCCCGAACTTCACCTATTTTACACGGGTCCTAGGCAGCCTCGGATCTTCCCGCCTTGCTCGGTTAAACCAAACGAGGCCGAACGTCATCATCCCACTGTTGGATTCTCGCGAGATTCGTATTCCATATAAAGAGCCGCGCGTCGCCGCCATTTTCACTCGTGCATTGGAGATTGAACGGAGAGGACGTGGCTACGTTCTCTCCCTGAAAAGCTCCGTAATCTGTGCTCAGTGTGCTGCAAATATCTGTGCTCAGTGTACTGCAAATATCTGTGCTCAGTGTTCTGCAAATATCTACGTTCTCTGCCTGAACAGCTCCATATCTGTGCTCAGTGTACTGCAAATATCTGATCAGTGTGCTGCATTGTGGGGACCACCAGTATTTAATTATAGTACAGTACAGTAGGCCATTGCTGTATCTTGCAGCTCCGTGTCAGACTCAGTTCTAGACAGTATCCTGATCATCAGTGCTCAATATCTGCTGCATTGTTGGGTGACCAGTATATATATATATATATATATATAGTAGTACAGTGCAGCATTTTGGTGACCACCAGTATAGTAGTACAGTACAGTAGGCCATTGCTGTATCTTGCAGCTCTGTGTCACTGCAAGTATCCATATCTGTGCTGCATTGTTGTGAGCAGTATATATAGTAGTACAGTGCAGCATTTTGGTGACCAACAGTATATAGTTGTACAGTACAGTAGGCCATTGCTATTGATATAATAATATTACTGACATATAATTCCACACATTATAAAATGGAGAACAAAAATGTGGAAGGTGAAATAGGGAAAGATCAAGATCCACTTCCACCTTGTGCTGAAGCTGCTGCCACTAGTCATGGCAGAGACGATTCAATGCCATAAACGTCGTCTGCCAAGGCCGATGCCCAATGTCATAGTAGAGAGCATGTAAAATCCGAAAAACTAAAGTTCAGTTAAATGACCCAAAAATCTAAATTAAAAGCGTCTGAGGAGAAGCGTAAACTTGCCAATATGCCATTTATGACACGGAGTGGCAAGGAACGGCTGAGGCCCTGGACTATGTTCATGGCTAGTGGTACAGCTTCACATGAGGATGGAAGCACTCATCCTCTCGCTAGAAAAATGAAAAGACTTAAGCTGGCAAAAGCACAGCAAAGAACTGTGCGTTCTTCTAAATCACAAATCCACAAGGAGAGTCCAATTGTGTCGGTTGCGATGCCTGACCTTCCCAACACTGGACGGGAAGAGCTTGCGCCTTCCACCATTTGCACGCCCCCTACAAGTGCTGGAAGGAGCACCCACAGTCCAGTTCCTGATAGTCAAATTGAAGATGTCAGTGTTGAAGTACACCAGGATGAGGATATGGGTGTTGCTGGCGCTGAGAGGAAATTGACAAGGAGGATTCTGATGGTGAGGTGGTTTGTTTAAGTCAGGCACCCGGGGAGACACCTGTTGTCCGTGGGATGAATATGGCCATTGACATGCCTGGTCAAAATACAAAAAAAATCAGCTCTTCGGTGTGGAATTATTTCAACACAAATGCGGACAACAGGTGTCAAGCTGTAATGAAGAGCGCGTGCGAATAGCGCAAGCGAGCGTAAAATTCTAGGCTGTTAGGTTTGCATGGGCTTTACACAATGTTTAGGTTACTTAACAGTTAATAGGCTTGGGGGGTTGGTCTTAATTAGAATAGTGGGAGTGTAGGGAGGATCTAGCAGACATTTTGTGTGAGACAGGATATGCTTTCTGCCTCTTTCTCTCAGGATTTTCCCACCCTCCCTCCCTGAGTCACGTTTTCCCCACCCGTTTTTCTTTTTCTTTGCCGGTTGGGGTTTGTCAACCACCCTCTGTGGCGGGAAAGAACGGCAGTTACAGTGGCTATTGCGCCGCTGTTTGTGGGTGCGCTCTTTGCCCAATACATCGTATACTCTGGCCCTCCTTACCGGGGTTCATTGGGGCTCGGCTGTCTGGCCGGCTCTATTATGGTGTATTGGGGAGAGAGTTGGAAACTCAGCACTTATTGGCGTAAGCCAATGAGATAAAGAAGTCATGTCGTGGACATGCGTAGCAGCAATAAGTCGTCACTGTTGGTCTGGCCGTTCTTTCTTATTGCCACCATACTTAGTTTAAATATATCATAATAAATAACGGTTGACCGATTTTAATGGCATTTCAGTGGTCCGTGTCGTTATTTCTCTGTGTCAATAATTTCTAGATAAGTTAAGTTAGTTCACAGTTATTTGTAAGGTTATTGTGTAATGATGTCATGGGGTCCGACATCAGATGATAGAAAGTTTATAAGTAGGGGTAAGGACGTTAACCACCTAGGAACATCCTCCCTTATACGTCACCTGGAGCGCATTCATTCAGAAGTCATTGACAAGTTCAAAAACTTTGGGTGACAGCGGAAGCAGTCTACTGACAACTAAATCCCTTCCTCTTGTACCCAAGTTCCTGCAACCCACACCACCAACTCCCTCAGTGTCAATTTCCTCCTTAGACAGGAACGCCAATAGTCCTGCAGGCCATGTCACTGGCAAGTCTGACGAGTCCTCTCCTAACTGGGATTCCTCCAATGGATCCTTGAGTGTAACGCTTACTGCTGCTGGCGCTTCTGTTGTTGCTGCTGGGAGTCGATCGTCATCTCAGAGGGGAAGTCGGAAGACCACTTGTACTACTTCCAGTAAGCAATTGACTGTCCAACAGTCCTTTGCGAGGAAGATGAAATATCACAGCAGTCATCCTGTTGCAAAGTGGATAACTCAGGCCTTGGCAGCTGTGTTGGTGTTAGACGTGCGTCCGGTATCCGCCGTTAGTTCACAGGGACTTAGAGAATTACTTGAGGTAGTGTGTCCCCAGTACCAAATGCCATCTAGGTTGCCACTTCACTAGGCAGGCGATAGCGAGATTTTACCAATTAATATCAGTGATTTATAATTAATTATTAATTACAGTGATCTTGTCAAATGATTCCAGTGATTTTATCATTTTCTTCCAGTGATTTGGACCAATAATACCATTGATTAGAACAAATAATTCCTGTGATTTTGTCATTTTCTTCCAGTGATTTGGACCAATAATACCATTGATTAGAACAAATAAATCCTGTGATATTGAGGTGTTTGTGTCGCTTAGCTTAGCCGTCCAGCGACCTTGGTGCACCTCTTTTTCTCTTTTCTTTGCATCATGTGCTGTTTGGGGCCAATTTTTTGAAGTGCCTTCCTGTCTGACACTACAGTGCCACTCCTAGATGGGCCAGGTGTTTGTGACGCCCTCTTGGGTTGCTCAGCTTAGTCATCCAGCGACCTCTGTGTAAATTTTAGGACTAAAAATAGTATTGTGAGGTGTGAGGTGTTCAGAATAGACTGGAAGTGAGTGGAAATTATGGTTATTGAGGTTAATAATACTATAGGATCAAAATGACCCCCGAATTCTATGATTTAAGCTGTTTTTGAGGGGGTTTTGGAAAAAAAAACCCAAATCCGACAAAAAATTTTAAGGGAGGTTTTGCCAAAACGCGTCTGAATCCAAAACACGGCCGCGGAACCGAATCCAAAACCAAAACACAAAACCCGAAAAATTTCCGGTGCACTCTAGTTATTGCACATAAACATGCATGGGGGGTCATTCCGAGTTGATCGCTCGCTGACGTTTTTCACAGCGCAGCGATCAGGTCACTACTGCGCATGTGTATGCACCGCAATGCGCAGGCACGTCGTACGGGTACAAAGCGGATCGTTGCTGAGCGATGGATTTAACGAAGAATCCATACGCACAGCCGATCGCAAGGAGATTGACAGGAAGAAGGCGTTTCTGGGTGTCAACTGACCGTTTTCAGGGAGTGCTTGGAAAAACGCAGGCGTGTCAAAGCGTTTGCAGGGCGGGAGTCTGACGTCAATTCCGGGACCAAAAAGACTGAATTGATCGCAGTGGTTGAGTAAGTCCAGAGCTACTTAGAAACTGCAAAAAACTTTTTTCATCCCGCTCGTCTGCACAGGCGTTCGAACACTTGCAAAGCGAAGATACACTCCCCCGTGTGCAGCGACTATGCGTTTACACGGCTGTTAAAAGTAGCTAGCGAGCGATCAACTCGGAATGACCCCCATTGCCCATGTTGCTGCACGGTGTAAAAGGGCAGAGTTGGAATAATCCGGGTCAAATGACCCGGTATTCCAACTCCGGTAGTTTGCACACGTGTTCAACCCGGCAAATTGTGCTGTGTAAACGGTATCCGTGTCGCATCGACCCGGCTCCCGTTTACAGTGTATAGACGGGCGGAACTTGGAGATCACCGCCGCCGCGACATGTCAGAGGCGACGTCACCAACCCGGCAAACTGCCAGGTTGGTAATGCGGTGTGAAAGCGGGCTGATGCGGGTCACAGCCGGGTAGCACCTGTGTCAGGCTCCCGGCTGCGACCTGCGATATTTAGTCTAAAAGAGGTTTTAATGTGAGATTAATACTACTCGTCCCCCTCTGCCGGCCATCGCAAAGCCGGGATCCCAGCGTCGGTATGGTGACACAAAACCAACCCGTCCCATCTCCTACATTGGCTCCTTAGTTACACACCACGGCTACCGCTGAGTATGCATGTACAAGACAGGGCAGACCTTAGTAGATTATTAATGGACCCTAGGTCTCGTTGAAGGTAGTGAGACCTAATTAATAAAGTGACTTGTTTTGACCACTTAAAAGAACAGATCTTTGATACAATTGATGGGTGGGTATATTTTTATATATAACCATCTAGTTGCAAAAATGCATAATTTTGCTAAATATCATATTTAAATGATCTACAAGACATAGGCCCTCATTCCGAGTTGTTCGCTCGCTAGCAGATTTTAGCAGCATTGTACACGCTAGGCCGCCGCCCTCTGGGAGTGAATCTTCGCTTAGCAGAATTGCAAACGAAAGATTAGCAGAATTGCGAATAGAAATTTCTTAGCAGTTTCTGAGTAGCTCCTGACCTACTCCTACATTGCGATCAGCTCAGCCCGTTTCGTTCCTGGTTTGACATCACAAACACGCCCTGCGTTCGGTCAGCCACTCCCCCGTTTCTCCAGACACTCCCGCGTTTTATCCTGGCACGCCTGCGTTTTTCCGCACACTTCCAGAAAACGGTCAGTTTCCGCCCAGAAACACCCACTTCCTGTCAATCACACTCCGATCACTTCAACAATGAAAATTCTTCGTTCAGACATGAGTAAATCTACTAAGTTTTGTGCTAAAATACTTAGCGCATGCGCACTGCGTACCATGCGCATGCGCATTTTTGCCTTAATCGCTCCGTTGCGAAAATCGGCAACGAGCGAACAACTCGGAATGACCCCCATAGAGCAAACTTAATTCCATCTCTACAGAACATAGAAGACACTGATTTTAGCACCACGTCAGAGGTGTAGTTGATAATTGCTTTCAGTTAGGTGTTATATGCACATTGTTTTATACTGTAGTTTGATGTGTGTAAAACAATCCATTGAAAATTATAATATTTATAGACATGACACATGAATCGCAGGCAGCCCTAATCTCACTTTAACACCTAAGTCCAATAATAAAAAAATCAATTTAACACCAGGGTCTAATAATAATATAATAACAATAATAACAATATAACTTTAACTTTCGACTCCAATAATAACTATATCCAGGTGCAATGATCAATGCATTCTGTAAAAAATAAGTAAAAGTGTCATTTAATATAAGGAATGTGAAAGTAACTTGGGGTGTAGTATGGTATGCGGGGGCCGGGCTCACGGCGACCAGCATACCGGCGCCGGAATCCCGACCACCGGCATACTGACAGCTGGGCGAGTGCAAATGAGCCCCTTGCTACGTGCGCCACGCTATCTATTCTCCCTCCAGGGGGGTCGTGGACCCTCAAGAGGGAGAAAAGGTGTTGGTATGCCTGGTGTCAGGATTCCGTCGCTGCTATACTGTGCGCCGGGATCCCAACAGCCGGTAAACTGAAGACCACCCAGTAACTTGTGCTTTTACCAGGTATCTACCAAGGCGTACACAGATAAAGCGCAGCTACCAAGGTGCAATGGATACGGATCGGCATCAGAGTCCAGGGGCAATTTATTACACATTGCGGTGCAGGACTGCACAAGGTGACAAAAAGAATCAGAAACAGCACAAATGTGGCATCATCTGGTCACAAATGGGCCCCATTATAATGTTAATAAAACTGTGACTTTTAGGCTTATATTGAATAGAGATAAACATATAGTTTCTTCACATCTCAAAATGTGTCAGATTTTCCCCATTTCTGTACAATTCAGCAATTATTATTATTATTATTATTATTATTATTGATTCCCCAGCACTGGAAAAAGGAAAAACATACCATAGCATATATAAAACAGGGTCATACAAGCTTGACCAAATACAGTAAGTGCAAATTAGAGCCGGCCCTAACCAATATGATGCCCTAGGCAAGATTTTGGCTGGTGCCCCCTAGCACCACCGCTGGTTCTGCCTCTGACCCTGCACCCCTTTCCCAGCACTTTCCCAGCACCATCACCCCCCACCCATAGCAGTCCTTTTTTTTTTTCCTACCCCGTAATTTAAATAATTACAGTGTGCACATTTGGCGCACAGCCCAAAAAGGGGTGTGTTTTTGCTGACAAGGGGCATGGCCACACAATAGTACCCCCAATTCAACTTATGCCTCACAGTAGTGTAACTTTATTCACAATTTATAATGCGATAGTGTCCCTTATTCACATTACATCACACAGTAGTACCACTTTACCTTATATACGTTACTCCTCACAGTAGTGCCCCTCATTCACATAACATCACACTGAATTGCTCCTTATTCACATTACACCACACCATATTGCTCTTTATTCTCATTACACTACACCATATTGCTCCTTATTCACATTACACCACACCATATTGCTCTTTATTCACATTACACCACACCATATTGCTCTTTATTCACATTAGACCACACAGTAGTGCCCTCTCTATACGTTACGCCACACAGTAGAGCACCTTATACACATAATGCCACACATTGGTAATGCATTTATACACATAATACCACACAGTAATGCCCCTTACACATATGACACACATTATTAATGTCCATATAAACATAATGCGCCTTACACATTATGCCAACCCTTATTAATGCCCTTATACACATAATTTCTCTTACACATATGCCAGACATTGTTAATGCCCTTATACACATATGCCGCACATTATTAGTATCCTTAAACACATAATGACAGAAATAGTGCCCCTTACTCATATGTTACACATTATTACTGCCCTTATACACATAATGACACATATAGTTCCTGGCGTGAGTCAACTGGCAGCTCTGCTAACATTGGGTGCCTATTTTTTATGAAAATGCATCTTACTTGCATTGCTATGTGGCTAGGATGCACAGGCAGCTTCTGCTGATTAAAATGATATGCGGCATGCCTATATACTGTGTGCGACTGTGGCTGTATCTGCATACGAAATGCTACATGCAGAATATAGGCATGCCGCATATCATTTTAATCAGCAGAAGCTGCTTGTGCCCCTAGGCATACCAGATGCCCTAGGCAATTGCCTAGTTTGCCTATGCCTAGGGCCGGCTCTGGTGCAAATACGAAATCCAAGATTAATAGGCCCTGCCCATTAGAGTTTATAACCCGGGGGAAAAAAGATACAGCTGAGAAAAGACTAGCAATGTGACTACTAGGACTGTTATTGTTATCTGGAGATGACAATAGGGATAGAGAATAAAGGGAACAGTACATATACCACCACAATTCTTCTTAAATAGGCAATGCATGGAGAAGCTTTCGCCAGACAGACAGAAAGACAGCTATCTCCAGCTGGCGTGCTTCAGTAGATAACACATAGAATGCATTTTTTCACCAGAGAAATGGCCTTTCTTCCATTATTAAATTGACCCTTTGCCAGAGGCCGGCCAGGCCAAGTGGTGGTGGTGGTGGTGAGGGGGTGGGGGGGGGGGGGGGGGCAGGTGCCTCCATTGATTGTTTTAGGGGCCTAATTCTGAGTTGATCGCAGCAGCAAATTTGCTAGCAGTTGGCCAAAACTATGTGCACTGCAGGTGTGGCAGATGTAACATGTGCAGAGAGAGTTAGATTTGGGTGGGGTGTGTTCAAACTGAAATCTAAATTGCATTGTAAAAATAAAGCAGCCAGTATTTACCCTGCACAGAAACAATATAACCCACCCAAATCTAACTCTCTCTGCACATGTTACATCTGGCCCATCTGCAGTGCACATGGTTTTGCCCATCTGCTAACAAATGTGCTGCTACGATCAGGTGTGAATTACCCCCTAGGTTCCCATTCAGACATGGGCAGGGCCCGAGCAAGGTTTTTTGGTGCCCTAGGCAAAGGTTCAGCCGACTGCTGTCACCCCTCCCCCCAAAACCCATTTTCCAATGCAATTTCAATACATTTATGAATAAAAAATCACTGTAAAAATCTAAAATAAATCAAATATTCTTTTTGAATCACCTTTGGTACTATGGGGGTCATTCCGAGTTGATCGCTCGCTGCCGTTTTTCGCAGCATAGCGATCAGGCTAAATATCGGCTGCTCTGCGCATGCGTATGGGCACACAAAACAAAGCAATTTTACGCGGGGGCGAGTGACGCTTTTCAGTCGCTCTGATCGGTGAATGATTGACAGGAAGTGGGTGTTTCTGGGTGGTAACTGAGCGTTTTCTGGGAGTGTGCTAAAAAACGCAGGCGTCCGGTAAAAACGCAGGAGTGGCTGGGGAAACGGAGGAGTGGCTGGCCGAACGGACTGAGGTGATCGCAATCTAGGAGTAGGTCTGGAGCTTCTCAGAAACGGCAGGAAAAGATTTTTGAGCAATTCTGCTAATCTTTCGTTCACTATTCTGCTAAGCTAAGTTACACTACCAGAATGCGGCGGCCTAGTGTGTGCAATGCTGCTAAAAGCAGCTAGCGAGCGAACAACTCGGAATGAGGGCCAATATATTTACAACAAAAACAAAATCTTTGTAACACCATTTGTCATTGGCAAATGTTATATCCACCCTTTTATAAATATGCCTGTGTCAGGATTCAGTGTGGTAGACACTTACAGGGCTGCCATCAGAAATTGTGGGGCCCAGGACTAACAAAATAGGTTGGGGCCCCCTGGCCAGGATGAGGGCAGGGCAAGAGGAAAAGTGTTTGTGAGGGGCACAAGGGAAAGGTGGGTGGTGGGGATACAGAAGATGCAGGCAAAGAAAGGAGGGGGGGGGGGGGGCAGACACACACACACAGAAAAATATATTTTTCTCTGACGTCCTAGTGGATGCTGGGGACTCCGTAAGGACCATGGGGAATAGCGGCTCCGCAGGAGACTGGGCACATCTAAAGAAAGCTTTAGGACTACCTGGTGTGCACTGGCTCCTCCCCCTATGACCCTCCTCCAAGCCTCAGTTAGATTTTTGTGCCCGACCGAGCAGGGTGCAATCTAGGGGGCTCTCCTGAGCTTCTTAGATAAAAGTTAGTTTTAGGTTTTTTATTTTCAGTGAGACCTGCTGGCAACAGGCTCACTGCTACGAGGGACTAAGGGGAGAAGAAGCGAACCTGCCTGCTTGCAGAGTGGATTGGGCTTCTTAGGCTACTGGACACCATTAGCTCCAGAGGGATCGAACACAGGCCCAGCCTCGGAGTCCGGTCCCAGAGCCGCGCCGCCGGCCCCCTTACAGAGCCAGAAGCAAGAAGAGGTCCGGAAAATCGGCGGCAGAAGACATCAGTCTTCACCAAGGTAGCGCACAGCACTGCAGCTGTGCGCCATTGCTCCTCATGCACACCTCACACAGTGGCGGATCTTGCCACGGGCAAGCAGGACTTTTGCCCGGGGCGCCGCCTTCCGGAGGGCGCTGGCGCCATCCGGAGGGCGCCGCACCGTGGCAAGATCCGCCACTGCTGCCCGCTGTGTCCCTGTCCGCTTCCGCTGCCGTCCCCGTCCCCATCCCCGTCCCCATCCCCGTCCGCCTCCTGAAGGGAACTAGATGCTATGCGTCTAGTTTCCCTTCCTGGAGAGTAACTTTGCTGAGCGGTGCGCGATGACATCATCGCGCACCGCACAGCAAAGGTCCTCTCTACGAAGGGAACTAGACTCATAGCGTCTAGTTTCCCTTTGTGGAGAGGACCTTTTGCTGTGCGGTGCGCGATGACGTCATCGCGCAACGCTCAGCATTCAAGCGGCGCTTTTAATGTACAGGAGGCGTAACTGACCACGCCCCCTGTATTAGGCCACGCCCCATTTCCTGCCCGGGGCGCAGAGCGCCCTTGAACCGGCCCTGACCTCACACTGCGGTCACTGATGGGTGCAGGGCGCTGGGGGGGGGGGCGCCCTGAGCAGCAATATTAACACCTTGGCTGGCAAAAATACATTACATATAACCCCCAGGGCTATATGGATGTACATTAACCCCTGCCAGAATCCATAAAAATGCGGGAGAAAAGTCCGCGAAAAAGGGGCGGAGCTATCTCCTTCAGCACACTGGCGCCATTTTTCCCTCACAGCTCCGTTGGAGGGAAGCTCCCCGGCTCTCCCCTGCAGTTAATACACTACAGAAAGGGTTAAAAAGAGAGGGGGGGGCACAATTTAGGCGCAGTATACTATACAATATATATGCAGCTATAAGGGAAAACACTTTTTTATAGGTGCTATCCCTGTGATATATAGCGCCCTGGTGTGTGCTGGCATACTCTCCCTCTGTCTCCCCAAAGGGCTTTGTGGGGTCCTGTCCTCTATCAGAGCATTCCCTGTGTGTGTGCTGTGTGTCGGTACGGCTGTGTCGACAGGTATGTGGAGGATAATGAGGTGGAGGCGGAGCGAATGCCTGTAAATATGTTGTCACCCCCTGCGGGGTCGACACCGGTGTGGTTGAACTTATGGAAGGATTACGTGAAAGTGTCAACTCCTTACATAAAAGGTCGACGACACGGAACAGCCGGCTACTCAGCTTGTGCCTGTTCCAGCGTCTCAAATGTCATGGGGGGGCTCTAAAATCGCCCGCTACCTCAGATAACAGACACAGATGTCGACACGGATACTGACTCCAGTGTCGACATCGATGAGACTGGTGTACCCTCCAAATAGGTCCACCCGTTACAGGATTGAGGCAATGAAAAATGTATTACACATTTATGATTATACACCAGGTATCACATAAAAGGGTATTGTGTTTGGTGAGAGAAAACTATTAGCTTCCCCCGGTAAGAAATTGATAATTTCTACAACGGTTATTGGCAGCGTACCCTTTCCCGCCAGAGGATAGGTCACGCGGGGAAACACCCCATAGGGTAGATACAGCGCTTACACGCTTATCAGAAAAGGTGGCACTACCGTCTCCGGATACGGCCGCCCTGAAGGAACCTGCTGATAGAAAGCAGGAGGTTACCCTATAAGATATGGTCACACACTAGGGCATTATATTGCGACCAGCCGTTGCTTCGGCATGGATGTGCAGTGCTCCCGCTGCGTGGTCAGATTCCCTGTCGGAAAATAACTATGGATAGGGACAATATTTTGCTGAAAATAGAGCATATAAAAGACGTGGTCTTATACATGCGTGATGCACAGAGGGATATTTGCCGACTGGCATCAAAAAATAATGTAACCCCCCCCAGTCCGCAGGTATGCTGGAAAATCTGGATCCCTGGTTGAGGGCACTCCACTATCTTATGGTACCAGCACCCCGTGACAGAGAGGCAAGCGTTTAAGTTCCCTTTTAAAATGCAGACACCAACTGACATGTAATGAGTACAACACGATTTTATTTCTTCTGTAAAGAATAACAGGATTACATCCCAAACAGTTGTTTACACCTAGCACAAGCACTACTACAGGATATAGAATAGAGCCAGGTAAACGAAAATAAATAAAAAAACGATAAGTTATTGATGAGAGCAAGATAGTTATGGCTCTTCTATATATCAGACTCAGATAACCAGCATTAGGGATACAGGTGGCACACAAACAGGTAACTGGCGCACAATTCAAGCAGGCTGGTTATGGCTTCTAAATAACAGTCTCAGGTAACCAGCGTCGGCAATGCCGGTAGCAGGTAAGCAGGAACTTGTGCACAATTCAAGCAGGCTGGTTATGGCTTCTAAATAACAGTCTCAGGTAACCAGCGTCGGCAATGCAGGTAGCAGGTAAGCAGGATCTGGTGCACAAATAAAGCAGGCTGGTTATGGCTACTAAACAACAGTCTCAGGTCACCAGCGTCGGCAATACAGGTAGCAGGTAAGTAGAATCTGGTGCACAAATAAAGCAAACTGATTATGGCTTCTGGATAACAGTCTCAGGTAACCAGCGTCGGCAATACAGGTAGCAAGTAAGTAGAATCTGGTGCACAAATAAAGCAGGCTGGTTATGGCTACTGAATAACAGTCTCAGGTAACCAGCGTCGGCAATGCCGGTAGCAGGTAAGCAGGAACTTGTGCACAAATAAAGCAAACTGGTGATGGCTTCTGAATAACAGTCTCAGGTAACCAGCGTCGGCAATACAGGTAGCAGGTAAGCAGGAACTTGTGCACAATTAAAGCAGGCTGGTTATGGCTTCTAAATAACAGTCTCAGGTAACCAGCGTTGGCAATACAGGTAGCAGGTAAGCAGGAACTTGTGCACGACTAAAGCAGTCTGGTTATGGCTATTAAACGACAGTCTCAGGTAACCAGCGCTAGCACTACAAGTAGCAGGTAAGCAGGTACTTTGTGCACAATTAAAGCGGGCTGGTTATGGCTTCTAAATAACAGTCTCAGGTAACCAGCGTTGGCAATGCAGGTGGCAGGTAAACAGGAACTTGTGCCCAATTGAAGCAGGCTGGTTATGGCTTCTAAATAATAGTCTCAGGTAACCAGCGTCAGCAATGCATTAACATTAGCTTTCACACTGCTGGGCGGAGCTTGCATAAAAAGAACTGTCAGTACCAGCATTCCTTAATAGCGGATAAATGCATTAACATTAGCTTTCACACTGCTGGGCGGAGCTTGCATAAAAAGAACTATCAGTACCAGCATTCCTTAATAGCGGACAAATGCATTAACATTAGCTTTCACACTGCTGGGCGGAGCTTGCATAAAAAGAACTATCAGTACCAGCATTCCTTAATAGCGGATAAATGCATTAACATTAGCTTTCACACTGCTGGGCGGAGCTTGCATAAAAAGAACTATCAGTACCAGCATTCCTTAATAGCGGATAAATGCATTAACATTAGCTTTCACACGGCTGGGCGGAGCTTGCATAAAAAGAACTATCAGTACCAGCATGCCTTAATAGCAGATAAATGCATTAACATTAACTTTCACACGGCTGGGCGGAGCTTGCATAAAAAAGAACTATCAGTACCAGCATTCCTTAATAGCAGATAAATGCATTAACATTAGCTTTCACACTGCTGGGCGGAGCTTGCATAAAAAAGAACTATCAGTACCAGCATTCCTTAATAGCGGATAAATGCATTAACATTAGCTTTCACACTGCTGGGCGGAGCTTGCATAAAAAAGAACTATCAGTACCAGCATTCCTTAATAGCGGATAAATGCATTAACATTAGCTTTCACACTGCTGGGCGGAGCTTGCATAAAAAGAACTATCAGTACCAGCATGCCTTAATAGCAGATAAATGCATTAACATTAACTTTCACACGGCTGGGCGGAGCTTGCATAAAAAAGAACTATCAGTACCAGCATTCCTTAATAGCAGATAAATGCATTAACATTAGCTTTCACACTGCTGGGCGGAGCTTGCATAAAAAAGAACTATCAGTACCAGCATTCCTTAATAGCGGATAAATGCATTAACATTAGCTTTCACACTGCTGGGCGGAGCTTGCATAAAAAGAACTATCAGTACCAGCATGCCTTAATAGCAGATAAATGCATTAACATTAACTTTCACACGGCTGGGCGGAGCTTGCATAAAAAGAACTATAGATCTGCCCCTCTCACTAAAACAGGGGGTGCCTACCCTCTGTTTGCACCTAAGCAGGGGCACAGCTACTGTGGGGTGCCCTTCCCCATACTTTACTTAGTTTGTGCGGCACGGAAGTCATGAGGGACGCTCACCCCCTCCACTATACTACACCTGCAGGCACTATGAAGGAGGTCCTACCCCCCCATTAAACAATATATTCCCCAAATGCAGAGTTCATGCAGCGGAAGGGGTTAAATACCGGACACAGGGGATCTTAGGGGTGTCTACACCCTTTACTAATACTATGTCCCCTCTTTGCAGAGTTCAAGCAGCGGAAGGGCTCAACAGGGGCAGAGTTTCTGGCAGCGGAAGGGTTGTTTGCAAGTTCTCACCCATCGCTGCGGCGCTTCTGCCACCTCCGATCCTCCGCATTTTCAGCGTGGCTGTCTGGAGTCTCCCTCCTCAGTCTCCGGTCCGGTCTTCTCCTCTTCAGCTGCCGCCGCGCCGTCTCCGGATCTTCACTCCTCTTGTGCAGCAGACTCCGGTCCGCGCCGTCATCTCTACGCTGGGGTCTTCTCGGGTCCTCGCCGTACTCCAGCCGCCAGGGGTCCTCGCTGGGGTCTTCTTCCCGGGGTCGTCCTTCGCGGTGCCTGCGCGCTTCTCATCTGCTGCTCCTTGGAATCCAGGGGACGGATGTCATCACTGCTCTGCTGGACGGGCTGCGGTTCCTCCGGCCCAGCGCTCCAGTCTCTCAGCAGCGGCGGCTCTTCTCCGCACTCCATCCCCGCTGGCACTGACACGGCCAGCTCTTCTCCTCAGGCAGGGTCTCCGGCATTCTTCTGGCACTGGTGCTCCGGTCGCTGGTTCTCCCCTCGGCTTCTTCTCTGCGCAGATGGTCCTCACACACTGGCAGGCGGCTCCTGGGGCTACATGGCGACACCTTCCCCAGGTAATCTTCCCATTCCTCCAGGGCTCCTCTGGCAGCGATCCTCCCAGCGCTGCATACTCCAGTCTTCAGGCTCTGGACACTACATGGCTCCACTTCCCCAGGTACATATTCCCATTCCTCCAGGTCTCCTCTGGCAGCGATCCTCCCAGCGCTGCATACTCCAGTCTTCAGGCTCTGGACACTACATGGCTCCACTTCCCCAGGTACATATTCCCATTCCTCCAGGTCTCTCCCCCTCCTGTGCTGTGAGGCTTCTTTTAAGGGTACTGGTGCTCCTCCACCTCCCCTCTCCTCTATGATGACTGGCTCCCGGGGCCCCAGCAACAGACCACCCCCTGGTCACTCTGCCCTACAACCCAGGGGACCCAATCAGCTGGGGACCTGTTTCCCGGACTTTTTATGTTGCTGGGTAAGAGTTGACAGGACCAGAGAATTGGCGGCAAAATCCCTGTCTCAATCTGACAGGGAACATCACAGTTCAGCCCACGATCTACTCTGGGACTTGTAGTTCCACAATGTAAACATAACAAAAAAAAAATCACAAGGGGATCCCCATGGTGCCATAGCTTCAGGGTATTACATTCTACCCCCCTAAAATTATACGTGTCCTCACGTATACACCTTAACACTATACATCGGTTAACATAAGCCTTGAACTGGGTACAGCTCTGTTGGCAAACAAGTCATTGTGTCTGGAGCACAGGCCTGCCTGAGATTCTCTGATCCTGTTCGTGACGCCAGAAAATGGTTATGTAACCCCCCCAGTCCGCAGGTATGCTGGAAAATCTGGATCCCTGGTTGAGGGCACTCCACTATCTTATGGTACCAGCACCCCGTGACAGAGAGGCAAGCGTTTAAGTTCCCTTTTAAAATGCAGACACCAACTGACATGTAATGAGTACAACACGATTTTATTTCTTCTGTAAAGAATAACAGGATTACATCCCAAACAGTTGTTTACACCTAGCACAAGCACTACTACAGGATATAGAATAGAGCCAGGTAAACGAAAATAAATAAAAAAACGATAAGTTATTGATGAGAGCAAGATAGTTATGGCTCTTCTATATATCAGACTCAGATAACCAGCATTAGGGATACAGGTGGCACACAAACAGGTAACTGGCGCACAATTCAAGCAGGCTGGTTATGGCTTCTAAATAACAGTCTCAGGTAACCAGCGTCGGCAATGCCGGTAGCAGGTAAGCAGGAACTTGTGCACAATTCAAGCAGGCTGGTTATGGCTTCTAAATAACAGTCTCAGGTAACCAGCGTCGGCAATGCAGGTAGCAGGTAAGCAGGATCTGGTGCACAAATAAAGCAGGCTGGTTATGGCTACTAAACAACAGTCTCAGGTCACCAGCGTCGGCAATACAGGTAGCAGGTAAGTAGAATCTGGTGCACAAATAAAGCAAACTGATTATGGCTTCTGGATAACAGTCTCAGGTAACCAGCGTCGGCAATACAGGTAGCAAGTAAGTAGAATCTGGTGCACAAATAAAGCAGGCTGGTTATGGCTACTGAATAACAGTCTCAGGTAACCAGCGTCGGCAATGCCGGTAGCAGGTAAGCAGGAACTTGTGCACAAATAAAGCAACCTACCCACTTAGTAAATATTCAGCGTGGCTGTCTGGAGTCTCCCTCCTCAGTCTCCGGTCCGGTCTTCTCCTCTTCAGCTGCCGCCGCGCCGTCTCCGGGTCTTCACTCCTCTTGTGCAGCAGACTCCGGTCCGCGCCGTCATCTCTACGCTGGGGTCTTCTCGGGTCCTCGCCGTACTCCAGCCGCCAGGGGTCCTCGCTGGGGTCTTCTTCCCGGGGTCGTCCTTCGCGGTGCCTGCGCGCTTCTCATCTGCCGCTCCTTGGAATCCAGGGGACGGATGTCATCACTGCTCTGCTGGACGGGCTGCGGTTCCTCCGGCCCAGCGCTCCAGTCTCTCAGCAGCGGCGGCTCTTCTCCGCACTCCATCCCCGCTGGCACTGACGCGGCCAGCTCTTCTCCTCAGGCAGGGTCTCCGGCATTCTTCTGACACTGGTGCTCCGGTCGCTGGTTCTCCCCTCGGCTTCTTCTCTGCGCAGACGGTCCTCACACACTGGCAGGCGGCTCCTGGGGCTACATGGCGACACCTTCCCCAGGTAATCTTCCCATTCCTCCAGGGCTCCTCTGGCAGCGATCCTCCCAGCGCTGCATACTCCAGTCTTCAGGCTCTGGACACTACATGGCTCCACTTCCCCAGGTACATATTCCCATTCCTCCAGGTCTCCTCTGGCAGCGATCCTCCCAGCGCTGCATACTCCAGTCTTCAGGCTCTGGACACTACATGGCTCCACTTCCCCAGGTACATATTCCCATTCCTCCAGGTCTCTCCCCCTCCTGTGCTGTGAGGCTTCTTTTAAGGGTACTGGTGCTCCTCCACCTCCCCTCTCCTCTATGATGACTGGCTCCCGGGGCCCCAGCAACAGACCACCCCCTGGTCACTCTGCCCTACAACCCAGGGGACCCAATCAGCTGGGGACCTGTTTCCCGGACTTTTTATGTTGCTGGGTAAGAGTTGACAGGACCAGAGAATTGGCGGCAAAATCCCTGTCTCAATCTGACAGGGAACATCACAGTTCAGCCCACGATCTACTCTGGGACTTGTAGTTCCACAATGTAAACATAACAAAAAAAAAATCACAAGGGGATCCCCATGGTGCCATAGCTTCAGGGTATTACAATAAGCGCTAGGTCCATTGCCGCCAGACGGGGGTTATGGACTTGGCAATGGTCAGGCGATGCCGACTCGAATCGGCACATGGAAGTTGCCCTATAAGGGGGTAAAACTGTTTGGGGATAGTTTTTCAGACCTCGTTTCCACAGCTACTGCTGGGAAATCGATTTTTTTGCCACAGGCTACCCCACAACAAAAGAAAGCACCGTATCATCAAGTACAGTCCTTTCGGCCCCAGAAAAGCAAGAGGGCTAGAGGCTCATCCTTTCTGCCGAGAGGCAAAGGTAGAGGAAAAAGCTGCAACACACAGCTAGTTCCCAAGAGCAGAAGTCCTCCCTGCGTCCGGTAGGTCCACAGCAAGGTGCTGGGGCTGCTCAGGCGGACCCGGGTACGGTGGGGGCCCGTCTCAGATATTTCAGCGGACAGTGGGCTCTCTCACATGGATCCCTGGGTCCTTCAAGTAGTATCTCAGGGGTACAGGCTGGAGTTCGAGACGTTCTTCCCCCCGCCGTTTCCTAAAATCTGCCTTACCGGCACCTCCCTCTGCCAGGGAGACGGTGTTGGTGGATATTCAACACTATAATCACAACAAGTGATTGTCAAGGTGGCCCTCCTTCAGCAAGGAAGGGGTTACTATTCCACAGTGGTTGTGGTACCGAAACGGTTCGGTGAGACCCATCTTGAAATTAAAATACTTGAACTTTTATATCAGAAGATTCAAGTTCAAGATGGAATCGCTCAGGGCGGTTATTACGAGCCTGGACGAGGGGGATTACAGGGTCTCCCTGGACATCAAGGATGCGTACCTGCATGTCCCCATTTACCCCCCTCACCAGGAGTACCTTAGATATGTGGTACAGGACTGTCACTATCAATTCCAGACGCGGCCGTTGGAGTTGTCCACGGCACCGAAGGTCTTTACCTAGGTAATGGCCGAAGTGACGATACTCCTTCGCAAGAAGGAAGTTTTTATTATCCCGTACTTGGACGATCTCCTGATAAAGGCGAGGTCCAAAGAACAGTTGGTAGTGGGGGTAGCACTCTCTCGGGAAGTGCTACAACAGCACGACTGGATTCTCAATATTCCAAAGTCACAGCTGGTCCGGACGACACGTCTTCTGTTCCTGGGAATGTTTCTGAACGCAGACCAGAAAAGAGTGTTTCTTCCTGTGGAAAAAGCCGAGGAGTTGTCATCTCTAGTCAGAGACATCCTAAAACCAGGACAGGTGTCGGTACATCAATGCACACGAGTCCTGGGGAAAATGGTAGCTTCGTACGAAGCATCATTCCATTCGGAAGACTCCACGCAAGGACGTTCCAGTGGGACCTGTGGGACTAATGGTCCGGGTCCCATCTACAGATACAACAGCGGATAACCCTGTCAGCAAGAAACAGGGTGTCGCTGCTGTGGTGGCTGCAGAGGGCTCATCTACTAGAGGGCTGCAGATTCGGAATACAGGACTGGGTCCTGGTGACCACGGATGCCAGCCTTCGGGGCTGGGGTGCAGTCACACAGGGAAGAAATTTCC
Organism: Pseudophryne corroboree; assembly: GCF_028390025.1. Lineage (NCBI taxonomy): Eukaryota > Metazoa > Chordata > Amphibia > Anura > Myobatrachidae > Pseudophryne > Pseudophryne corroboree. The sequence goes on from NC_086447.1 coordinate 897,727,150, forward strand.
AAGGAGATTTCGCTTCACATAAATATTCTGCAGCTAAGGGCCATTTACAATGCCCTAAGCCAAGCAAGGCCCCTGCTTCGGAACCAGCCGGTACTGATCCAATCAGACGACATCACGGCGGTCGCCCATATAAACAGACAGGGCGGCACAAGAAGCAGGATGGCGATGGCAGAAGCCACAAGGATTCTCCGATGGGCGACCTACACCCAGGAGAATGGGGACTTCATCCAGAAGTTTTCCAAATGCGGGTAAACCGTTGGGAATGACCACGGGTGGACATGATGGCGTCCCGCCTCAACAAGAAGTTGAAAAGATATTGCGCCAGGTCAAGGGACCCTCAGGCGATCGCTGGGGACGCTCTAGTGACACCGTGGGTGTACCAGTCGGTTTATGTGTCTCCTCCTCTACCTCTCATACCCAAGGTACTGAGAATAATAAGAAGGCGAGGAGTGAAAACCATACTCGGGGTTCCGGATTGGCCATTGGTACCCGGAACTTCAAGAGATGCTGGCAGAGGACCCTTGGCCTCTGCCGCTCAGACAAGACCTGCTGCAGCAGGGACCCTGTCTGTTCCAAGACTTACCGCGGCTGCGTTTGACGGCATGGCGGTAGAACACCATATCCTAAAGGAAAAGGGTATTCCGAAGGAAGTCATCCCTACCCTGATCATAGCCAGGAAGGATGTCACCGCAAGACATTATCGCCGCGTTTGGCGAAAATTTGTTGCTTGGTGGGAGGCCATGAAGGCCCCGACGGAGGAATTTCAACTATGTCGATTCCTGCACTTCCTGCAAGCAGGGGTGACGTTTGGGCCTCAAATTGGGGTCCATCAAGGTCCAGATTTCGGCTCTGTCGATTTTCTTCCAGAAAGAACTGGCTTCACTGCCTGAAGTTCAGACTTTGGTTAAAGGAGTACTACATATTCAGCCTCCTTTTGTGCCTCCTGTGACACTTTTTGGATCTCAACGTGGTGTTGGATTTCCTAAAGTCGCATGGGTTGAGCCACTTAAAACCATGGAGCTAAAGTATCTCGCGTGGAAAGTGGTCATGCTGTTGGCCTTGGCCTTGGCCAGGCATGTGTCAGAATTGGCGGCTTTGTCATGTAAAAGGCCTTATCTGATTTTCTATATGGATGGGGCAGAGTTGAGGACTCGTCCTCAGTTTCTCCCGAAGGTGGTCTCAGGTTTTCACTTGAACCAACCTATTGTGGTGCATGCGGCTACTGGGGACTTGGAGGATTCCAAGTTGCTGGACGTAGTCAGGGCCCTGAAAATTTTATTTTTCCAGGACGGCTGGAGTCAGGAAAACTGACTCGCTGTTTATCCTGATGGCACCCAACAAGCTGGGTGCTCCTGCTTCTAAGCAGTCTATTACGCGCTGGATTTGTAGCACTATTCAGCTGGCGCATTCTGCGGTAGGATTACCGCAGCCTAAATCAATAAAAGCCCATTCCACAAGGACGGTGGGCTCATCTTGGGCGGCTGCCCGAGGGGTCTCGGCTTTACAACTTTGCCGAGCAGCTACTTGGTCAGGGGCAAACACGTTTGCAAAATTCTATGAATTTGATACCCTGGCTGAGGAGGACCTGGAGTTCTCTCATTCGGTGCTGCAGAGTCATCCGCACTCTCCCGCCCGTTTGGGAGCTTTGGTATAATCCCCATGGTCCTTACGGAGTTCCCAGCATCCACTAGGACGTCAGAGAAAATAAGAATTTACTTACCGATAATTCTATTTCTCGTAGTCCGTAGTGGATGCTGGGCGCCCATCCCAAGTGCGGATTGTCTGCAATACTTGTACATAGTTATTGTTAACTAATCGGGTTCTTGTTGTGAGCCATCTATTCAGAGGTTCCTCTGTTATCATGCTGTTAACTGCGTTTCATATCACAAGTTGTACGGTGTGATTGGTGTGGCTGGTATGAGTCTTACCCGGGATTCAAAATCCTTCCTTATTGTGTACGCGGGTCCGGGCACAGTATCCTAACTGAGGCTTGGAGGAGGGTCATAGGGGGAGGAGCCAGTGCACACCAGGTAGTCCTAAAGCTTTCTTTTTGTGCCCAGTCTCCTGCGGAGCCGCTATTCCCCATGGTCCTTACGGAGTTCCCAGCATCCACTACGGACTACGAGAAATAGAATTATCGGTAAGTAAATTCTTATTTTTTAAATTACACAGGTGACTGATGGGGTGTATGGGTGGGTGGAGGGGGGTGGTATGGAGACATACACCCTGGTGACTGGAGGGGCCAGGCATGGAGACATACACTGTTGGTGAATGGCTGGCCCTGAGGGAGCACATGGAGACATTATATACTGACTGTACATAGGATACTGGGGGGGACATAGGGACAAACATTTATCTGCCCGCTGAGCGTGGATTCTGGGTTCTAGCATCATATTCCCTCTGTCGGCTGTCAGAGATGTCTGTCATTCCTCTCCCAAGCACTCCTGCCTATCTTGCACTCCAGTGTCCACACATGGAGATCCTGCCGGCTCCAGTCTCTGGGCCCCGCCATCTTGATCTCAGTCAGCTGACCATTGACAGACCAATTGGACCAGCTGACCACGTCCACCAATGAGTGAGGAGCTAGGGGGATAAACGGTGCCTTCTGAAGCCCAGAAGGCGCCAGAGCAATGTTTGTCACCAGGCATATCTCTGTGTATCTGCCTTGCAGTTTACCTAGCATATTATCTTTGCATCAAGCTATTCCGATCCCAGCCCAGATTCATGTACTAAGCTACAGTATTCCGGTTGCAGACCTGATTCCTGTACCAAGCCATACCGATTCCTTTACCAAGCCATACCAGTTTCAGCCCAGATTCCTGTACTGACTCTAGATCTCTCCAAACCAAAGTCCTGAAAACCTGACAGCCTCTTAGATACACAAATATGAATGGGTGGTCTTCTGGTTGCCGAATGTCGGGATCCCGGTGCACAGTATACCGGCGCCGGAATCCCGACACATATTCTCCCTCATGGGGGTCCACGACCACCCTGGAGGGAGAATAAATAGCGTGCGCCACCGCGCAGCCAGTCCGCAAGGGGCTCATTTGCGCTTGCCACGCTGTCGGTATGCCGGCGGTCGGGCTCCTGGCACCGGTATGCTGCTCGCCGGGAGCCCGGCCGCCGGCATACCATACTACACCCATATGAATAATGAACATTATGAGGCAACCAAAAATGATGAAAACCGGCTTTCTGTAGATGCATCCTTTAGAAGTGTTAGTTAAACACTGTGAAATTAGGAAAAAAAAGTTTTATTTTACTATTTATATTTAGAATATTAAATGGTGATGGGGACTGAACGCACAGTCAAAGCCAACTTGAAGTAAACCAGTCAGGCTGTAGAATATCCTTGTGAAATTGAGAAAATAATTGCATTTTCACACTATGATGAGCTGACTACTAATTTACAGCCATACCCTGCTGAGGAACGGGGCACTGAGTAGAAGAACGCTGGGAGTTTAGTTTGGAGCAGGGTCTGACAGAACACTGATAGTCACAAGACAGTAAGCCGTGTTGGGAGAAATGTTTAAAACATTATTCAGTAAATGTATTATATATATTCTAAAGTGGTCCAGTTGTTGACTAGTGGGAGTTTATGGGGAGGAATTCAGTTCTCAGTGATGTGTGGTTACGCTATTCAGCTGCGCACATCCCCGTGAATCACAGTAGCCTGACAGTGCTCTTTCTTCTGTCCGCCACTATGGAGTGTGAGACATATGGTGATAAGTTGTGGGGATGGTAGGTTTAGGCTGCGGAGGAGGGGGGGAGGGTTATGTTTAGGCTGCGGAAAAGTGGGATTAGGTTTAGGTACCACCAGGGAGGGTCAGGCTGCAAGGGAGGGGGGGTGAGGGGCTTAGGCTAAAGGAAAGGGAGGGTTAGGGGGCATTGGGGAAAGGTAAGTATACTTACTTTGCCCCTGTTGGGATTCTCACCATCGGCATGACACAGTCGGTATTCTGACTGCCGGCATCCCAACCGCGGGCATATCAGACCAGAGCTGGCCCTAGGCATAGGCAAACTAGGCAAATGCCTAGGGCACTTGGTGTGCCTAGGGGCACAAGCAGGGTCTGCTGATTAAAATGATATGCGGCATGTCTATATTCTGTGTGTGACTGCGGCTGTATCTGCATATGAAATGCTGCATTACAGTGGAAATCACTGTAACGTAGCATTTTGTTTGCAGATACAGTCACAATCGCACACAGAATATAGGCATGCTGCATATCATTTTAATCAGCAAAAGCTGCTTGTGCAATCTAGCCACATAGCAATGCAAATAAGATGCATTTTCATAAAAAAAAAAAAAAAAAAACTGCGCACCAAATGTGAGCACTGTAACTATTTAAAATATATTGTAGGTGGTAGGAACACAAAAACAAGTACTACTATGGGTGAGGGGCGATGGTGCTGGGAAAGGGGTGCTGGGTCAGAGGCGGAACTAGCGGCGGTGCTAGGGGGCACCAGCCAAAATCTTGCCTAGGGCATCATATTAGGAAGGGCCGGCTCTGTATCAAACCCAACCCATTGAACCTAAGGATGACCTATAAACACAGTTTTCTGAATGTAATTTTTCTTTCAAATTTTCTCAAAAAGAAACTTTTTGCCTAAGGATGCCATGAGAAAATTCTGATACTCTAGGCCGCTGTGATTCAAGAAAGATAGGGTACATGTTTCAGCTAGAGATGAGCGGGTTCGGTTTCTCTGAATCCGAACCCGCACGAACTTAATGTTTTTTTCACGGGTCCGAGCAGACTCGGATCCTCCCGCCTTGCTCGGTTAACCCGAGCGCGCCCGAACGTCATCATGACGCTGTCGGATTCTCGCGAGACTCGGATTCTATATAAGGAGCCGCGCGTCGCCGCCATTTTCACACGTGCATTGAGATTGATAGGGAGAGGACGTGGCTGGCGTCCTCTCCATTTAGATTAGGGTTGAGAGAGAGAGAGAGAGATTGACCTGAGGCTGTGATACTGTAGAAGAGAGTGCAGAGTTTAGTGACTGACGACCACAGTGACCACCAGACAGTGCAGTTGTTTGTTTTATTTAATATATCCGTTCTCTGCCTGAAAAAAACGATACACACAGTGACTCAGTCACATACCATATCTGTGTGCACTGCTCAGCCCAGTGTGCTGCATCAATGTATATATATATCTGACTGTGCTCAGCTCACACAGCTTATAATTGTGGGGGAGACTGGGGAGCACTGCAGTGCCAGTTATAGGTTATAGCAGGAGCCAGGAGTACATAATATTATATTAAAATTAAACAGTGCACACTTTTGCTGCAGGAGTGCCACTGCCAGTGTGACTAGTGACCAGTGACCTGACCACCAGTATATATAATATTAGTAGTATACTATCTCTTTATCAACCAGTCTATATTAGCAGCAGACACAGTACAGTGCGGTAGTTCACGGCTGTGGCTACCTCTGTGTCGGCACTCGGCAGCCCGTCCATAATTGTATATACCACCTAACCGTGGTTTTTTTTTCTTTCTTTATAGTCATACTAGTTACGAGTATACTATCTCTTTATCAACCAGTCTATATTAGCAGCAGACACAGTACAGTGCGGTAGTTCACGGCTGTGGCTACCTCTGTGTCGGCACTCGGCAGCCCGTCCATAATTGTATATACCACCTAACCGTGGTTTTTTTTTCTTTCTTTATACATACATACTAGTTACGAGTATACTATCTCTTTATCAACCAGTCTATATTAGCAGCAGACACAGTACAGTGCGGTAGTTCACGGCTGTGGCTACCTCTGTGTCGGCACTCGGCAGCCCGTCCATAATTGTATATACCACCTAACCGTGGTTTTTTTTTCTTTCTTTATACATACATACTAGTTACGAGTATACTATCTCTTTATCAACCAGTCTATATATTAGCAGCAGACACAGTACAGTGCGGTAGTTCACGGCTGTGGCTACCTCTGTGTCGGCACTCGGCAGCCCGTCCATAATTGTATATACCACCTAACCGTGGTTTTTTTTTCTTTCTTTATACATACATACTAGTTACGAGTATACTATCTCTTTATCAACCAGTCTATATATTAGCAGCAGACACAGTACAGTGCGGTAGTTCACGGCTGTGGCTACCTCTGTGTCGGCACTCGGCAGCCCGTCCATAATTGTATATACCACCTAACCGTGGTTTTTCTTTCTTTCTTTATACATACATACTAGTTACGAGTATACTATCTCTTTATCAACCAGTCTATATTAGCAGCAGACACAGTACAGTGCGGTAGTTCACGGCTGTGGCTACCTCTGTGTCGGCACTCGGCAGCCCGTCCATAATTGTATATACCACCTAACCGTGGTTTTTTTTTCTTTCTTTATACATACATACTAGTTACGAGTATACTATCTCTTTATCAACCAGTCTATATATTAGCAGCAGACACAGTACAGTGCGGTAGTTCACGGCTGTGGCTACCTCTGTGTCGGCACTCGGCAGCCCGTCCATAATTGTATATACCACCTAACCGTGGTTTTTTTTTCTTTCTTTATAGTCATACTAGTTACGAGTATACTATCTCTTTATCAACCAGTCTATATTAGCAGCAGACACAGTACAGTGCGGTAGTTCACGGCTGTGGCTACCTCTGTGTCGGCACTCGGCAGCCCGTCCATAATTGTATATACCACCTAACCGTGGTTTTTTTTTCTTTCTTTATACATACATACTAGTTACGAGTATACTATCTCTTTATCAACCAGTCTATATATTAGCAGCAGACACAGTACAGTGCGGTAGTTCACGGCTGTGGCTACCTCTGTGTCGGCACTCGGCAGCCCGTCCATAATTGTATATACCACCTAACCGTGTTTTTTTTTTCTTCTTTATACATACATACTACTACGACATCTCTTTATCAACCAGTATATATTAGCAGCAGACACAGTACAGTACGGTAGTTCACGGCTGTGGCTACCTCTGTGTCTGCACTCGGCAGGCAGTCCGTCCATAATTGTATACCACCTAACCGTGGTTTTTTTTTCTTTCTTCTTTATACATACATAGTTACATAGACATCTCTTTATCAACCAGTCTATATTAGCAGCAGACACAGTACAGTACGGTAGTTCACGGCTGTGGCTACCTCTGTGTCTGCACTCGGCAGGCAGTCCGTCCATAATTGTATACCACCTAACCGTGGTTTTTTTTTTCTTTCTTCTTTATACATACATAGTTACATAGACATCTCTTTATCAACCAGTCTATATTAGCAGCAGACACAGTACAGTACGGTAGTTCACGGCTGTGGCTACCTCTGTGTCTGCACTCGGCAGGCAGTCCATAATTGTATACTAGTATCCATCTCCATTGTTTACCTGAGGTGCCTTTTAGTTGTGCCTATTAAAATATGGAGAACAAAAATGTTGAGGTTCCAAAATTAGGGAAAGATCAAGATCCACTTCCACCTCGTGCTGAAGCTGCTGCCACTAGTCATGGCCGAGACGATGAAATGCCAGCAACGTCGTCTGCCAAGGCCGATGCCCAATGTCATAGTACAGAGCATGTCAAATCCAAAACACCAAATATCAGTAAAAAAAGGACTCCAAAACCTAAAATAAAATTGTCGGAGGAGAAGCGTAAACTTGCCAATATGCCATTTACCACACGGAGTGGCAAGGAACGGCTGAGGCCCTGGCCTATGTTCATGGCTAGTGGTTCAGCTTCACATGAGGATGGAAGCACTCAGCCTCTCGCTAGAAAAATGAAAAGACTCAAGCTGGCAAAAGCAGCACAGCAAAGAACTGTGCATTCTTCGAAATCCCAAATCCACAAGGAGAGTCCAATTGTGTCGGTTGCGATGTCTGACCTTCCCAACACTGGACGTGAAGAGCATGCGCCTTCCACCATTTGCACGCCCCCTGCAAGTGCTGGAAGGAGCACCCGCAGTCCAGTTCCTGATAGTCAGATTGAAGATGTCAGTGTTGAAGTACACCAGGATGAGGAGGATATGGGTGTTGCTGGCGCTGGGGAGGAAATTGACCAGGAGGATTCTGATGGTGAGGTGGTTTGTTTAAGTCAGGCACCCGGGGAGACACCTGTTGTCCGTGGGAGGAATATGGCCGTTGACATGCCAGGTGAAAATACCAAAAAAATCAGCTCTTCGGTGTGGAGGTATTTCACCAGAAATGCGGACAACAGGTGTCAAGCCGTGTGTTCCCTTTGTCAAGCTGTAATAAGTAGGGGTAAGGACGTTAACCACCTCGGAACATCCTCCCTTATACGTCACCTGCAGCGCATTCATAATAAGTCAGTGACAAGTTCAAAAACTTTGGGTGACAGCGGAAGCAGTCCACTGACCAGTAAATCCCTTCCTCTTGTAACCAAGCTCACGCAAACCACCCCACCAACTCCCTCAGTGTCAATTTCCTCCTTCCCCAGGAATGCCAATAGTCCTGCAGGCCATGTCACTGGCAATTCTGACGATTCCTCTCCTGCCTGGGATTCCTCCGATGCATCCTTGCGTGTAACGCCTACTGCTGCTGGCGCTGCTGTTGTTGCTGCTGGGAGTCGATGGTCATCCCAGAGGGGAAGTCGTAAGCCCACTTGTACTACTTCCAGTAAGCAATTGACTGTTCAACAGTCCTTTGCGAGGAAGATGAAATATCACAGCAGTCATCCTGCTGCAAAGCGGATAACTGAGGCCTTGACAACTATGTTGGTGTTAGACGTGCGTCCGGTATCCGCCGTTAGTTCACAGGGAACTAGACAATTTATTGAGGCAGTGTGCCCCCGTTACCAAATACCATCTAGGTTCCACTTCTCTAGGCAGGCGATACCGAGAATGTACACGGACGTCAGAAAAAGACTCACCAGTGTCCTAAAAAATGCAGTTGTACCCAATGTCCACTTAACCACGGACATGTGGACAAGTGGAGCAGGGCAGGGTCAGGACTATATGACTGTGACAGCCCACTGGGTAGATGTATGGACTCCCGCCGCAAGAACAGCAGCGGCGGCACCAGTAGCAGCATCTCGCAAACGCCAACTCTTTCCTAGGCAGGCTACGCTTTGTATCACCGCTTTCCAGAATACGCACACAGCTGAAAACCTCTTACGGCAACTGAGGAAGATCATCGCGGAATGGCTTACCCCAATTGGACTCTCCTGTGGATTTGTGGCATCGGACAACGCCAGCAATATTGTGTGTGCATTAAATATGGGCAAATTCCAGCACGTCCCATGTTTTGCACATACCTTGAATTTGGTGGTGCAGAATTTTTTAAAAAACGACAGGGGCGTGCAAGAGATGCTGTCAGTGGCCAGAAGAATTGCGGGACACTTTCGGCGTACAGGCACCACGTACAGAAGACTGGAGCACCACCAAAAACTACTGAACCTGCCCTGCCATCATCTGAAGCAAGAAGTGGTAACGAGGTGGAATTCAACCCTCTATATGCTTCAGAGGTTGGAGGAGCAGCAAAAGGCCATTCAAGCCTATACAATTGAGCACGATATAGTAGATGGAATGCACCTGTCTCAGGCGCAGTGGAGAATGATTTCAACGTTGTGCAAGGTTCTGATGCCCTTTGAACTTGCCACACGTGAAGTCAGTTCAGACACTGCCAGCCTGAGTCAGGTCATTCCCCTCATCAGGCTTTTGCAGAAGAAGCTGGAGACATTGAAGGAGGAGCTAACACGGAGCGATTCCGCTAGGCATGTGGGACTTGTGGATGGAGCCCTTAATTCGCTTAACAAGGATTCACGGGTGGTCAATCTGTTGAAATCAGAGCACTACATTTTGGCCACCGTGCTCGATCCTAGATTTAAAGCCTACCTTGGATCTCTCTTTCCGGCAGACACAAGTCTGCTGGGGTTGAAAGACCTGCTGGTGAGAAAATTGTCAAGTCAAGCGGAACGCGACCTGTCAACATCTCCTCCTTCACATTCTCCCGCAACTGGGGGTGCGAGGAAAAGGCTCAGAATTCCGAGCCCACCCGCTGGCGGTGATGCAGGGCAGTCTGGAGCGACTGCTGATGCTGACATCTGGTCCGGACTGAAGGACCTGACAACGATTACGGACATGTCGTCTACTGTCACTGCATATTATTCTCTCAACATTGATAGAATGGTGGAGGATTATATGAGTTACCGCATCCAAGTAGGCACGTCACACAGTCCGTACTTATACTGGCAGGAAAAAGAGGCAATTTGGAGGCCCTTGCACAAACTGGCTTTATTCTACCTAAGTTGCCCTCCCACAAGTGTGTACTCCGAAAGAGTGTTTAGTGCCGCCGCTCACCTTGTCAGCAATCGGCGTACGAGGTTACATCCAGAAAATGTGGAGAAGATGATGTTCATTAAAATGAATTATAATCAATTCCTCCGCGGAGACATTGACCAGCAGCAATTGCCTCCACAAAGTACACAGGGAGCTGAGATGGTGGATTCCAGTGGGGACGAATTGATAATCTGTGAGGAGGGGGATGTACACGGTGATATATCGGAGGGTGATGATGAGGTGGACATCTTGCCTCTGTAGAGCCAGTTTGTGCAAGGAGAGATTAATTGCTTCTTTTTTGGGGGGGGTCCAAACCAACCCGTCATATCAGTCACAGTCGTGTGGCAGACCCTGTCACTGAAATGATGGGTTGGTTAAAGTGTGCATGTCCTGTTTTGTTTATACAACATAAGGGTGGGTGGGAGGGCCCAAGGACAATTCCATCTTGCACCTCTTTTTTCTTTTCTTTTTCTTTGCATCATGTGCTGATTGGGGAGGGTTTTTTGGAAGGGACATCCTGTGTGACACTGCAGTGCCACTCCTAAATGGGCCCGGTGTTTGTGTCGGCCACTAGGGTCGCTAATCTTACTCACACAGTCAGCTACCTCATTGCGCCTCTTTTTTTCTTTGCGTCATGTGCTGTTTGGGGAGGGTTTTTTGGAAGGGACATCCTGCGTGACACTGCAGTGCCACTCCTAGATGGGCCCGGTGTTTGTGTCGGCCACTAGGGTCGCTAATCTTACTCACACAGCTACCTCATTGCGCCTCTTTTTTTCTTTGCGTCATGTGCTGTTTGGGGAGGGTTTTTTGGAAGGGACATCCTGCGTGACACTGCAGTGCCACTCCTAGATGGGCCCGGTGTTTGTGTCGGCCACTAGGGTCGCTAATCTTACTCACACAGCTACCTCATTGCGCCTCTTTTTTTCTTTGCATCATGTGCTGTTTGGGGAGGGTTTTTTGGAAGGGCCATCCTGCGTGACACTGCAGTGCCACTCCTAGATGGGCCCGGTGTTTGTGTCGGCCACTAGGGTCGCTAATCTTACTCACACAGCTACCTCATTGCGCCTCTTTTTTTCTTTGCGTCATGTGCTGTTTGGGGAGGGTTTTTTGGAAGGGACATCCTGCGTGACACTGCAGTGCCACTCCTAGATGGGCCCGGTGTTTGTGTCGGCCACTAGGGTCGCTTATCTTACTCACACAGCGACCTCGGTGCAAATTTTAGGACTAAAAATAATATTGTGAGGTGTGAGGTATTCAGAATAGACTGAAAATGAGTGTAAATTATGGTTTTTGAGGTTAATAATACTTTGGGATCAAAATGACCCCCAAATTCTATGATTTAAGCTGTTTTTTAGTGTTTTTTGAAAAAAACACCCGAATCCAAAACACACCCGAATCCGACAAAAAAAATTTGGTGAGGTTTTGCCAAAACGCGTTCGAACCCAAAACACGGCCGCGGAACCGAACCCAAAACCAAAACACAAAACCCGAAAAATTTCAGGCGCTCATCTCTAGTTTCAGCTATGTGTATATGAGTGCGAATCTAAATATCTTTAGCATTTAAGCTTGCAAAGTTCTTTACGGAGGGAAAAGAAAGTTTGTATTGTAACATCCTAAAGACCTTTTAGTTATTTGAAATGTTTGAACTGATCAGCTTGTGTGCGAGCGCTGCAGGGCTGTGACAGGGAGTGAATAAGTTGTGCTAGTGATTTGTAATGGGTACAGGGGGAATACAGGGGGAATGCAGTTTGTAGTCACGTGCTGATACAATCGTTACAATGTATCTATTGTTCCCTGCCCCAGGTTATTTCTATGGATTACCAAGAGTACATAATCTCCTCACACAGTTGTTCTTGAGTATACAGAACCTCTCTCTGTGTAGCGATAGCAAGAGGAAAAACACAACTGACAGATTTAGATGAGTGCTTTTATTAATTCCATTTTCATGTATGGCTCTAAAAGGGAACCCATCACTAAGTTCTGCAATGGCTTGTTACCAGCAGCGGCTCCTACTTACTTGTAAGAGGGGGTCTGCCACTACCTGCGTGCCTGGAGAGGAGACGAGACAGACAGCCCCAGGTCCTGGTACCTGCACAATGGATCTGGCAGGTGCAAGGACCAGCGCATGTGCAGACACCGTGGTGTGACTGCGCATGTGCAAACCGCCAGCTTCTATGGACTGCATCGGCTGCAGCCCATAGAAGCCAGATTGGGCTGCACAAAAGGCAGGGAGTGGTTTCCTAGAGAAAGCCAGCTCTCTGCCTATCGCAGCACGGACTGGCAGTCCCAGAGGAAGGATACAACTCCCAGTGCGACTGCCTGTAGTGTCTGTTACTGACAGGTAGGACAATAGGAATAGGAATTTATAGATGGTGATGGGGGGGGGGGGGGGGGGGGGGCTGGGAGGTGTGCTGCCATAGGTAAAATCCTGCATTGCTTGTTACTTATCACTGTATTAGATGGGTCCTTGTGCAGGGCTTGGTGTGTAGTAAGGGAATGATTAAGAGATTTACATCTATATGATATTTCTGCAAATCTCAGATGTTTTCAGATCTGCGCAGGAGCCGCAGTACGCAAGTGCAGATCTGGGCCTGCAATGTCGGTCTCAGTGCCCCAGAAGCCGCAGCCTGCCTGACAGGCTGCAGGTGTTTCGGGATGGTGACTGGGAGCGTTCCAGAAAATGGGAGCTTGTCAGCAGGGTTTAGGACACGCACCGCCGCGGTTGGTGCTGGGATCATGGGATGGATCTGATTGAGTGTACAGTGACTGTCTTCCCCAATGCATAACCCGATTCTGAGTCTGGCTTATCTGCGCTTACTTTTCCGCTCAGTGCTGCTGCCTGCTTTCTACCTTATGCTAGTGCACATATCCTCTCATCTAGGCCTATTTCTGTCCGTCTTCATGCGGAATGTCAGAGCGGCCACTGTTTTTCTGTGCGCAGATGCAGATGTCGTCATTAGAATTGGGACTAACACCCCATGCTGGGTGCAAAAAATCCATCTGAAACAGGTGGCCCATCCCTGTCCGCACTCTCCCAGCAGCCACGGGAGTTGGCCTGTATGCACCTGTGACACTATTATGACACTGCCACCAGACAGATCTGTTCCGTGCATCCACGCAATAGCCACCCAGTTGCCAGCAAGAGATGACCGTTTCACGCAAAGAGTGTTCCGTCAATGGATGGCTCAATCCACTCACATTTTCACTCATAGTACAGTATGGCCCATGTGCAGACTGCGAATTGCTGGCATCAGCACGATCTGTCCAGACCTGTAATGTGCACATTGGTTGTAAATGGGGATTCAGTATGATATAATGGGATGCCGGCAGTCAGAATAGCGATGCAGGCATCCCAATAGTGTAAATTCAGACAGGAGGGAGGTAAGACTGTTCCCTCCTCTCTGCTACCCCCTAACCCTCTCTTTCTGCAGCCTATCCCTAACCTCCCCCCTCAGTGCCTGACCCTAACCTCCCCCCTTAGTGCCTAAACTTAGCCCCCCCATTCCCCGCAGCCTACCGTTAACCCTCTCCCTTAGTGCCTAAACCTATCCTCCCCCAGGTGGTGCTTAACCCTAACCCCCCTCCGCGGTCTAACCCTAACACCCCCTCCCCCTCCCTGCAGTCTAACCCTAACCCTCCGCCCCTTCCTTTGTCCCTAACCTGCCCACTACACTTGCAGTCAGGATTCCAGCTGCCGTCTCCAGACCCCGTCAGGATTCCAGTGTCGGCATTCTGACTGCTGTCGGGATTCTGGTGTCAGCATTCCGATTGCCAGGATCCTGGCAGTCGTTTTCTTGACTGCATCCCATAAATGGGTTTATATGGAAGGCTTCAGTATTCATTTTAAATTTCACCAACTAAGCTAAACCTCTCATTTCTATACAACTACATATCTACAAGTTACTCCAACAATGATGAATGCACAGCGGAGCGTATAAGGCACAATCCTTCTCTGAGACTGATTTGTAGCCGACCCCTCTTATCACATAACGTTGTGTGAAATTGCAGCAATGAGAGACAATTTGTCACAGGCTGAGAACTGTATGGATCTTCTTTAACCTCTTCATTGCCAAATGCACAAGAGGCAAACCACCACAATGCCTAAATGTGCTGTATAGTGTGTGTCACTACGACGTGGCAGAGGTTCCAGATCAGAAAGTTTTACATTCCTAGTAACTATTTGTTTTGCATCATACACTTATTACTCCTACTTATTACTCCATCATTGTCAGTCTGTGGTCTAAATTCTCCTTATACAATGCAAAACAATGGGATAGGAACCAACTGGTGGCGCAAAAAGAAAAACAAAGTGAATCAAACCAAAAGATACAAATTACCTAGACACAGCTGAGACTATGCAATCTCCTTAATGGTCAAAAGTCCAGAGTCCAAGGACTTCTCAAATTTGCTTCTCGTGAATGTCCAAAACCAAATGGTAACATGTAAAAAAACACAAATGGTACACTGTACACACTAGTTCAGAGAAAAATCCCAGATGTGAAATATGAAATGTTTCTTCCCGGGTTCCTTGTACTGGGATGTCTATGGGAAGTGGTGTTCTAGCCGTACAGGTTCACCTCTGTGTGAAAAGTATTATGGGCTCCTCACATGTGTGCTTACTTCAATATGTTTCCAAACAAGCTTATAAAGGTTTCTTTGGATTCTTAACATATAAACTTTATATGCTCCAATAGTGCTCCAATAGTGATTAATATCATATAATCTTTAAAATTGGCAGCTCACATTCAGGCTTACTTAAAAAGATGCCGTATTCTTCCATGTAGCAGTTTCTTTATGGGTAAGTCGTCCTGTCGTCCTCAAATGTCTCCTCACTTTGTATTGTGCTCGATAAAAAGCATATAAACGAGGGGACGTGTGAGGATTCGTAATAAATTTATTATAAAAATGGTAAAAAATGTTTCCAAAGATAAAACAGAGATAGGATCCCCACAACGAAAACCAGAAATGAGGATCTTAATACAGACCAGTCAGACAGTAAGAAAAGATGTTACCCCGGGAAATCTCACCGCTTTCTGGCTGGAATAACTGGTTGCTGGGGTGATCCAATTTGTCACATGCTCCCACCAACGCGTTTCTACTAAAAGTCTTTGTCAAGGTGCATGTGGGGTGTACCATGCCCTCTATTTATACCTGGCATGGTGTATAACCTAACGCCCCTTCCTGGGCGGGTCCTATTCCATTAATTAATGTATAGCCTTTACAAACTCCAAATTATGGAGGTAAATCCTGTGATCGGTGTTATAAAAAAATCAAATATTTTATTACAACAAAAATAGGGATAGAGGGAGTTCTGAGAGTATGATTACGTGTTCCGCGTTCCATTACATCTGGAACGCACACTACTTCCACCGGACATCCGGCGGAAGTGGCCCGGCATCTGATCCGATACAGCGCTGCGGTGAGCGGTTACCATGATCCCGCTCTGAGACGTGGTTGTCATGGTACCGCTAAGCAGTGCGTCGCCCACGCGAGCCGGTTACCATGGTTATGCGGGGTGACGTGCCTGTAGATACTGACGTCATCCCGCATTGTGGTGGCGTGACCCGTCACCAGGTGTATCACGCCTCCATAGTGGCTCTGCCGTGAGTCTTCCTATTTCCTGCGTTCCAGGTACAATGGAATGCAGGTGGGCAGTAAGCACTAGAGATGAGCGCCTGAAATTTTTCGGGTTTTGTGTTTTGGTTTTGGGTTCGGTTCCGCGGCCGTGTTTTGGGTTCGAACGCGTTTTGGCAAAACCTCACCGAATTTTTTTTGTCGGATTCGGGTGTGTTTTGGATTCGGGTGTTTTTTTCCAAAAACACTAAAAAACAGCTTAAATCATAGAATTTGGGGGTCATTTTGATCCCAAAGTATTATTAACCTCAAAAACCATAATTTACACTCATTTTCAGTCTATTCTGAATACCTCACACCTCACAATATTATTTTTAGTCCTAAAATTTGCACCGAGGTCGCTGTGTGAGTAAGATAAGCGACCCTAGTGGCCGACACAAACACCGGGCCCATCTAGGAGTGGCACTGCAGTGTCACGCAGGATGTCCCTTCCAAAAAACCCTCCCCAAACAGCACATGACGCAAAGAAAAAAAGAGGCGCAATGAGGTAGCTGTGTGAGTAAGATTAGCGACCCTAGTGGCCGACACAAACACCGGGCCCATCTAGGAGTGGCACTGCAGTGTCACGCAGGATGGCCCTTCCAAAAAACCCTCCCCAAACAGCACATGACGCAAAGAAAAAAAGAGGCGCAATGAGGTAGCTGTGTGAGTAAGATTAGCGACCCTAGTGGCCGACACAAACACCGGGCCCATCTAGGAGTGGCACTGCAGTGTCACGCAGGATGGCCCTTCCAAAAAACCCTCCCCAAACAGCACATGACGCAAAGAAAAAAAGAGGCGCAATGAGGTAGCTGACTGTGTGAGTAAGATTAGCGACCCTAGTGGCCGACACAAACACCGGGCCCATCTAGGAGTGGCACTGCAGTGTCACGCAGGATGTCCCTTCCAAAAAACCCTCCCCAAACAGCACATGACGCAAAGAAAAAAAGAGGCGCAATGAGGTAGCTGTGTGAGTAAGATTAGCGACCCTAGTGGCCGACACAAACACCGGGCCCATCTAGGAGTGGCACTGCAGTGTCACGCAGGATGGCCCTTCCAAAAAACCCTCCCCAAACAGCACATGACGCAAAGAAAAAAAGAGGCGCAATGAGGTAGCTGTGTGAGTAAGATTAGCGACCCTAGTGGCCGACACAAACACCGGGCACATCTAGGAGTGGCACTGCAGTGTCACGCAGGATGTCCCTTCCAAAAAACCCTCCCCAAACAGCACATGACGCAAAGAAAAAAAGAGGCGCAATGAGGTAGCTGACTGTGTGAGTAAGATTAGCGACCCTAGTGGCCGACACAAACACCGGGCCCATCTAGGAGTGGCACTGCAGTGTCACGCAGGATGTCCCTTCCAAAAAACCCTCCCCAAACAGCACATGACGCAAAGAAAAAAAGAGGCGCAATGAGGTAGCTGACTGTGTGAGTAAGATTAGCGACCCTAGTGGCTGACACAAACACCGGGCCCATCTAGGAGTGGCACTGCAGTGTCACGCAGGATGTCCCTTCCAAAAAACCCTCCCCAAACAGCACATGACGCAAAGAAAAAAAGAGGCGCAATGAGGTAGCTGACTGTGTGAGTAAGATTAGCGACCCTAGTGGCCGACACAAACACCGGGCCCATCTAGGAGTGGCACTGCAGTGTCACGCAGGATGTCCCTTCCAAAAAACCCTCCCCAATCAGCACATGATGCAAAGAAAAAGAAAAGAAAAAAGAGGTGCAAGATGGAATTGTCCTTGGGCCCTCCCACCCACCCTTATGTTGTATAAACAAAACAGGACATGCACACTTTAACCAACCCATCATTTCAGTGACAGGGTCTGCCACACGACTGTGACTGATATGACGGGTTGGTTTGGACCCCCCCCAAAAAAGAAGCAATTAATCTCTCCTTGCACAAACTGGCTCTACAGAGGCAAGATGTCCACCTCATCTTCACCCTCCGATATATCACCGTGTACATCCCCCTCCTCACAGATTATCAATTCGTCCCCACTGGAATCCACCATCTCAGCTCCCTGTGTACTTTGTGGAGGCAATTGCTGCTGGTCAATGTCTCCGCGGAGGAATTGATTATAATTCATTTTAATGAACATCATCTTCTCCACATTTTCTGGATGTAACCTCGTACGCCGATTGCTGACAAGGTGAGCGGCGGCACTAAACACTCTTTCGGAGTACACACTTGTGGGAGGGCAACTTAGGTAGAATAAAGCCAGTTTGTGCAAGGGCCTCCAAATTGCCTCTTTTTCCTGCCAGTATAAGTACGGACTGTGTGACGTGCCTACTTGGATGCGGTCACTCATATAATCCTCCACCATTCTATCAATGTTGAGAGAATCATATGCAGTGACAGTAGACGACATGTCCGTAATCGTTGTCAGGTCCTTCAGTCCGGACCAGATGTCAGCATCAGCAGTCGCTCCAGACTGCCCTGCATCACCGCCAGCGGGTGGGCTCGGAATTCTGAGCCTTTTCCTCGCACCCCCAGTTGCGGGAGAATGTGAAGGAGGAGATGTTGACAGGTCGCGTTCCGCTTGACTTGACAATTTTGTCACCAGCAGGTCTTTCAACCCCAGCAGACCTGTGTCTGCCGGAAAGAGAGATCCAAGGTAGGCTTTAAATCTAGGATCGAGCACGGTGGCCAAAATGTAGTGCTCTGATTTCAACAGATTGACCACCCGTGAATCCTTGTTAAGCGAATTAAGGGCTGCATCCACAAGTCCCACATGCCTAGCGGAATCGCTCCCTTTTAGCTCCTTCTTCAATGCCTCCAGCTTCTTCTGCAAAAGCCTGATGAGGGGAATGACCTGACTCAGGCTGGCAGTGTCTGAACTGACTTCACGTGTGGCAAGTTCAAAGGGCATCAGAACCTTGCACAACGTTGAAATCATTCTCCACTGCACTTGAGACAGGTGCATTCCACCTACTATATCGTGCTCAATTGTATAGGCTTGAATGGCCTTTTGCTGCTCCTCCAACCTCTGAAGCATATAGAGGGTTGAATTCCACCTCGTTACCACTTCTTGCTTCAGATGATGGCAGGGCAGGTTCAGTAGTTTTTGGTGGTGCTCCAGTCTTCTGTACGTGGTGCCTGTACGCCGAAAGTGTCCCGCAATTTTTCTGGCCACCGACAGCATCTCTTGCACGCCCCTGTCGTTTTTTAAAAAATTCTGCACCACCAAATTCAAGGTATGTGCAAAACATGGGACGTGCTGGAATTTGCCCATATTTAATGCACACACAATATTGCTGGCGTTGTCCGATGCCACAAATCCACAGGAGAGTCCAATTGGGGTAAGCCATTCCGCGATGATCTTCCTCAGTTGCCGTAAGAGGTTTTCAGCTGTGTGCGTATTCTGGAAAGCGGTGATACAAAGCGTAGCCTGCCTAGGAAAGAGTTGGCGTTTGCGAGATGCTGCTACTGGTGCCGCCGCTGCTGTTCTTGCGGCGGGAGTCCATACATCTACCCAGTGGGCTGTCACAGTCATATAGTCCTGACCCTGCCCTGCTCCACTTGTCCACATGTCCGTGGTTAAGTGGACATTGGGTACAACTGCATTTTTTAGGACACTGGTGAGTCTTTTTCTGACGTCCGTGTACATTCTCGGTATCGCCTGCCTAGAGAAGTGGAACCTAGATGGTATTTGGTAACGGGGGCACACTGCCTCAATAAATTGTCTAGTTCCCTGTGAACTAACGGCGGATACCGGACGCACGTCTAACACCAACATAGTTGTCAAGGACTCAGTTATCCGCTTTGCAGTAGGATGACTGCTGTGATATTTCATCTTCCTCGCAAAGGACTGTTGAACAGTCAATTGCTTACTGGAAGTAGTACAAGTGGGCTTACGACTTCCCCTCTGGGATGACCATCGACTCCCAGCGGCAACAACAGCAGCGCCAGCAGCAGTAGGCGTTACACGCAAGGATGCATCGGAGGAATCCCAGGCAGGAGAGGACTCGTCAGAATTGCCAGTGACATGGCCTGCAGGACTATTGGCATTCCTGGGGAAGGAGGAAATTGACACTGAGGGAGTTGGTGGGGTGGTTTGCGTGAGCTTGGTTACAAGAGGAAGGGATTTACTGGTCAGTGGACTGCTTCCGCTGTCACCCAAAGTTTTTGAACTTGTCACTGACTTATTATGAATGCGCTGCAGGTGACGTATAAGGGAGGATGTTCCGAGGTGGTTAACGTCCTTACCCCTACTTATTACAGCTTGACAAAGGGAACACACGGCTTGACACCTGTTGTCCGCATTTCTGGTGAAATACCTCCACACCGAAGAGCTGATTTTTTTGGTATTTTCACCTGGCATGTCAACGGCCATATTCCTCCCACGGACAACAGGTGTCTCCCCGGGTGCCTGACTTAAACAAACCACCTCACCATCAGAATCCTCCTGGTCAATTTCCTCCCCAGCGCCAGCAACACCCATATCCTCCTCATCCTGGTGTACTTCAACACTGACATCTTCAATCTGACTATCAGGAACTGGACTGCGGGTGCTCCTTCCAGCACTTGCAGGGGGCGTGCAAATGGTGGAAGGCGCATGCTCTTCACGTCCAGTGTTGGGAAGGTCAGGCATCGCAACCGACACAATTGGACTCTCCTTGTGGATTTGGGATTTCAAAGAACGCACAGTTCTTTGCGGTGCTTTTGCCAGCTTGAGTCTTTTCAGTTTTCTAGCGAGAGGCTGAGTGCTTCCATCCTCATGTGAAGCTGAACCACTAGCCATGAACATAGGCCAGGGCCTCAGCCGTTCCTTGCCACTCCGTGTGGTAAATGGCATATTGGCAAGTTTACGCTTCTCCTCCGACAATTTTATTTTAGGTTTTGGAGTCCTTTTTTTACTGATATTTGGTGTTTTGGTTTTGACATGCTCTGTACTATGCCATTGGGCATCGGCCTTGGCAGACGACGTTGCTGGCATTTCATCGTCTCGGCCATGACTAGTGGCAGCAGATTCAGCACGAGGTGGAAGTGGATCTTGATCTTTCCCTAATTTTGGAACCTCAACATTTTTGTTCTCCATATTTTAATAGGCACAACTAAAAGGCACCTCAGGTAAACAATGGAGATGGATGGATTGGATACTAGTATACAATTATGGACGGGCTGCCGAGTGCCGACACAGAGGTAGCCACAGCCGTGAACTACCGCACTGTACTGTGTCTGCTGCTAATATATAGACTGGTTGATAAAGAGATAGTATACTCGTAACTAGTATGTATGTATAAAGAAAGAAAAAAAAACACGGTTAGGTGGTATATACAATTATGGACGGGCTGCCGAGTGCCGACACAGAGGTAGCCACAGCCGTGAACTACCGCACTGTACTGTGTCTGCTGCTAATATATAGACTGGTTGATAAAGAGATAGTATACTCGTAACTAGTATGTATGTATAAAGAAAGAAAAAAAAACCACGGTTAGGTGGTATATACAATTATGGACGGGCTGCCGAGTGCCGACACAGAGGTAGCCACAGCCGTGAACTACCGCACTGTACTGTGTCTGCTGCTAATATATAGACTGGTTGATAAAGAGATAGTATACTCGTAACTAGTATGTATGTATAAAGAAAGAAAAAAAAACCACGGTTAGGTGGTATATACAATTATGGACGGGCTGCCGAGTGCCGACACAGAGGTAGCCACAGCCGTGAACTACCGCACTGTACTGTGTCTGCTGCTAATATATAGACTGGTTGATAAAGAGATAGTATACTCGTAACTAGTATGTATGTATAAAGAAAGAAAAAAAAAACACGGTTAGGTGGTATATACAATTATGGACGGGCTGCCGAGTGCCGACACAGAGGTAGCCACAGCCGTGAACTACCGCACTGTACTGTGTCTGATGCTAATATATAGACTGGTTGATAAAGAGATAGTATACTCGTAACTAGTATGTATGTATAAAGAAAGAAAAAAAAACCACGGTTAGGTGGTATATACAATTATGGACGGGCTGCCGAGTGCCGACACAGAGGTAGCCACAGCCGTGAACTACCGCACTGTACTGTGTCTGCTGCTAATATATAGACTGGTTGATAAAGAGATAGTATACTCGTAACTAGTATGTATGTATAAAGAAAGAAAAAAAAACCACGGTTAGGTCACTGGTATATACAATTATGGACGGGCTGCCGAGTGCCGACACAGAGGTAGCCACAGCCGTGAACTACCGCACTGTACTGTGTCTGCTGCTAATATAGACTGGTTGATAAAGAGATAGTATACTACTAATATTATATACTGGTGGTCAGGTCACTGGTCACTAGTCACACTGGCAGTGGCACTCCTGCAGCAAAAGTGTGCACTGTTTAATTTTAATATAATATTATGTACTCCTGGCTCCTGCTATAACCTATAACTGGCACTGCAGTAGTGCTCCCCAGTCTCCCCCACAATTATAAGCTGTGTGAGCTGAGCAGTCAGACAGATATATAATATATATAGATGATGCAGCACACTGGCCTGAGCCTGAGCAGTGCACACAGATATGGTATGTGACTGAGTCACTGTGTGCTGTGTATCGCTTTTTTCAGGCAGAGAACGGATTATAAATAAAAGTGGTGGTCACTGGTCACTATCAGCAAAACTCTGCACTGTACACTACTGAGTACTCCTAATGCTCCCCAAAATTAGTAAATCAAGTGTCTCTCTAATCTATTCTAATTCTAAACGGAGAGGACGCCAGCCACGTCCTCTCCCTATCAATCTCAATGCACGTGTGAAAATGGCGGCGACGCGCGGCTCCTTATATAGAATCCGAGTCTCGCGATAGAATCCGAGCCTCGCGAGAATCCGACAGCGTCATGATGACGTTCGGGCGCGCTCGGGTTAACCGAGCAAGGCGGGAAGATCCGAGTCGCTCGGACCCGTGAAAAAAAACATGAAGTTCTGGCGGGTTCGGATTCAGAGAAACCGAACCCGCTCATCTCTAGTAAGCACCTAAATGAAATATAATTAAAAAGTATAAAAATACGAGCTGATTGTACACCCAATAACGGGCCTTATAAAATACAGAACGTAGAACACAGGAAATACATAGTACCCCATCTTATGATATTAAGCGGGTACTAAGATTTCCTTCCATTTCTGCATGTAAAAATCCCCTTTTTTAGGATGGGTACATGTATTATAGGTAGCAAAAAAGCAAAGCATTCGGATAAAGGTAGGAATGGGGTCAGGGATAGATTCACTTTCTTCTAAAGAGTGTTTATATGAGGGTGATATTCTTATACAGAGAACTTATTCAGATATCCCAAGTAAGTCATGATGCATAATATAAAACATGACTAAATTTAGTGCCTCAACCTTAAATAAGGGTAAGGCTTGACCCTTGAGGTCCATGTTGGAATAGTCTATGGTGAAATAGAACATGAGACACCCCGATGATTTTTTAACGGGTGTTTAAAGGCAGAGGAGTGCATAGATTACTTTATATGTCATAATCATATGGTATAATATATGCTATTGCTATTGTATTCTAGGTATGGAACCAAAATGGCAATAAAAATAGCATATATTATATTATACCATATGATTATGACATATAAAGTAATCTATGCACTCCTCTGCATTTAAACACCCGTTAAAAAATCATCGGGGTGTCTCATGTTCTATTTCACCATAGACTATTCCAACATGGACCTCAAGGGTCAAGCCTTACCCTTATTTAAGGTTGAGGCACTAAATTTAGTCATGTTTTATATTATGCATCATGACTTACTTGGGATATCTGAATAAGTTCTCTGTATAAGAATATCACCCTCATATAAACACTCTTTAGAAGAAAGTGAATCTGTCCCTGACCCCATTCCTACCTTTATCCGAATGCTTTGCTTTTTTGCTACGTATAATACATGTACCCATCCTAAAAAAGGGGATTTTTACATGCAGAAATGGAAGGAAATCTTAGTACCCGCTTAATATCATAAGATGGGGTACTATGTATTTCCTGTGTTTTATGTTCTGTATTTTATAAGGCCCGTTATTGGGTGTACAATCAGCTCGTATTTTTATACTTTTTAATTATATTTCATTTAGGTGCTTACTGCCCACCTGCATTCCATTGTACCTGGAACGCAGGAAATAGGAAGACTCACGGCAGAGCCACTATGGAGGCGTGATACACCTGGTGACGGGTCACGCCACCACAATGCGGGATGACGTCAGTATCTACAGGCACGTCACCCCGCATAACCATGGTAACCGGCTCGCGTGGGCGACGCACTGTTTAGCGGTACCATGACAACCACGTCTCAGAGCGGGATCATGGTAACCGCTCACCGCAGCGCTGTATCGGATCAGATGCCGGGCCACTTCCGCCGGATGTCCGGCGGAAGTAGTGTGCGTTCCAGATGTAATGGAACGCGGAACACGTAATCATACTCTCAGAACTCCCTCTATCCCTATTTTTGTTGTAATAAAATATTTGATTTTTTTATAACACCCATCACAGGATTTACCTCCATAATTTGGAGTTTGTAAAGGCTATACATTAATTAATGGAATAGGACCCGCCCAGGAAGGGGCGTTAGGTTATACACCATGCCAGGTATAAATAGAGGGCATGGTACACCCCACATGCACCTTGACAAAGACTTTTAGTAGAAACGCGTTGGTGGGAGCATGTGACAAATTGGATCACCCCAGCAACCAGTTATTCTAGCCAGAAAGCGGTGAGATTTCCCGGGGTAACATCTTTTCTTACTGTCTGACTGGGCTGTATTAAGATCCTCATTTCTGGTTTTCGTTGTGGGGATCCTATTTCTGTTTTATCTTTGGAAACATTTTTTACCATTTTTATAATAAATTTATTACGAATCCTCACACGTCCCCTCGTTTATATGCTTTTTATCGAGCACAATACAAAGTGAGGAGACATTTGAGGACGACAGGACGACTTACCCATAAAGAAACCGCTACATGGAAGAACGGCATCTTTTAAAGTAAGCCTGAATGTGAGCTGCCAATTTTAAAGATTATATGATATTAATCACTATTGGAGCACTATTGGAGCATATAAAGTTTATATGTTAAGAATCCAAAGAAACCTTTATAAGCTTGTTTGGAAACATATTGAAGTAAGCACACATGTGAGGAGCCCATAATACTTTTCACACAGAGGTGAACCTGTACGGCTAGAACACCACTTCCCATAGACATCCCAGTACAAGGAACCCGGGAAGAAACATTTCATATTTCACATCTGGGATTTTTCTCTGAACTAGTGTGTACAGTGTACCATTTGTGTTTTTTTACATGTTACCATTTGGTTTTGGACATTCACGAGAAGCAAATTTGAGAAGTCCTTGGACTCTGGACTTTTGACCATTAAGGAGATTGCATAGTCTCAGCTGTGTCTAGGTAATTTGTATCTTTTGGTTTGATTCACTTTGTTTTTCTTTTTGCGCCACCAGTTGGTTCCTATCCCATTGTTTTGCATTGTATATGTCCTTCAGGTGTGTGTGGTGACACATCAGGGTAAGGCACCACTAAAGGCCGCAATAGAGTGCGCAGGATTTTTACCTTGAACCCAATTACATAATGTCTCCTTATGCTTCATGTAGTTCCCAGCAACGCACCGGACTCTAGTGATTACTGGTAAGTCACGGTGGTGATGATTGGAACCATCTTACTTTCCTTGTCTCATCAGCAGCGTCATCTTTATTGTTACTTTATAAACATTCCTTGTTTACTTTAGTCATATGTTGATTTTTAGGTACTTAGGAGGTCATTTACTAAGCAGTGATAAGAGCGGAGAAGTGAGCCAGTGGAGAAGTTGCCCATGACAACCAATCAGCACTGAAGTAACATCTATAATTTGCATACTATAAGATGATACACAGCTGCTGATTGGTTGATGGGGCAACTTCTCCACTGGCTCACTTCTCAGCTCTTATCACTGCTTAGTAAATGTCCCCCTTAATGCTAAATCTCACATAATCATAACTTCTTCTGACTAATAAAACCATATAGATTCAGGGCAACATGGCAGCAAAGAGGTTAGCATTACTACCTCACTGTATTAATAACATGGGTTTCATTCTTGACCAGTGTTATATCTGTGTGGAGTTTACATGTTCCCCCGAAACACTGCGTTGGCTTCCTCCAGGTGGTCTGGTTTCCTCTCACATAGCAGAACATGAGCTGCAGATGAAGAAATTCAAGCCAGTTACATCTATGCCAGCCTGGAGGCTGCAGAAATCCCTCTGCCCCTGGTATAGCCTGTTCCTGGGTGACACTGTGGTGTGCTGCTCTTACACAGAGCTGTGGCCGGAGGTTCAATTCCAACCAGGCCAGTGGCAAACAAACGCAGGATTTCTTGAGGGGGGTTTCCAAATGCAGTCCACAGTCTCTCGCTCTGAGGAACATTGGAGCAAGTGCAGGAGTCTGGGAGAGCAGTAGAAGAACCTAATAATGACCCTGGACATTAACATAAACATTGGTCTTTTTATACACTGCTTACTGTATGGAATAATGTATTAATATTTAACACTATAGATGGTCTCTAGTTTAGGCTGTATCAAACATTGAAATAATATAATTAAGTGGTCAGAAAAAGGTTAAACAAACCATAATAAATAGACAAGTATAATAGAACCAGTACTGCACTTTCTAAACACACATTCTCCCACCTCATGGTAAGGCTCCCGTCTCTTCTTCCTGGTAGCTACTCTCTGGTCCAGAGCACTGATTGAGGACTCAGATCCACACACACACACAGCAAACTTGGTGGAAGTTGCAACCTCTGGGCATGTGCAGCAGCTCTGCTTTATCCCTTAAACTGCATGATGTGGCGTCAGCTTTCATAATTTTATTATATACCATCACTATTGTTGTCATCATTTGAGCCACTTGCCAAGAGGAGAGGGGTTTCCAGGCAACCAACCCCCCCCCCCCCCTCCCTGCATTTGCCTGTGCAGGCCACTATCTGTGCAGAGTTTGCATGTTTTCCCTATGTTTGTATGGTGCCCCAGCTTGCTCCCACAGTCCCAACATTGGCTTCTGATAAAATGGAAAAAATGTATTTGTTGTATACTGCAAATAGCTATTAGTTGAACTGGTGATTCAAGAGCAGAAACTGCATAATAAGTTACCCTGACCCCTATTTCACATATGAATGATTCACAGCATTATTCTCCTAGGGGGCAGGGGCAAATTATGTGAATGGTCCATTTCCGCCTCTATCACCACCCACAAGCATCTCCTCTCCAAGCTTCTCCACAAAGGTAGGCAAGTATATACAGTATCACACTCTAGTAGTGACAGTCACCACAACAGTACACACAGTGTGCCTAATTCAGATCTGATCACAGCAGCAAATTTGTTCTCTAATGGGCAAACCCATGTGCACTGCAGGTGGGTCAGATGTAACATGTGCAGAGAGAGTTAGATTTGGGTGGGGTGTGTTCAAGCTGAAATCTAAATTGCAGTGTAAAAATAAAGCAGCCAGTATTTACCCTACACAGAAACAATATAACCCACCCGAATCTAACTCTCTCTGCACATGTTACATCTGCCCCTGCAGTGCACATGGGCCCTCATTCCGAGTTGATCGCTCGCTAGCTATTTTTTGCAGAGCAGCGATCAGATAGTCGCCGCCTCTAGGGGAGTGTATTTTTGCTTTGAAAGTGTGCGAACGCTTGTGCAGCCGAACGGGACAAAAAAGTTTTTTGCCCTTTCTGAGTAGCCCAGGACTTACTCAGCTGCTGCGATCACATCAGCCTGTCCGGTCCCGGAATTGACGTCAGACACCCGCACTGCAAACGCTTGGACACGCCTGAGTTTTCCCTACCACTCCCAGAAAATATTCAATTGACCCCCATTAACGCCCTCTTCCTGTCATTCTCCTTGCGATTGGTTGTGCGAATGGATTCGTCGCTAGAAACCTTGCATGGCAACGATGCTGTTTGTACCCGTGTGACGCACCTGCGCATTGTGGTGCATGCACAGTAGTAACCTGATCGCTGTGCTGTGAAAATCGGCAGCGTGCGATCATCTCGGAATGACCCCCATGGTTTTGTGCATAATTCTGCTGCTGTGATCAGATCTGAATTAGGCCCTAAGCAACATCCAATAGGGTGTGGATCACTGTGACGATCAGTCTTAGCAGGGCTGTTTCCAGCCAATTTGGCTCCCAGTGCAAGATTTCAAAATGCGCACCCCGCCCCCCCCCCCCCCCCCCCCCATTGACATAAACCCCACCCCACCCCATCGCCATAAAAAGAAAAAGCATGTGCTCCCGGTAAGGATGTGTGGCCACATTAAAGTGGGTGTGGCCTCATTAAAGTGGGAGTGGCCTCATCTGATATCATCACGTCCACCACAGGGGGGGGGGGGGGAAGAGTCCCCATTTTACACAGTATAGCAGGCAATAGTCCCCACTTTACACATTACAGCAGGCAAGTGTCCCCATTTTACACATTACGGCAGGCAAGTGTCCCCATTTTACACATTACGGCAGGCAAGAGTCCCCATTTTACACATTACGAAGGCAAGACTCCCCATTTTACACATTACGGCAGGCAAGAGTCCCCATTTTACACATTACGGCAGGCAAGGGTCCCCATTTTACACATTACGCAGGCAAGAGTCCCCATTTTACACATTACGGCAGGCAAGAGTCCCCATTTTACACATTACAGCAGGTACGTGTCCCCATTTTAAACAGTACGGCAGGCAGGTGTCCCCATTTAGACAGAACGGCAGGCAAGTGTCCCCATTTTACACATCACTGCAGGCAGGTGTCCCCATTTTACACATTACAGCAGGCAAGTGTCCCCATTTTACACAGTGCAGCAGGCACGTGTCCCCATTTTATACAGTACGGCAGACAAGTGTCAAGTGGGGGGGAAGGAAGGGAGAGGGAGAGAGGGGGGGAGAGAGAGAGACTAATTACATATAGAGGATATTCCCGCTCTATGGGTCGGGCCGCCTCACCTCCCTCGCGCCGGCCGCCTCCTCCTTCCAGCTTGTCTGCTCCTCCTCCCTCTTCCCGAGTACTCCTGCTCGGGGGGCGGGGTTTCACGGAATGACGCAATTGCGTCGTGACGTCACAACGCAACCGCACCATTCTGCAAAACTCCGCCCCCCGAGCAGGAGTGCTCGGGAAGAGGGAGGAGGGGGAGACACAAAGACACGCAAAGTGCAGCAGCAGGCGCCCCTTGTGGTTGCACAGCTCGCACACCGCAAGAAACGGCACTGAGTCTTAGGTCAACAGTCAATCGGTCGAGCCCATATGGTCAACATGAAACTGATCGACAGGGACAAAGCGTCCACAGGGTCAATTGGTCGAGACGTAAAAGGTAGACACTTAAAAAGTTCGACAGATACAGTACAGTCTACATGTGTTTTTTTTCTTAAATGTGGGTGTCATTTTCAACGTTAAACCACATGTAACCCCAATTAGTGTATTGTGTCCCCTCGCATGATCGACATGTGGATAGTAGAGGATGATAAAGTTGAGCATAACAAAAAAAACTTGTCGAGCATTGTCATGTTGACAGTAGCGGCTCTTGCCTGGGGTGCCGCTACCCTGAGGGCACCGCCGTGGCAAGAGCCGATACAAATCCTCCCTCCCCGCTCCCCAGCTGCAGCGAGCGCCGTGTGCGCCTGCTGCAGCCGGCGTCTCTGACTGACACTAGAGGTCAAAATTGACCACTAGTGTCAGTGCAGCGCTGCTATGGGAGAGACGTCATGACGTCTCTCCCATAGAGAGGAGCCGGCGCCCGGAGACAGCAGCAGCAGCAGTCCGGAAGCAGGATTAAGGCTGGTAAGTATAGTTTTTTTTCTTTTAGGGCTTATAAGCGTTGCTACTACATGGGGCACTACTACTGGGGGCACATACAGGGGGCACAGCTACAGTAGCGGATCTTGCCACGGGCAAGCATGACTTTTGCCCCGGGGCGCCACCTTCCATGTCAAGATCCACTACTGTGCCCCCAGCCGCTGTGACCCCTGCTGGTCCCCCGATGTGACCCCTGCCGCTGTGCCCCCCACTGGTCCCCCGCTGTGAAGGGAACCGTTTCCCTTCGTGGAGGGGACCTTTGCTGTGCGGTGCGCAATAACGTCATCACGCACCGCACAGCATTGTGGCACAGACGCTAGGGGTCATAATTGACCTCTAGTGTCTATGCTGATCCGAGGAGAGGAGCGGTGCCGGCGGCTGTCTGCAGCGGTCTGGAATAAGGACGGGGGATAGTAAGTATTCATTTTATTTTATTTTTTTCTCTTCCAGCGGTGCTACAGGGGGCACAAATGGGGGCGTAACTGGCCACGCCCCGTATTAAGCCACGCCCCGATCATTTTTCCGGGGCGCCACAAGGGCAAGAACCGTCCCTGCACAGCTACAAGGGGCACAGCTACTGGGGGCAGATCTACAGGGGGCACATACTGGGGGCACTGCTACAGGGGGAACAGCTACTGGGGGCAAATCAACTGGGGGCACAGCTACTGGGGGCACTACTACAGGGGAAACAGCTACTGGGGGCAAATCAACTGGGGGCACAGCTACAAGAGGCACAGCTACTGGGGGCACTACTACAGGGGAAACAGCTACTGGGGGCAAATCAACTGGGGGCACAGCTACAAGAGGCACAGCTACTGGGGGCACTGCTACAGGGGAAACAGCTACTGGGGGCAAATTAACTGGGGGCACAGCTGCTGGGGGCACAACTACTGCGGGCACATCTGCTGGGGGCACAACTTCTGCGAGCACAGCTACTGGGGGAAAATCTACAGGGGGCACAACTACTGGGGGCAAATCAACTGTGGGGCACAACTACTTGGGGCAAATCTGGGGGCACAGCTACTGGGGGCATAACTGTGGCCACGACCCTACCCTATGAAGACACGCCCCTATTTTTCACAAGCTAACTGGTTTGCTGCCGCCGCGGGGGCGCCAGTGGAAACTTTCGCACTGGGCGCCGCAAGGTGTAGAATCGGCCCTGCATGTTGACCATTTGAACCTGTCAATCTAATTGAGATGGACGCAGATCTGGCTGCGTGTGTATCGATCTACGTCCATCTCTGAATAAGACCCTAAATGTAATAATGCAGTAGATGTTAGGCCTATAAGAACGAGAGCTACAGTATCTCCTATATAATAGCCCAGATCTGTGATCTTGTGATTCATTTGCTAATGCTGGGCGGAGTCACAACAGTGGGCGGAGTTAGTCAAATGAGTCACAGATCTGGCCAAATCTATAGGACACTAGGAGCAGCTGCAGAAGCAGATAGTATGGACATGGCACAGGCAGGGGTGCATACCTCCCAGCTTTCACACACACACACACACACACACACACACACACACACACACACAGCGAAAAGGGGGCGTGGCTTTGCGGGAGGGCCCCCATTTTCGTCAGTGAGGGGGCATGCCCAGCGCTCTGTGAACTGCTGGCATGCCCCCAGGGGCTGATTATGAGTCCGGGGGGCACAGGGTACTTGAGACAGGGGAGCCCTATCTCATTGCTGTGCCTGCTGTGGGTTGGGGGGCGTGGCCTAATCGCGGGACGCGAGGCCACGCCCCATTATGCAAATTCCGGGATTTTTTATTTTATTTTTTTTTAATGGAATTTTGGCCCCTCAGCTAGGGGTAAATCCAGAGGGGGTGGTCGCTCCCCCCTACACACCCGCACAGGCAGAAGAAAGCAGGGAGACTGCTGCCTCCCTGTAACACCACAGACCTGCCAATACGCAGCAGCGTGTGCTGACTGTAGCACAATGCTGCCGCTGTTGCTGGCAGGACGGGGGAGCTTCTGAGCTGGGACAGAGCTACTCCAGCCAGGGGGCCCCCTAAAACTGTGGGGCCAATGGTACGTACCGCCTGCCCCCCCCCCCCCCTTAATCCGGCTCTGCTGCTGGAACCCCCCCTTAATCCGTACCCCCTGATGCCCCCTCTCCCTCTGTCTCCACTATTCACCGCTGCTCTGCTAAGCAGAACAGCGAGTACAGGAGCTTTCCAACTGCTCCCCCCCCCCCCCCCACCGCAGGACACTGCGACCCGCGGGTGGGACAGCGGGACAGACCCCAAAAAATGGGACTGTCCCGCGAAAATTGGGACATTTGGGAGGTATGGGGGTGTGTGAGGGGGTATGCCATACTTGACCCCCACATCAGCATACTCAGCAGGGTCTCTCTGGCAGGGAGGAGCGTCACATTCTGGCACACTCCACGCTTCTAAGCTGTAGTTTTGTGGGTCACCAGCCGCTGTGCACTTTCCGTACTGCCTCTGTTATCTCCAGCCCCTGCGACCCCACCGCTAGCTGCAGCGCTGCCACCCGCAGTGAGTTGCGCCCAGCTCCTTCACACACTTTAGCCGGCGGGTAGCGCTGCAGAAGTCTGCGCTGCTTGCAGGCTCTGACCCCCTCCTCCCTCCAGCATCAGCGTCTCCTGGGAGCTAACCAGTCACTCCCAGTCTCCCCTTACCATAGTGCCCAGCAGCCGTGAGGTCCGCGCCACGTGCATGCTATGACCCCCTCCTCCCTCCAGCCGCAGCATCTCCTGGGGGCTAACCAGTCACTCCCAGTCTCACCTTACCACAGTGCCCGGCAGCTGCGCGAGGTCTGCGGTGTGTGACTGAGGAGGGGGGGAGTGATGCGGACGGGCAGAGGAAGCAGGAATACAGCCTAAGAGAGTCAGCCATGCCAAGTCTCCACCAGCAGCAGATGCCAACAGGTTGGAGTGGAACAGCAGCAGTGACTCCGGTAAGACACATCTGTCTGTCACCACTGTTCTGTCCCTAATACCAATCTCTCCCGTGCCCTGTGTTCTGTCATGTCCCTGTCACCCCTGGCCTTGACCTGCCACCCCTATCCTGGCCCTTTCACCCTTATCCTGGCCCTTTCACCCTTATCCTGGCCCTGTCACCCTTATGCTGGCCCTGCTACCCCTATCCTGGCCCTGTCACCCCTGTGCTTGCCCTGTCAACCCTATACTGGCCCTGTCACCCCTGTCCTGGTCCTGCCGCCCCTACACTGACCCTGTCACCCCTATCCTGTCCCTGTCATTTCTGTCCTGGCCCCGTCGCCCATGTCCTGGCCCCGTCACCCCTGTCCTGGCCCCGTCACCCCTGTTCTGACCCTGTCACCCCTGTTCTGACCCTGTCACCCCTGTTCTGACCCTGTCACCCCTGTCCTGGCCCAGTCAACCCTGTTCTGACCCTGTCACCCCTGTCCTGGCCCTGTTACTGCATACCCTCCAACTACCTTTTTGGCAGGTACAGTACCCGCAGCACCTCCAGACCTCTCCCCAATGCACCACACCTCCGCACCTTCCCCTCCACCACATGCGTCACTCCACCCCTCCCCCACATGCTGTACCTCCAGACCCCCTACACCACCCGCGGCTCCCACTCCTCCGCCCCTTCACCACCCCCTGCAATCTCCAGGCCCCCTCCACCATTCACCCCCCTTATATGTCTCCCCCACACCTGCCCCCCTCCACCTGCAGCATCTGCAGACACCCTCCTCCATCCGCGGTCCCCCCCTCACCCACCCCTCCCCCACCAATGGCACCCCCGCACCTGCCCCACCACCACCTGCAGCACCTCCGGACCTCCTTCCCCATCTGCCGCAACACCCGTACCTGCCCCTCCCCTACCCATGGCGCCTACGGACCCCTACCCCACCAGTGGCACTCCCGCCCCTTCCCATCCCACAGCACCTCCGGAACCCTTCACCCATCTGCAACATCCCCACACCTGCCCCTCCCCCACACATGGCACCCCTGCCCCTCCCCCACCTGCAGTGCCTCCGGACCCCTCCCCCATCTGCATCCCCCACTCCTCTGCCCCTCCCCCACCCGCAGCACCTCCCAACCCTTCCCCATCCGGGCCCCACCCCCACTTCCGCCCCCCTCCATCCGCAGCATCTACAGACACCATCCGCAGTACCCCCCGCACCCGCTACATTCTGTACATTGTGGCCTGCAGGTGCTGTTCACGCCGTCGCAAGGGGCTGCGCCTCCTTCACCATCGCACGCCCTTTCATTGTGCAATATTTAACCACTAACAAAGGAATGCAGGTAATACTTTATATAATACAAATATTGAACCCCAGAAAGGCATGCAAGGGTTAAGGGGGCGTAGCCCCTTGCGACGGTGTGAACAGCGCCCGTAGGGCGCGATGAAGCACCTAGTATTTAATATGTGTGCTGTTATACGGATTGCTAACTTGGCCAAAAAGCCATGCTGGGCTAATGAGCGTGTTACTTTGTTACGTTGTAACTGTAGCAGTAGACCCCATCAATAAATACACTAAGAGGCTGATTATTTTGTCGCACTTGTATAACTACGGTTAATAAACATCATGCGCTGTGTGAAGTCTGCGGTGAATCTGGTAAATACTGATATATACATTTATCTCTATTTCTTTCTTTTACATTTTCTCACGAAAACATTCAGATTTGCGCTGCGAGCCCAGGTTCGGTAATGATACTATGGGGGTCATTCCGAGTTGTTTGCTTGGTAAAAATCTTCGCATCGCAGCGATTTTCCGCTTAATGCGCATGCGCAATGTCCGCACTGCGACTGCGCTAAATAAATTTGCTATGCACTTAGGAATTTTACTCACGGCATTTTCATCGTTCTGGCGATCGTAATGTGATTGACAGGAAGTGGGTGTTACTGGGCGGAAACAGGCCGTTTTATGGGCATGTGGGAAAAAACGCTACCGTTTCCGGAAAAAACGCAGGAGTGGCCGGAGAAACGGGGGAGTGTCTGGGCGAACGCTGGGTGTGTTTGTGACGTCAAACCAGGAACGACAAGCACTGAACTGATCGCAGAAGCCGAGTAAGTCTGGAGCTACTCAGAAACTGCTACGAGGTGTGTAATCGCAATATTGCGAATACATCGTTCGCAATTTTAAGATGCTAAGATTCACTCCCAGTAGGCGGCGGCTTAGCATGAGCAAATCTGCTAAAATCCGCTTGCGAGCGAACAACTCGGAATGACCCCCTATATTTCCAAAAAATGACGCGGCTGAGATGATATATTTAGTGCAATGCAAATACGGGACTAAAGGCTTTACAATGAGCATGAAGGAAAAGAAACCATAAAATGGTTTTCCATGTGCTGCTCCTTATAATTGCCCTTTAATCTTTCACATGTCCTGTGTGGGTATTTGTTACCCTGTATAACTGACGTAGGGGTGGAGATTGTTGTTAGGTGGTTGAAGGCAGAATAACGGCCTCTTTGTTTTCCGTTGTTGGTGTGTGATGGTAAATATCACAATGTGGCCTATTAATGTTTAGTTTAGTTTCAATGGGAGCGCTCCCCTTTATATGACGCAAGGTATAATAGTAGGCCAAATGCCATGTCCGGGAAATTGCTATACCACCTGAACAGGGGTGGTGGTTATCTTAAGCCCATTTCAGACATGTGACCCAGGAATTTGCTGAGTCTAGCAGCTGGCAAATTCCCGAGTCTCCACTCCATGATCCTGGTAGGGAGCAGGGTCGGGAACCCAGGACATATGCTTAATTTGTGTACTTTCTAGGGAAGGCCATTGGAGTTGCCTCCATCGATGATTATTATGGATGGTGACACAAACCATCGATGGCAAGCAACTATTCAATGCATTATCATCGATGGTTTTTACCATCGCTAATTATGCATATGCGCAGCAGCTGCTACTGTTTTTGACGGAGAGCCGGGGGGGCGGGGCTGACCTGTGAATGACAGCTCAGCCTTAGAAAGAGGCGGGACATCCCATTCCTGCCTCTTACACACAGTGCTAGTGGCGGGGGCAGCGCAGGGCTGCTTGCTGACAACCTAGCGGCCCTGTGCAGTATCAGCAGTCCTGAAAATGAGGGAAATCATCGTGGAAACAGCTACCATCGATGGTGTATAAAAATTTGGTTATACACCATCGATGGTAAAAGTAGTCAGAATAGACCATCGATGATTTCAAATCATCGATGGTCGATAGCCATCTCTAGTCCTTTCACACATACAAAAATCCTGTGTTGATACGCGTTTACAGAGCCGGCCCTAACCAATATGATGCCCTAGGCAAGATTTTGGCTGGTGCCCCCTAGCACCGCCGCTAGTTCTGCAAGAGATGCCTGCCATGAGTCAGCTGGCAGCTCTGCTAACGTAGGACGCCTTTTGTTTATAAAAATGCATCTTATTTGCATTACTATGTGGCTAGGATGCAATAGCAGCTTCTGCTGATTAAAATGATATGCAGCTTGCCTATATTCTGTGTGCAACTGCGGCTGTATCTGCATACAAAATGCTACATTACAGTGATTTCCAGGAATACACACAGAATATAGACATGCCGCATATCATTTTAATCAGCAGAAGCTGCTGGTGCCCTTATGCATACCAAATGGCCTAGGCATTTGCCTAGTTTGCCTATGCCTAAGGCCGGCTCTGCGCGTTTATGTGCATAATCCTGGGATTTAGCTGCATGTCTGGAAGGGCTTTAATTGGAGAGTTGAACACCAGTGTTTGGCTTATATATGTGATCGTGGGGTCTGTTTTTTTTATTTTCTTTATCGCTGCCACCAATATATTAAATTGGTCAATAAAAATGTTGCATTATTTAAAATGCCAGCACAATTGTCCATGTTTTTATTTCGTAATTATATAGTATAGCATTTTTTATTATTTTTTATTATGCAAGTAGCATCTGGTGCAATACATGAAATACCCCATTAGGGATTTTAATAGCAGTAGTCAATCCTGGAACGGATCAGAATGATCTTTTCAATATAAAAGCATAATTGAAAAAAATATAGGAGCCGTTATGTCTTTAAGATGGCCTTCTGTAACAATTAGCAATTAGTTATATGCTTTTATGTATCATTTGTGTACATACTGTATGTACTGAACACATAAGGGCAGATTTATTAAGCCTGGTGAAGTGATAAAGTGGAAGGTGATAAAGGACCAGCCAATCAGCTCCTAACTACCATGTCACAGGCTGGGTTTGAAAAATGACAGTGAGGAGCTGACTGGCTGGTCCTTTATCACCTTCCACTTTATCACTTCTCCAGGCTTAATAAATCTGGCCCATACTCACTATGGGCCTAATTCAGACCTGATCACTGTTGTGTAAAATCAGACAGAGGCCGATTATCAAATAACTGGGCATGCGTATGCACCGCAGTGCGCACGTGCGAGTCCAAACAGCAACAGAATGGTGGAAAAATTTTGATTGCTAGGCGTACGCGGGGTGATTGACAGGAAGCGGACGTTTGGGGGTGGGTACTGGCCGTTTTCTAGGAGTGTCAGGAAAAACGCAGGAGTTCCCAAGCGTATTCAGGGCGGGTGTGTGACGTCAGCACCAGACCCGATCAGCCTGTTACTATCGCACTGTAGGAGTAAGTCCTGGGTTACGCACAATTTGCACAGACTGGAAAAATAATTAGATGGTGAGTGAGTTGCGAACGGATTTGCAGATGTCCGCTGATTGGCAAAGTTTTTTGCACAGCGTACCCATGCTTCGCACACTTGCACGGGGCGGGTTTTCACTCTCTATAGACGGCGGCTCCCTGATCGTAGACCTCTGCAAAAACGCACAGTAGCGATCAGGTCTGAATTAGGCCCTATATTAGAAAGTAAACAAGAAGATCTTATACTGCTTCCATTTGCCTGGAACATTAGACAGCAGCTTGTGTCAATGTCCTCCAGTGGGTATAACACCAGGACCATAACTAGGTGTGGGCAGATGGTGCTTTGCACACAGCGCATTCCTGCTGTGGGCGCACCATCTGCTTCCACCCTTGCTGGCCGAATATCTATGTGCTCAGAACTACCGTGCTGTCCATTGTAGACATTACAGCAGGAAGCACTGGGAAGGGAGAACATATCCTGTGTGTGGTTGGTCCCTTCTGTTTAGGCAGCACTGCAGGGCTGGCTGGGTATCACCCGTGTCATGGGCTGAGGAGCGATAAGTTAGTTAACTGCTGGGGCGGAGGGGCGGATGGGGCATACACAGCCAAACACACTCTCTCTCTCAGGGCCGGCCAGCCAGTAAGGCAGAGTATGCAGCCGCGTACGGCCCCGCAACACTGCTCACTGCTGCAGTGTGAGTAAATTATTGTCAGTGTCACCTGCCGCTGCCAGCACACTGAGTGTGACTTATCTTTACTTACTGCATATGGCCTGCCACACAGTCTGACAGCAGCTGGGCTGTTCAGAGGACAAGGACGGGGACACAGTAGACACTGATGGCTGCAGGCATAGCTGCACTGACAACAGTCTGACTGTGTCACTATAGGCTGTTTCGCCTGCAAGTTCTGGACAGACTTGAGTGATGGAGTGTCATTAAGTCAGTGACTACCTTCAAGGAGACATTTGTGTGTGTGTGTGTGTGGGGGGGGGGGGGGGATTGGCAAAGTACATGTAATTTGTAAAAGGGGGCACTGGCTGCTGTAATGTGTAAAGGGAGCTCTGCCTGCCGTAATGTGTAAAAGGGGACTCTACCTGCCGTAATGTGTAAAAGGGCTACTCTACCTCCCGTAATGTTTAAAAGGGAGCTCTGCGTGCCGTAATGTGTAAAAGGGAGCTCTGCCTGCCGTAATGTGTAAAAGGGGACTCTGCCTGCCTCAGTGTATAAAATGGTACTCTGCCTGCCGTAATGTGTAAAAGGGGACTCTACCTGCTGCAATGTGTGACCTGGTGTAATGTGTAAAAGGGACTCTACCTGGTGTAATGTGTTTAAGTGGTGCTACTGTGCGGCGTAATTTGAATAAGGAAGACTACTGTGCAGCGTAATATGAATTGGTATTATTTTATCATGGCCACACCCCTTCCCCATGGAGCCACGCCGCTATATTTTTTGTGCGCACGGGCCCTATTTTGAATATAGGGGGGCGCTGATGCTGTTTCTTGCACACAATGCTAAAATGTCTAGTTACGGCACTGTATAACATCATGCTAGTTAATAGTGTAATTCCAGTTATTTTCTAGTAATGGTTATAAGAAACATCCTTTCTTCCAATTCTCCAGTAATGAAATGTCAGTGCAAGTATGTATGCAATTAACTCTCTTATTCCCTCCATTTGTGTAAAAATAGAAAGCACAGCAATTAATTAAAATTCTCCTTTAGGAATAAACAGGTAAGCATACAAATGGGGTCTGATTCATATTTGTACACAAACACCCTGACAGCCAAGCTTCTATACAGCGTAGCTGCTATTACAGCTTGGATGCACGTAGCTTAGTACCGCGGGAGCTGCTGGGAGTTGTAGTCCAGCTCTGTGATTTATGCTCTGTAAATAGCGTGAAATATGTATCCGTTTTAAACTACACCACCCTGTTCACCACCATTTGGGCCTCTCGAGATCCCTGCAAGGTCAACAAGGCCCTTTGGACCTTGTTGATTGTTGCCCTTTGGACCTTGTTGATTGTTGCCCTTTGGACCTTGTTGATTGTTGCCCTATCATTGCAGGCTGCAAAGGAGCTATGAGACTCTCACCCCGACACCCTCCATATCTGTACCGTAGACTCTCTCACCATGCCAAATACCTGGCTTATT
This sequence comes from Pseudophryne corroboree, assembly GCF_028390025.1. Lineage (NCBI taxonomy): Eukaryota > Metazoa > Chordata > Amphibia > Anura > Myobatrachidae > Pseudophryne > Pseudophryne corroboree. The sequence goes on from NC_086447.1 coordinate 897,766,531, forward strand.
CCTGAAGACATAGGCTGGAGGGAAGGAGCTCACTGCATGGCCCATTTTTAAGGACTACACTCCACCACCCCATTCCCCGCCATTCGGGCCTCTCAATGTCCTTGCAATAGCAGCAAGGCCCTTTGGACCTTGGTGGTCATTCCGAGTTGATTGCTAGCTGCATTTGTTCGCAGTGCAGCGATCAGGCTAAAAATGGCACTTCTGCGCATGTGTATGCAGCGCAATGCGTACGCGCGACGTACTATTACAACGGCTGATGTAGTTTCACACATGGTCTACCGAAGCTTTTCAGTCGCACTGCTGATCGCAGAGTGAATTGACATGAAGTGGCATTTCTGTGTGTCAACTGACCGTTTTCAGGGAGTGTTCGGAAAAACACAGGCGTGCCAGGGAAAACGCAGGCGTGGCTGTGTGAACGCTGGGCGGGTGTGTGACGTCAAATCTGGAACTGAATAGTCTGAAGTGATCGCAAGCGCTGAGTAGTTTTTGAGCTACTCTGAAACGACACAATTTTTTTTTTGCAGGTGCGCTGCGATAAAAACGTTCGCACTTCTGCTAAGTTAAAATACACACCCAGTGGGCGGCGGCATAGCATTTGCACGGCTGCTAAAAACTGCTAGCGAGCGATCAACTTGGAATGACCCCCCCCTTTTTGGATGTTGCCCTATTGTTGCTGGTTGCGAAGAGGCCTCCATAACATTTCAAGCTTTAGAGCCCCAAAAATGTAGGTCCACCACTGCATGCATGGGTAAGCCCAAAGCACACCGCCAGGTCCCACGTAACGGCCGCACCTCCTTTACACAGGATAGTTACAGAACTGACATTACACCTCTGGTCATGGTGTCCAGGTGCAACAGGATAACCGTTTATTTAAGATGAACCCTTAGCAGAATTGTACAGAGCATTTAGTGATGGAGGTTTCAGATGAAAAATAAATATACACAGATATTTTATCATTCTGGTATAATCTGCAGCACTTTACACTTGAGTAGGAAGACTCAGTAATACAACCGGGATGGGTATTAACAAAGTGCTGAAATGAAGCAATATTAATATACTCACATCAACAGAGCATCTGCTGCAGTTTTAGAATTTACAGAAGATAAAACATTTGCCTTTCCACAGAACTGTTCATATTACACAAGCAAACAAAAACAAAAAAAATCAGTTTAAAAGAACGTATATATCTATGTTTGTGATCTAGGGCCCTCCAATGCCCAGAACACATAATAACCATAATAACAGCAATCAGCCGCATGAAAATAATAAGAATTTACTTACCGATAATTCTATTTCTCGGAGTCCGTAGTGGATGCTGGGGTTCCTGAAAGGACCATGGGGAATAGCGGCTCCGCAGGAGACAGGGCACAAAAAGTAAAGCTTTAGGATCAGGTGGTGTGCACTGGCTCCTCCCCCTATGACCCTCCTCCAAGCCAGTTAGGTACTGTGCCCGGACGAGCGTACACAATAAGGGAGGAATTTTGAATCCCGGGTAAGACTCATACCAGCCACACCAATCACACTGTACAACCTGTGATCTGAACCCAGTTAACAGTATGATAACAGCGGAGCCTCTGAAAAGATGGCTCACAACAACAATAACCCGATTTAGTTAGCAATAACTATGTACAAGTATTGCAGATAATCCGCACTTGGGATGGGCGCCCAGCATCCACTACGGACTCCGAGAAATAGAATTATCGGTAAGTAAATTCTTATTTTCTCTATCGTCCTTGTGGATGCTGGGGTTCCTGAAAGGACCATGGGGATTATACCAAAGCTCCCAAACGGGCGGGAGAGTGCGGATGACTCTGCAGCACCGAATGAGAGAACTCCAGGTCCTCTTTAACCAGAGTATCAAATTTGTAAAATTTTACAAACGTGTTCTCCCCTGACCACGTAGCTGCTCGGCAGAGTTGTAATGCCGAGACCCCTCGGGCAGCCGCCCAGGATGAGCCCACCTTCCTTGTGGAATGGGCCTTAACAGAATTAGGCTGTGGTAGGCCTGCCACAGAATGTGCAAGTTGAATCGTGTTACAAATCCAACGAGCAATCGACTGCTTAGAAGCAGGTGCACCCAACTTGTTGGGTGCATACAGTATAAACAGCGAGTCAGATTTTCTGACTCCAGCCGTCCTTGAAATGTATATCTTTAAGCTCTGACAACGTCCAACAACTTGGAGTCTTCCAAGTCGTTTGTAGCCGCAGGCACTACAATAGGCTGGTTCAGGTGAAACGCTGACACCACCTTCGGGAGAAAATGCGGACGCGTCCGCAGCTCTGCCCTATCTGAATGGAAAATTAAATAAGGACTTTTATAAGATAAAGCCGCCAGTTCTGATACTCTCCTGGCCGAAGCCAGGGCCAGTAACATAGTCACTTTCCATGTGAGATATTTCAAATCCACCTTCTTAAGTGGTTCAAACCAATGGGATTTGAGGAAATCTAAAACTACATTTAGATCCCACGGTGCCACCGGAGGCACCACAGGAGGCTGTATATGCAGTACTCCTTTGACAAAAGTCTGGACCTCAGGAACTGAGGCCAATTCTTTTTGGAAGAATATAGACAGGGCCGAAATTTGAACCTTAATAGATCCCAATTTGAGACCCATAGACAATCCTGATTGCAGGAAATGTAGGAAACGACCCAGTTGAAATTCCTCCGTCGGAGCATTCCGACCCTCGCACCATGCCACATATTTCCGCCAAATGCGGTGATAATGCTTTTCGGTGACTTCTTTCCTTGCCTTAATCAAGGTAGGAATGACTTCTTCAGGAATGCCTTTTTCTTTTAGAATCTGGCGTTCAACCGCCATGCCGTCAAACGCAGCCGCGGTAAGTCTTGAAAAAGACAAGGACCCTGCTGAGGCAGGTCCCTTCTCAGAGGTAGAGGCCACGGATCGTCCGTGACCATCTCTTGAAGTTCCGGGTACCAAGTCCTTCTTGGCCAATCCGGAGCCACTAGTATCGTTCTTACTCCTCTTTGCCGTATAATCCTCAATACCTTTGGTATGAGAGGCAGAGGAGGAAACACATATACCGACTGGTACACCCAAGGTGTTACCAGCGCATCCACAGCTATTGCCTGCGGATCTCTTGACCTGGCGCAATACCTGTCTAGTTTTTTGTTGAGGCGAGACGCCATCATGTCCACCATTGGTTTTTCCCAACGGTTTATTATCATGAGGAAAACTTCTGAATGAAGTCCCCACTCTCCCGGGTGAAGATCGTGTCTGCTGAGGAAGTCTGCTTCCCAGTTGTCCACGTCCGGGATGAATACTGCTGACAATGCTATCACGTGATTCTCCGCCCAGCGAAGGATCCTGGCAGCTTCTGCCATTGCACTCCTGCTTCTTGTGCCGCCCTGTCTGTTTACATGGGCGACTGCCGTGATGTTGTCCGACTGGATCAACACCGGTCTTCCTTGAAGCAGAGGTTCCGCCTGGTTTAGAGCATTGTAGATTGCTCTTAGTTCCAGAATGTTTATGTGAAGAGACTTTTCCAGGCTCGTCCACACTCCCTGGAAGTTTCTTCCCTGTGTGACTGCTCCCCAGCCTCTCAGGCTGGCGTCCGTGGTCACCAGGATCCAATCCTGTATGCCGAATCTGCGGCCCTCCAGTAGATGAGCCTCCTGCAACCACCACAGAAGAGATACCCTTGTCCTTGGAGACAGGGTTATCCGCTGATGCATCTGAAGATGCGATCCGGACCATTCGTCCAGCAAATCTCCCTGAAAATGTTTTGCGTGAGATCTGCCGAATGGAATCGCTTCGTAAGAAGCCACCATTTTTCCCAGGCCTCCTGTGCATTAATGCACTGATACTTGGCCTGGTTTTAGGAGGTTTCTGACTAGGTCGGATAACTCCCTGGCTTTCCCCTCCAGGAGAAATACCTTTTTCTGGACTATGCCCAGAATCATTCCTGGGAACAGCAGACGTATCATCGGAAAACACAGCTGCGATTTTTGGAATATTTAGAATCCACTCGTGCTATCGTAGAACTACTTTAGATAGTTCTTTTCCGACCTCCAACTGTTCTCTGGAACTTGCCCCTTTCAGGATATCGTCCAAGTAAGGGATAATTAAGATGCCCTTTTCTTTGAAGAGAGTCATCTTTTCGGCCATTACCTTGGTAAAGGCCCGGGGTGCCGTGGATAATTCAACGGCAACTTTTGAAACTGATATTGACAGTTCTGTATCACGAACCCGATGTACCCTTGTTGAGAAGGGCAAATTTGGACATGGAGGTAATCCTTGATGTCCAGGGACACCATATAGTCCCCTTCTTTCCGGTTCGCTATCACTGCTCTGAGTGACTCCATCTTGATTTGAACCTTTATGTAAGTGTTCAAAGATTTCAGATTTAGACTATGTCTCACCAAGCCGTCTGGCTTCAGTACCACCATATAGTGTGGAAGACTAATACCCTTTTCCTTGTTGTAGGAGGGGTACTTTGATTATCACCTGCTGGAAATACAGCTTGTGAATTTTTCCCAATACTGCCTCCCTGTTGGAGGGAGCCGTTGGTAACGCAGACTTCAGGAACCTGCGAGGAAAAGATGTCTCGACTCTCCAATCTGTACCCCTGGGATAATACTAGTACGATCCAGGGGTCAACTTGCGAGTGATCCCACTGCGCGTTGAGACTCTTGAGACTACACCCCCACCTAACCTGAGTCCGCTTACACGGCCCCAGCGTCATGCTGGGGACTTGGCAGACGCGGTGGAAGGCTTCCTTTCCTGGGAAGGAGCTGTCTGCTGCAGTCTACTTCCCTTTCCTCTATGTCTGGGCAGATATGACTGGCCTTTTGCCCGCTTGCCCTCATGGGAACGGAAGGATTGAGGCTGAAAAGACGGTGTCTGTTTCTGCTGAGATGTAACTTGGGGTAAAAAGGTTGGATTTCCAGCTGTTGCCGAGACCCCCAGGTCCGTTGGACCGACCCCAAATAACTCTTTCCCTTTATACGGCCATACTTCCATGTGTCGTATGGGATATGTATCACCTGACCACTGTCGTGTCCATGACATCTTCTGGGAGATATGGATCACGCACTTATTTTGATGCCAGAGTGCACATATCCCTCTGTGCATCTCGCATACATAAATATATAATGCATCCTATTAAATGCTCTATATCAATCAAATATTTTCAGTCAGGGAAACCGACCAAGCCAACCCAGCACTGCATCTCCAGGCTGATGGCGATCGCTGGTCGCAGTATAACCACCTTATGTGTGTATATACTTTTTAGGATATTTTTCCAGCTGCCTATCAGCTGGCTCCTTGAGGGCGGCCGTATCTGGCGACGGTAACGCCACTTGATAAGCGTGTGAGCGCCTTATTCATTCCCAACGCGCCCTAACTTCTGGCGGGAAAGGGTATAACGCCAATATTTGCTATCGGGGTACACCCACGCATCATCACACACTTTATTTTATTTTATCTGATTCAGGAAAAACTACAGGTAGTTTTTTCACTCCCACATAATACCCTTTTTTGTGGTACTTGTAGTATCAGAAATATGTAACACCTCCTTCATTGCCCTTAACGTGTGGCCCTAATAAGGAATACGTTTGTTTATTCACCGTCGACACTGGATTCAGTGTCGGTGTCTGTGTCTGTGTCGACCGACTGAGGTAAATGGGCGTTATTAAAAACCCCTGACGGTGTTTCTGAGACGCCTGGACCGGTACTAATTGTTTGTCGGCCATCTCATGTCGTCAACCGACCTTGCAGCGTGTTGACATTCTCACGTAATTCCCTAAATAAGCCATCCATACCGGTGTCGACTCCCTAGAGAGTGACATCACCATCATAGGCAATTGCTCCGCCTCCTCCAACATCGTCCTCATACATGTCGACACACACGTACCGACACACAGCACACACACCGGGAATGCTCTGACAGAGGACAGGACCCCACTAGCCCTTTGGAGAGACAGAGGGAGAGTTTGCCAGCACACACCAAAAAAACGCTATAATTACATAGGGACAACCTTATATAAGTGTTTCTCCCTTATAGCATCTTTAATATATTTATGTCGCCAATTTAGTGCCCCCCCTCTCTGTTTAAACCCTGTTTCTGTAGTGCAGTGCAGGGGAGAGCCTGGGAGCCTTCTCTCCAGCCTTTCTGTGAGAGAAAATGGCGCTGTGTGCTGAGGAGATAGGCCCCGCCCCTTTTTCGGCGGGCTCGTCTCCCGCTATTTATTGTATTTAGGCAGGGGTTAAATATCTCCATATAGCCTCTGGGGGCTATATGTGAGGTATTTTTAGCCTTATATAGGTTTACATTTGCCTCCCAGGGCGCCCCCCCCCCCAGCGCCCTGCACCCTCAGTGACTGCCGTGTGAAGTGTGCTGAGAGGAAAATGGCGCACAGCTGCAGTGCTGTGCGCTACCTTTAGAAGACTGCAGGAGTCTTCAGCCGCCGATTCTGGACCTCTTCTTGCTTCAGCATCTGCGAGGGGGCCGGTGGCGAGGCTCCGGTGACCATCCAGGCTGTACCTGTGATCGTCCCTCTGGAGCTTCATGTCCAGTAGCCAAGAAGCCAATCCATCCTGCACGCAGGTGAGTTCACTTCTTCTCCCCTCTGTCCCTCGTTGCAGTGATCCTGTTGCCAGCAGGAATCACTGTAAAATAAAAAACCTAAGCTAAACTTCTCTAAGCAGCTCTTTATGAGAGCCACCTAGAATTGCACCCTTCTCGGCCGGGCACAAAAATCTAACTGGCTTGGAGGAGGGTCATAGGGGGAGGAGCCAGTGCACACCACCTGATCCTAAAGCTTTACTTTTTGTGCCCTGTCTCCTGCGGAGCCGCTATTCCCCATGGTCCTTTCAGGAACCCCAGCATCCACAAGGACGATAGAGAAAGGTAAAACACACTGTATAATACAAATTGAACAGTGGCGTAACTACTGCCCCCGCAGTCCTCGCGGTGGCTTGGGGGCGAGGGGCTGCGGGGGCGCCACTGATTACAGCAGACTGACATGCGGACGAACGTCCGCATGTCAGTCTGCTTTATTGGAGGGACACGGCGGGCGCAGCGTGTGCCTATCCTGTGTCCCTCCTGAGCCCTGCATCATCTCCGGCGGCCCGCGGGTCTAATAGGGGGAAGTGCCGTCCGTGAGCCAATTAGAGCTCACGGACGGCACTTCCCCCTATCAGACCCGCGGCCGCCGGAGATGATGCAGGACTCAGGAGGGACACAGGAGAGGCACACGCTGCGCCCGCCGTGTCCCTCCAAGTTCTCCAACAAGCGGCGGCTGCACTGCGGCATATCTGTCACGGGGGGGAGAGAGGAGAGGGTGTCTGGCACCGGGGAATATATGGCCATTGGGGGGGGGATGTCAGGCACTAGGGGGGATATCCGGCACTGGGGCATATATGACACTGTGGGGGGGGGCGGGGGATATCTGGCACTAGGGCATATCTGGCACTGGGGAAGGGGGGGGGGGGATATCTGGCACTGGGGCATATATGGCACTGGGGGGGGGGGGATATCTGGCACTAGGGCATATCGCACTGGGGGGGGGGGATGTCTGGCACTGGGGGGGATATCTGGCACTGGGGCATATATGGCACTGGGGGGGGGGATATCTGGCACGGGGTGGATATGTGGCACTGGGGGGGGGGGGGATATCTGGCACTGGGAGGGAATATCTGGCCCTGGGGCTTATATGGCACTGGGGGAGAATATCTGGCACTGGGGGGGAATATCTGTCACTGGGGATATATGGCACTCGGGGGGAATATATGGCACTGGCGGCATATCTGGCACTGGGGGCATATGTGGCACTGGGGGGGAATATATGGCACTGGCGGCATATCTGGCATGGGGGGAATATCTGGCACTGGGGGCATATGTGGCACTGGGGGGGAATATCTGGCACTGGGGGCATATCTGGCACTGGGGGGGTATATGTGTACCTGGCACATGGGGGGGGGGGCTATATTTGGCACCGGGGGCATGTGAGTACCTGGCACCGTGGGGAAATATCTGGCACTGGGGACATATGTGGCACTGGGAGCACAGCCCTAGCAACAAGGACTACCTCCTAGCAACGAGCATGACACCCAGTGCATGAAACACCTGACAACGAGCATGACACCCAGTGCATGAAACACCTGGCAACGAGCATGACACCCAGTGCATGAAACCCCTGACAACGAGAAGGTAATTGAAAAGTAATTAGAAGCCTTACTGTAGGACTTAATGTGTAATGGGCATTACGGTGTGTGGCATAATGTATCACGGACATTGTGGTGTGTGTCATAATGTGTCACAGGCATTACGGTGTATGGTATACTATATCGCGGGCATTGTGATATGTGGTATAATGTCTCAGGGTCATTGCAGTGTGTGGCATAATGTATCACGGACATTGCGGTGTGTGTCATAATGTGTCAGGCATTACGGTGTGTGGTATACTATATCACGGGCATTGTGGTATGTGGTATAATGTCTCAGGGTCATTGCAGTGTGGCATAATACATAACGGGCATTGCGGTGTGTGGCATAGGGTATAACGGGCAGGGCATTGCGGTATGTGTCACAGGCATTACGGTGTATGGTATACTATATCACGGGCATTGTGGTATAATGTCTCAAGGTCATTGCGGTGTGTGTCATAATGTGTCACAGGCATTGTATGTGCTATAATGTATCAGGGGCATTGCAGTGTGTAGCATAATGTATAACGGGCATTGCGATTCCTGTCATAATGTGTCGGGGGCATTACGGTGTGTGGCATAATGTGTCGGGGGCATTACAGTGTGTGCATATTGTGTCATGTGCATTGTTGTGTGCGGCATAATGTCTAAGGGCCATTGCAGTATGTGGCATAATGTATACTGGGCATTACTATAAGGAGGAAAAATGACAAATAATGTAAGGGGCATGAATCAGGATTATTTTTCTTTCCTGTGGTGGCTAACGTCTGGGCGTGCAGGTTGCAAAACTGGGGTATAAGGTAGTCTTTTCCTGCAATACCACGCCCCTTTACGAGAAACCACGCCCATTCCAACAAAACCACGCCCCTTTTTTTGCAGCGCGCGCCTTCGGCGCGCGCATATTTGTCCCTTTCTTGCTCCCAGTTATGCAGCGGGGGGGGGGGGGGGGCGCCAAAAATTTTTTGGCTTGGGGGAGAAAAATTTCTAGTTACGCCACTGAAATTGAATACTGTTGTTGAGGAGTAGCTGACTTCTCCCTTTGCAACAAATACTACAGCTCAATGCAACAATCCTCCCCGTCGTCATCTTACACACACACACACACACACACACACACACACACACACACACACACACACACATATTTCAGTATAGTCTGAGACTATGGGGGATGTTTATCGAATAATATAATATAGAGCAATCTACCTCTTTACCTTTTTCCGGTATACAGCAGAACCATCAAACTTGTCTTTGCTATTTTGCATAGACCCCAAATAATACCTGCCGAATGACAGGGAGACTGCCTAAAGTAATAGGGATCTCCATGACTCCCTGAAGTGTCTAGCTAAGGATGGCCATCGACCATTGATGATTCAAAATCATCAATGGTTTATTGTCAATGTTGAATACTTTTGCCATTGATGGGGGAGAACCATATGGTTTCCTGCCATTGATGGTATAGAACCACGCAATGGCTCTCCCTCTTCCCCCCAACAGAGTGCAGAGACACGGAGCATAGGCACAAACAGTCATCCAATTTGCAAAAGCTATTAGAATCACAAAGAAGAATAATTAGAATCAGGATGAGAAACAATTGGAATCACACAATTTACATAAAATCATTGGAATTAGGAAAATCAAATTAGACACTGCATTCCATTCTATAATGTGATCACAATAAAAATGACAATACGTTTCAGTAATCCTAAATACTGACTTTCTAACTTTCTGTAGCCAAGGTAACAGGTATCTTCACGGACAATTATCGTTGGAGCTCTTGTTAAAGTTGGCTGTGTCACAGTGTGTCAGTGGGGGAAATGGGCACACAGTTACTGAGGGGGGATTCTGGGATAGAAAATGTCAATATAACTCAGTTCTTTATTTCAAAGAGGATGTACCTAGCCAAGGAATTGCAATGTCTCTTGCCAACAGCACTTATTTCACAATAAGGGGGCTTTTATATGGAACAAACTCTGTCTCTTACAGTTGCAGGGCTTGATCAACACTTGTATAATTAGCTCAGTTCTTCCAGCAATAACTGTCTGTGATGCACAAACTCAGTCCTTTAGCACAGATATGTCTCTTATTCTTGTGTTTAAGCTCTGCTCTGGAGCACAAATATTTATCTTGCACTTGTTCTAAACTCAGTCCAAGTAAATTAGCACAAAAGTTAGGTATTTTACTCACGGCATAACAACGTTTTTTCATCGTTCTGCTGATCGGAGTGTGATTGACAGGAAGTGGGTGTTTCTGGGCAGAAACTGGCCGTTTTCTGGGAGTGTGCGGAAAAACGCGGGAGTGGCTGGAGAAACGGGGGAGTGGCTGGGCGAACGCTGGGTGTGTTTGTGACGTCAAACCAGGAACGAAAAGGACTGAGCTGGTCGCAATGGCAGAGTAAGTCTGGAGCTACTCAGAAACTGCGGGGTAATCGTTACGAGAAAATTAGCGAATCTTTCGTTCGCAATTCTGCTAAGCTAAGATACACTCCCAGAGTGCGGCGGCTTAGCGTGTGCAATGTTGCTAAAAGCAGCTAGCAAGCGAACAACTTGGAATGACCCCCATTATTCACATAAGTTTAACACGGATATTCTACAATGATCCCATGATACTTATTTATTTACTAAATTTCCTAATTCCTAAAAAACCTGCAATATCAAACTGCAATTTCTAATCAGATTTCAGGATACAAACCCATATATGTCAACAGAGATATAAAAAAAATAAGGATGGGACTAAATTCAGGGTCCAGACCTGTCTCAAAACAGAGACATACGTAATGGGGCAGAGATGGTAATAAAAATACGGAATACATTTCAATACATCAACATTAAATCTAGAGGATGCGCAAAGGGGTGTGGTTCGTTTTATCGACAGTATCTAGGTCGACAATGTTTAGGTCGACCACTATAGGTCGACAGTCACTAGGTCGACATGGATGGAAGGTCGACAGGGTTTCTAGGTCGACATGTGCTAGGTCGACAGGTCTAAAGGTCGACATGAGGAATTTTTTTTTTTTTTTGTGTGTCGTTTTCTTCGTAGAGTGACCGGGATCCCAAATTAGTGCACCGCGTTCGCTCGCCATGCTTCGGGCATGGTGCCTTCGCTCCGCTACCGCTTCGCTCGGCACACTTTACCGTTCCAATCGTAGTCCACGTGGATCGTTAAGTATGAAAAAATCCCCCCCCCCCAAAAAATGTGAAAAACTCATGTCGACCTTTAGACCTGTCGACCTAGCACATGTCGACCTAGAAACCCTGTCGACCTTCCATCCATGTCGACCTAGTGACTGTCGACCTATAGTGGTCGACCTAAACATTGTCGACCTAGACACTGTCGATCTTCAGACCGGATCCCGCGCAAAGTGCCATCCAACAATAACCTGTACAGCAGTGAGTACACTCACATTCCATTATCAGCTGTTGCAGGGGCATTTCTAGAGAAGAGGAGGAGGCCAGCGTGCAGGCTCATCTCTAGCCGGCGGCAGTGCTGTGACTTTGGGCACTGGGGTCACTAGAACTGTCCCAGAGTCTAGAGCGCATGTTCAGATCTCAGTAATGTACCACACACCTCACTACACACTTATCACATTAGGCAGATTATTTGTTTGGAACATTAACATGCAGCCTCAACGCGGTGAGTCAGAGGCGCACACACAAAACTGCGTGCCGTTCTGATGTTTGCGTAGGGATTATTTGCAACAAATTCCGAAAGCCCCACACAGCATGTGTTACTCTGAGCATACGCACAATGGCGCTATTGCGTATGTGAGCGAGGACATGAATATTGGAGAGGCGTTTGCGCGCGGTGACTGGGAGGTGGCTTGAAGGGAATGCAGGAAAATACGTCTCCTGGGTGCGTTAAGGAAGTGTGTCGGGAGTGTCAGTGAACGCGGCTGCATTCTCAGATGCACAGCCACTTCCACAGACTCCATGCTCAGACTGAGAATGTGCACCGGCCACAGGGCAGGTGAAAGTGGCGATGGTGCACAGTCTAGAACTCCGGCGGTGTTACAGCATGCACAAATGCTGAAAGTACGCGTCCCAGGGCTTGTACATTGGGGGGTACATTAGTACACAAAGGGAGGGCCACAACTACTGTTGCATCTGCATATTATGGTGACACCAGTAACTGACAATGACCCCTAGAGCGGACCCGTCAGCGCCCACCTACCAGCGCCCCCTGCATAATAAAGAATACAGAACCACAAAAAAATAATTGATCAAAACGTATACCTGTTATTTTATGATGGAAACAAACAATACATTAAAAAAATAAAAATACTATTGTAATAACAAGACACTTGCTGTTTATCAGAATGTGAACAAGAACCCCATCTGTGTCATCCCTGTCTGTCCCTCCCCTTTAGAATGTAAGCTCTCACGAGTAGGGCCCTCTTCCCTCATGTGCTTATACTTTTCTTACTTTAATAATCCTCAACTGCCCAAATCAAGCAGTTTTTTGGTCACCGTGAAACTTATCTCTATGTTGTTTACTGGTGTAGTTCTGCTTAGTTACCCTGTACTTGTCCTATATTGTCTTCAACTGTGAGTCACTGTTTTCCTGTTTTCATTATGTGCATATGTACTCTGTAATTGGGCGCTGCGGAACCCTTGTGGCGCCATAATTAAAGGATAATAATAAGAATAATAACAACATATTATTATTCTGCTAACATTGGTATACAATGTTTGTCTCAAATTCCTCCAACTGTTATTACATCATGTTGGTTAGTGGTCAAATAGTTTATTTTCTTATAACAGTCTAACAGCTCATAATTATCAGACTGAAAACCAGTCTCCCAAAAGTCCCAGCAGAGTCCCCAAAATTTATCAGAGGCAATTACCCCAGTTCCAACCACGATCTCAGGTAAACAACTCTGGCAGATTCTTCTGGATCCTGACCACATGGCCACTGTGATTCATCAATATTGTGGGGTCCAAGCAACTATACCCTGTCATCTGCAGCTTACAGGCAGTAGCGGAGGGCGCCGCACCAGGGCAAGATCCGCTGCTGCTGTGCCCCCCGCTGCCCGCAGCCCCTGGCCGCTGTGAAGGGAAACTAGAGTTTCCCTTCGTAGAGAGGTCCTTTACTGTGCGGTGCGCGATGACGTCATTGCGCACCGCCATTAAAGGACCTCTCCATGAAGGGCTTCACAGCGGGCAGCGGGGGGCACATTTCAGTCTGTACAGGGGGCGTAAATGACCACGCCCCCTGAGTGAAGCCACGCCCCCATTGCCGCCCGGGGCGCGCAAAGCCCCAGAACCGGCCCTGCTTACAGGGATACACCGGCGGACCTCCCAGCATCTTCAGAATACCTGCTGCCTAGGCTCTGCTGCCTCTCATTTATCAGAAGCTGCCAAACAAACAAACAATTTCCAATAGCACATGATTTGGGAAACCTGACACACCCTTGCCCCAGCTCCTATTATCTTTTAAAACCAGATTGAAACATGACTAGGGGCCAGCAAAACAGGAAATCTCAGAGGAATATGCTGGAAAATATAGTCTACTGTGTAGAAACCGCTACAGAAACAGGAAATTACATAGAAGCATGCTGGGCGATGTACTGCAACTAGAAAGTAACTGCTGTGGAGGCAGAAAGTCCCAGCACAACCTCTACCTGGAGGAGACCATCCAGACAGCCAGGCTTCATTTTGAACAATCAGGTTAGTAAACAATAAGACACCCTCTATAACAGTCTAAACCCTCACACTGTACACACTGGCATTCACTTTTATATGTTAAACACAAGTAAGACTACATACGAGGTCCAATTGTGATTCAGACGCAGGTACAAATGTGGATGGATCCTGCAGATATCTGCAAACTGCCCATGTATCTTCTAAACTCAGCATAAACCAAAGTATTTCATCCCTAATTGTCCTTGGATACTTTGCAGTTTTAGAGCTAATTTGTGGTTCCTGGTAAATTATTGTTGTTGCATTAGCCAATAAGGGTGCAGGGGGCAGTGCTTGTTATAGTTAGGGTTCAGGAGGTTATATAAAGCATGGCCTGAGGTTATTATGTGTCGTGGAATTTGAGTTACCCACCCACCCCCAAGTTACTACATTGTATTATTATACACAGTTATTGGCGTTTGCGCTAACTTTTCCTTCCAAGCAGACAAGGCACAGCAGGTAGTCCGCTAGCAGACATAGCTGGCCCAAGAGACAGTTGGGAGCACCACCCTATGTTCTATGCTGGACCCGTGTGGGTGGTCCTGGGCATAATCCATGTGGGGGTCCTGTACTGACTCAAGGGAGGGGGTGGTGGTTTCTACTCAATACAGGTGCGCCAGGAGCAGAGCTACCCCAGAGTTGGTAAAGTGATTTTAGGCTACAGCCGACTGCTGCTGTATGCTTTTATTTGCCACCATTGTTAAATAATAAAAGCTGTGACCTTTTTCTCATAATTTATGTGCCTCTGTTTTTATTCCTATGGTATTTTACGATTGTATAGGACAGCTGTAAGGATAGACTGCTAGACTGTTTAAAGTGACTGTTGTTGAGGAATCTTATATTATATTTTTATATTAATGTCTGGGGTGCCAATTATTGAAAAGTGGACTCTTTAATAATAATAATAATAATAATAATAATAATAATAATATATGTATATTTTATAATATACATTTATCATATATATATGCAAATATGTCAGCCTTACAAACTAGGTGGCTGATGCATATATGCACTTCGCATACATATGAATTATTACATTATGATTCCAAGGTGAGTTCAAACATGGAATTCACAGCTCTTATCATCTGATTCTTTTATTTACAGGCAAAATCAAATCGTACAGAATAAGATAAACACAGTAGTGATATATATATATTACTAATATTTATGCTTACTTAATTATAGAACAAACATAAGTAACATAACAGTTTCCCAATTACTAACAAAGTGTATACTTGCAAGTTACCGTCCTAAAGAACCTTTCCTTTCTCTGCTGTACCAAGCTTCCGTCTGCATCTTCTACTTCATTTCCTGCTCTCCTTTCTCCTCCTCTTGACTTCAACTCCCACTAACTTCATATATATATATATATATATATATACCTATAACTTAACCATTTCAAACTGACATTTTCCTATTGGTTCCCCTGTAGCTGATAACTGCCAGATTCCAAAGTGTCGTAAAACATATCCAGTTGTTCTGCCTCAAGGTGGCACACGGGACATGTAGTCTGGGGTCATAAAATTTGCTACTTCCTTCCTTTGCAGGAAGCTAACCAGGAACATACAGGTACAATAATCTACTTCTATCACCAGCTCTGGATGCAGGGCAAGCTGAGTAATAATGGAAGCACGACCCAATCAGGATGGCTGGAAGCCAGGCACAAGGTAATGGCCTAATTACAGGCAGGTGAGACTACACATACAAGAGACAGAATGCCGTACACAGACTCACCACATAATGACCTAATTATCTGACAAATGAGACTGAACACATAGAAAACAGGCTGCAATTACACAGACTCACCACAGGCGGCCAACAAACAGTACTCTAAACAGGTACAATAGAAATCCTGGCATGCAAACAGAAATAAAACATAAAATACATAAACAGAATGCAAAACAGGAATGAGCCACCGCAGCGGCTCATAACACATTGTCTCTGGCCTGCAGTATAACTGGGCAATAGATAGTTTATAATCGCCAAAGTGCTGTATTGCAAATCCTGATTCTGATCTAAATGTACACCTGTGGATTCCAGTGTCCATTGAATTGATAAAACATTCTTTCTTATACAGTGACCTCTCTAGCCCAATATATGGCTTGAGCAAAATAAATCTGTTCCCTACACAATGTCTCACAATCTTGCAGTAAAACACAAATAAATAAATATATATATATATATATATATATAGATATATATATATATATATATATATATATAGACATATACACATCTGTCAAAGTCGGAAAAATATCATGCTACACGTTGCCATATATTCACCTCATGCGCTTGCCCGCTGCACGTGCACATTCTCTCCCGTGCGTGCGGATACTCGCAGCTGCGTGATGGCGCCTCCTCGGCCATGTGCTCGAGCGCGTGGTATGTGCATTTACGGTAGAGTTTGTGTGCGTCTAGCGGGCAACTCAATCGTTAAATAATAAATTCAAATAGTATTGTCACAACTGAGGGCCTGAGCTGACGGGAGGCAGCCTCAGTTGTAGGGGCTGAGATGTACCGGAACCTGGGAGGTTGTATCAGACCCCTGGACATGTAAGTAACATGAATAATAACTGCCCGAAGGCGTGACCACGACAACTTGGATAAAAGTCAATGATGTTTATTATGACAACTCCGCAACACAGCAGCAGTAAAAGAAAACATAAAAGTCAGCAAAGAATAAATACAGTTCCTGGGTACTACAGGGTGGCAGGAGCCACAGGGCACTGGTAGTGTGAGATAGTTCTTATAATCTTCTAGATGGAAAGTCCTTACCAGGCCCGACTGTAGCAATGGAGATAACCCAGGATTGTACCAGCTGGTGTTCCAGGAAAAGCTGGGTTGCTGAAGATAAAACGGCTGCTGTGGATACTGGCTGGAACCAGACTGTTGTTAGCACGGAGTGGATACTGGCTGGAACCAGTTAAATAATAAATGAAGCTTGAGAGCGATGCAATATGAATAAAATGTAGAGTTTGAGAGCGGAGAAATAATAATACCGGTGGAGAGTGGTAAAGTGTAGAAAGGACACCGGCCCTTTAAGAGAAGCTGTACTCTGCTGGAAGCTGGGCTGGAAGCAGGTAATGTTGAAGCTGGAAACAGATGAATCCACAATGGATCGGAGAGTCAGGCTACACCGCAGGTGGAATGCTGGTGCGGGTCTCTATGGTGGAAGTCTTGAGACAGGAGCTGGAACCTGGAAGACAATCACAGGAGAGAGACAAACAGGAACTAGGTTTGACAACCAAAGCACTGACGCCTTCCTTGCTCAGGCACAGTGTATTTATACCTGCAGCAAGGAAGGGATTGGCTAGGCAATTATGCAGATTAACAATACTGACAACAGATTGGAGGAAATGATCAGCTGACAGAATCCAAGATGGCTGCGCCCATGCAGACACTTGGAGGGAAGTTTGGTTTGTAATCCATGTGGTAGTGAAAACAGTAATGGCGGCGCCGGCCACTGGAGACAGGAGACGCCAGACTGACAAGTGCACATCCAACCACGCGGACACAGCGGAGGCCGCGGCTGACGTAATCGCCACTCTGACACTCTGCATGCAGAAGCTCAGGGACGGCGGCGGAGGCCGCGGGAGACGCCATGCCAGATGTAATAAGGCGTTACTGTGACAGCGTCACAGAGAGACAGGAGAGGATGCAGGAATGTGAACATTAGGATAACAGATGGAATCCGGTCCTGGAGCGCTGAGCCAGCCTTAGGAGGCATCTGATGGGTAAGAAATGGCGTCCAGATACCCGGATCGTGACAGCACCCCCCCCTTTAGGAGTGGCCCCAGGACACTTCTTTGGCTTTTGAGGAAACTTGGAATGGAATCTCCGGACCAAGGCAGGAGCATGGACATCAGAAGCATTGGTCCATGAACGTTCCTCAGGGCCATAACCCTTCCAGTCAATAAGATACTGTAGTTGACCGTAACGGTGACGTGAGTCCAGGATCTTGGCCACTTCATACTCAACGCCTCGTTGAGTTTGGACTTTCGGAGTTGGAGGAAGTGAGGAATGAAACCGATTCAAGATCAGCGGTTTCAACAGGGAAACATGGAATGTCCTGGGTATTTTTAAGAAGGGAGGCAACTGAAGTCTGTAAGCAACAGGACTGATGACTTGTTCAATCTTGAAAGGACCGATATAGCGAGGTGCAAACTTCATACTGGGAACTCTTAACCTCAAATTCTTCGTGGATAACCATACCCGATCACCCACCTTGAGAGCAGGAACTGCTCGACGCTTCTTATCCGCAAACTTCTTGTACCTGAACGATGCCTTGAGCAGAGCTGATCGTACGCTCTTCCAGATATTGGCAAACTGATGCAAGGTGATATCCACTGCGGGAACAGAAGTTGCTGGAAGCGGTTGGAACTCAGGGACTTTAGGGTGGAATCCAAAGTTAGTGAAGAATGGTGTTGAAGCAGATGAAGAATGATACTGGTTGTTATGACAGAACTCGGCCCAGGGAAGTAATTGAACCCAGTCATCTTGAGAGGAGGACACATAGATGCGGAGGAAGGCCTCCAAGTCCTGATTCACCCTCTCGGTTTGACCATTGGTCTGAGGATGGTAAGCCGTGGAAAACTTTAGCTTGACTTGGAGGACTTGACATAAACTTCGCCAGAATTTGGCTGTGAATTGAACTCCTCGATCTGAGATAATTTCTTCAGGAAGACCGTGGAGTCGGAAGATCTCTTGTATGAATACTTGAGCCAACTTGGAAGCTGACGGAAGACCGGTGAGAGGAATGAAGTGTGCCATCTTGGTGAACCGGTCAACTACCACCCAGATGGTATTGAACTTGTTGCACATGGGTAAATCTGTAATAAAATCCATCGACAAATGGGTCCAAGGTCGACGGGGAACAGATAGTGGAACCAGTTGCCCTGCAGGCGACTGGCGGGATACCTTATGTTGAGCACACTTTGGACAAGATGCAATAAACTCCAAGACGTCCTTTTTCAGAGTTGGCCACCAATAGGACCTAGAGATAAACTCCAGGGTTTTTTGGATACCTGTATGTCCGGCAAAACGGGAAGCATGGGCCCAATGCATGAGCTTCTTCCTTAGCATCGGTTTCACAAAACTTTTCCCTGATGGGGGCGTAGAGTCCATCCCTACCGTGGAGAATGCCAACGGATTTATAATAGGATGCTTGTCTGAAGACTCTGACTCATTTTCTTGCTCCCATGAGCGGGAAAGGGCATCGGCCTTGCGATTCTGAGAGCCCGGACAGAACTGGAGTTTAAAGTCGAACCTGGAAAAGAAAAGTGCCCATCTGGCCTGACGAGGGTTGAGACATTGTGCGCCTTTCAGATATAAAAGGTTCTTGTGGTCTGTAAGTATGGTGATTGAATGAGAAGCTCCCTCCAACAGATACCTCCACTCTTCTAGAGCGAGCTTGATGGCTAGCAACTCCTGGTCGCCAATGGCATAGTTGCGCTCAGCTGGAGAGAACTTCCGGGAGAAGAAACTGCAAGGGTGTAAATGGCCATCTTTAGCCCTCTGAGATAACACCGCTCCTACTCCAACGGAGGAGGCATCCACCTCTAAGATGAAAGGAGAGTCGATGTCAGGCTGTTTCAGAACAGACGCAGAGATGAACCTTTGTTTTAAAAGATGAAATGCTTGCATGGCTTCTTCAGACCACTTGGACGGGTTAGCACCCTTCTTAGTGAAAGCAGTAATAGGCGCCACAATGGTGGAAAAGTCTCGTATAAACTTTCGGTAATAGTTGGCGAACCCTAAGAACCTCTGGACCCCTTTGAGGGTTAAGGGTACCGGCCAATTTTGGATTGCTTGTAGTTTCTCAGGATCCATCTCTAGTCCGGAACCGGACACAATGTACCCTAGAAACGGAATGGACTTGACTTCAAAGACGCATTTCTCTAATTTGCAATAGAGATGATTGACACGGAGACGGGACAGAACCTCTTTAACCCAAAAACGATGTTCCTCTAAATCGTTGGCAAAAATGAGGATATCGTCTAGATAGACCACGACATGATGGTATAGAATGTCTCTGAAGATCTCATTGACAAAATGCTGGAAGACAGCTGGAGCATTGCTCAATCCGAAGGGCATGACGAGGTACTCATAATGTCCGTCACGGGTGTTAAAGGCGGTCTTCCACTCGTCACCCTCACGGATCCGGATGAGATTGTATGCACCTCTCAAGTCCAGCTTTGTAAAGATTGTAGCTCCGCTAACTCTGTCAAAGAGCTCAGTAATCAGGGGTAAAGGATAACGGTTCTTGATGGTAATGTCGTTCAAACCTCTGTAGTCGATGCACGGCCGCAGACCACCATCTTTCTTTTTTACAAAAAAGAAGCCTGCGCCGGCTGGGGAAGAAGAAGGTCGAATGAACCCCTTTGCTAGGTTCTCTTTAATGTATTCCTCCATAGAATGCGTCTCAGGCAGAGACAACGGATAAGTTCGGCCTCGAGGTGGAACCTTCCCTGGAACGAGATCAATCGGGCAGTCCCATTCTCTATGAGGAGGAAGGATATCAGCAGAAGCTTTACTGAACACATCCGTGAAATCTTGATATGGAGGAGGTGGAACATCAGACGACCTGGGGGAGGAAGAACAGACAGGCAATACTTTAAACAAACATGTCTCAGCACAGGAGGAACCCCATGCCAGGATTTGCGTAGTCGTCCAATCAATTGTAGGATTGTGAAGACGGAGCCATGGAAGGCCCAGGACCACAGGATGTGTGGCTCTTGGAATCACTAAAAAAGAAATAAGTTCGGAATGAAGAACTCCCACTCTCAGACGAACTGGTAGAGTCCTTAAAGAAATAACTGCGTCAAAAATTTTGCTGCCATCCATGGCAGTTAAAGAAATGGACGAAGGAAGTCTCTCGGTGGGTAGGGACCACCGTTTAACATAGGCTTCGGTAATAAAGTTCCCAGCTGCTCCGGAATCAAGGAGGGCAATGACGTTCCGATAACGTTGAGCAACTTGAAGCGAGACTGGGAGATTACAATCTTGAGGAGATGGAGAGGAGATCATTACTCCTAGCCGGCCCTCTCCTTGGCGAGCTAGGATTTGGAGTTTCCCGGACGTTTGGGACAGGCATTAATGGTGTGAGACGGAGCTGCACAATAAAGACAGAGAGACTCGGAGAGACGTCTTCGGCGCTCAGCAGGCGTTAAACGGGAACGGCCAATTTGCATGGGCTCATCTTTAGTTGGTGACAGTTGGCGAGGAGGAGGAGCAGAAGATTTTGGAGCAGATGATCTTCCACGCTCAGTTGCTCTCTCTCTGAAACGTAAATCAACTTTCGTGCAGAGTGAGATTAGCTCATCTAACTTAGAGGGTAAGTCTCTGGTAGCTAACTCATCTTTAATACGCTCAGATAAGCCATGCCAGAATGCAGCATACAGGGCCTCGTCGTTCCATGCCAGTTCGGATGCCAGGATCTGGAACTGTATCAGATATTGTCCTACAGTACGTGACCCCTGGCGTAAACGGAGAATCTCGGATGAAGCTGAGGTTACCCGGCCTGGCTCGTCGAAGATGCGCCTGAATGTTGACACGAAGGCAGTGTAGGAAGATAGCAGGGTGTCGGACCTCTCCCATAACGGTGATGCCCAATCAAGGGCTGAGCCACTGAGAAGAGAAATAATGTAGGCAATTTCTCTGACGTCCTAAGTGGATGCTGGGGACTCCGTCAGGACCATAGGAATAGCGGCTCCGCAGGAGACAGGGCACAAAAGTAAAAGCTTTAGGATCAGGTGGTGTGCACTGGCTCCTCCCCCTATGACCCTCCTCCAAGCCTCAGTTAGATTTTTGTGCCCGGCCGAGAAGGGTGCAATCTAGGTGGCTCTCCTAAAGAGCTGCTTAGAGTAAAAGTTTTGTTAGTTTTTTTTTATTTTCAGTGAGTCCTGCTGGCAACAGGCTCACTGCATCGAGGGACTTAGGGAAGAGAAGTGAACTCACCTGCGTGCAGGATGGATTGGCTTCTTAGGCTACTAGACACCATTAGCTCCAGAGGGAGTCGGAACACAGGTCTCACCCTGGGGTTCGTCCCGGAGACGCGCCGCCGACCCCCTTGCAGATGCCGAAAAGTGAAGAGGTCCAGAAACCGGCGGCAGAAGACTTTTCAGTCTTCATAAGGTAGCGCACAGCACTGCAGCTGTGCGCCATTGTTGTCAGCACACTTCATAGCAGCGGTCACTGAGGGTGCAGGGCGCTGGGGGGGGCGCCCTGGGCAGCAATGATAGTACCTTATTCTGGCTAAAAATACATCACATATAGCCCCTGGGGGCTATATGGATGTATTTAACCCCTGCCAGGTCTCAGAAAAACGGGAGAAGAAGCCCGCCGAAAAGGGGGCGGGGCCTATTCTCCTCAGCACACAGCGCCATTTTCCCTCACAGAAATGCTGGTGGGAAGGCTCCCAGGCTCTCCCCTGCACTGCACTACAGAAACAGGGTTAAAACAGAGAGGGGGGGCACTTATTTGGCGATATGACTATATATATTAAAATGCTATAAGGGAAAAACACTTATATAAAGGTTGTCCCTGTATAATTATAGCGTTTTTGGTGTGTGCTGGCAAACTCTCCCTCTGTCTCCCCAAAGGGCTAGTGGGGTCCTGTCCTCTATCAGAGCATTCCCTGTGTGTGTGCTGTGTGTCGGTACGTGTGTGTCGACATGTATGAGGACGATGTTGGTGAGGAGGCGGAGCAATTGCCTGTAATGGTGATGTCACTCTCTAGGGAGTCGACACCGGAATGGATGGCTTATTTAAGGAATTACGTGATAATGTCAACACGCTGCAAGGTCGGTTGACGACATGAGACGGCCGGCAAACCAATTAGTACCTGTCCAGGCGTCTCAAACACCGTCAGGGGCGTTAAAACGTCCTTTTACCTCAGTCGGTCGACACAGACACAGACACGGACACTGACTCCAGTGTCGACGGTGAAGAAACAAACGTATTTTCCTTTAGGGCCACACGTTACTTGTTAAGGGCAATGAAGGAGATGTTACATATTTCTGATACTACAAGTACCACAAAAAAGGGTATTATGTGGAGTGTGAAAAAACTACATGTGGTTTTTCCTGAATCAGATAAATTAAATGAAGTGTGTGATGATGCGTGGGTTTCCCCCGATAGAAAATTATTGGCGGTATACCCTTTCCCGCCAGAAGTTATGGCGCGTTGGGAAACACCCCTTAGGGTGGATAAGGCGCTCACACGCTTATCAAAACAAGTGGCGTTACCGTCTCCAGATACGGCCGCCCTCAAGGAGCCAACTGATAGGAGGCTGGAAAATATCCTAAAAAGTATATACACACATACTGGTGTTATACTGCGACCAGCGATCGCCTCAGCCTGGATGGGCAGCGCTGGGGTGGCTTGGTCGGATTCCCTGACTGGAAATATTGATACCCTTGACAGGGACAGTATTTTATTGACTATAGAGCATTTAAAGGATGCATTTCTATATATGCGAGATGCACAGAGGGATATTTGCACTCTGGCATCAAGAGTAAGTGCGATGTCCATATCTGCCAGAAGATGTTTATGGACACGACAGTGGTCAGGTGATGCAGATTCCAAACGGCACATGGAAGTATTGCCGTATAAAGGGGAGGAGTTATTTGGGGTCGGTCCATCGGACCTGGTGGCCACGGCAACAGCTGGAAAATCCACCTTTTTTACCCCAAGTCACATCTCAGCAGAAAAAGACATCGTCTTTTCAGCCTCAGTCCTTTCGTCCCCATAAGGGCAAGCGGGCAAAAGGCCAGTCATATCTGCCCAGGGATAGAGGTAAGGGAAGAAGACTGCAGCAGGCAGCCCATTCCCAGGAACAGAAGCCTTCCACCGCTTCTGCCAAGTCCTCAGCATGACGCTGGGGCCGTACAAACAGGTGCGGTGGGGGGTCGTCTCAAGAGTTTCAGCACGCAGTGGGCTCACTCGCAAGTGGACCCCTGGATCCTACAAGTAGTATCCCAGGGGTACAGATTGGAAATTCGAGACGTCTCCCCCTCGCAGGTTCCTGAAGTTTGCTTTACCAACGTCTCCCTCCGACAGGGAGGCAGTATTGGAAACAATTCACAAGCTGTATTCCCAGCAGGTGATAATCAAAGTACCCCTCCTACAACAAGGAAAGGGGTATTATTCCACACTATATTGTGGTACTGAAGCCAGACGGCTCGGTGAGACCTATTCTAAATCTGAAATATTTGAACACTTACATACAAAGGTTCAAATCAAGATGGAGTCACTCAGAGCAGTGATAGCGAACCAGGAAGAAGGGGACTATATGGTGTCCCTGGACATCAAGGATGCTTACCTCCATGTCCCAATTTGCCCTTCTCACCAAGGGTACCTCAGGTTCGTGGTACAAAACTGTCACTATCAGTTTCAGAAGCTGCCGTTTGGATTGTCCACGGCACCCCGGGTTTTTACCAAGGTAATGGCCGAAATGATGATTCTTCTTCAAAGAAAAGGCGTCTTAATTATCCCTTACTTGGACGATCTCCTGATAAGGGCAAGGTCCAGAGAACAGTTGGAGGTCGGAGTAGCACTATCTCAAGTAGTTCTACGACAGCACGGGTGGATTCTAAATATTCCAAAATCGCAGCTGTCTCCGACGACACGTCTGCTGTTCCTAGGGATGATTCTGGACACAGTCCAGAAAAAGGTGTTTCTCCCGGAGGAGAAAGCCAGGGAGTTATCCGAGCTAGTCAGGAACCTCCTAAAACCAGGAAAAGTGTCAGTGCATCATTGCACAAGGATCCTGGGAAAAATGGTGGCTTCTTACGAAGCGATTCCATTCGGCAGATTTCACGCAAGAACTTTTCAGTGGGATCTGCTGGAAAAATGGTCCGGATCGCATCTTCAGATGCATCAGCGGATAACCCTGTCTCCAAGGACAAGGGTGTCTCTTCTGTGGTGGCTGCAGAGTGCTCATCTACTAAAGGGCCACAGATTCGGCATTCAGAACTGGGTCCTGGTGACCACGGATGCCAGCCTGAAAGGCTGGGGAGCAGTCACACAAGGAAAAAATTTCCAGGGAGTGTGATCAAGTCTGGAGACTTCTCTCCACATAAATATACTGGAGCTAAGAGCAATTTACAATGCTCTAAGCTTAGCAAGACCTCTGCTTCAAGGTCAGCCGGTATTGATCCAGTGGGACAACATCACGGCAGTCGCCCACGTAAACAGACAGGGCGGCACAAGAAGCAGGAGGACAATGGCAGAAACTGCAAGGATTCTTCGCTGGGCGGAAAATCATGTGATAGCACTGTCAGCAGTGTTCATTCCGGGAGTGGACAACTGGGAAGCAGACTTCCTCAGCACGACCTCCACCCGGGAGAGTGGGGACTTCATCGGGAAGTCTTCCACATGATTGTGAACCGTTGGGAAAGACCAAAGGTGGACATGATGGCGTCCCGCCTGAACAAAAAACTGGACAGGTATTGCGCCAGGTCAAGAGACCCTCAGGCAATAGCTGTGGACGTTCTGGTAACACCGTGGGTGTACCAGTCGGTGTATGTGTTCCCTCCTCTGCTTCTCATACCTAAGGTACTGAGAATTATAAGACGTAGAGGAGTAAGAACTATACTCGTGGCTCCGGATTGGCCAAGAAGGACTTGGTACCCGGAACTTCAAGAGATGCTCACAGAGGACTCATGGCCTCTGCCGCTAAGAAGGGACTTGCTTCAGCAAGTACCATGTCTGTTCCAAGACTTACCGCGGCTGCGTTTGACGGCATGGCAGTTGAACGCCGGATCCTAAGGGAAAAAGGCATTCCGGAAGAGGTCATTCCTACCCTGGTCAAAGCCAGGAAGGAGGTGACCGCACAACATTATCACCACATGTGGCGAAAATATGTTGCGTGGTGTGAGGCCAGGAAGGCCCCACGAAGAAATTTCAACTCGGTCGATTCCTGCATTTCCTGCAAACAGGAGTGTCTATGGGCCTCAAATTGGGGTCCATTAAGGTTCAAATTTCGGCCCTGTCGATTTTCTTCCAGAAAGAATTGGCTTCAGTTCCTGAAGTCCAGAAGTTTGTCAAGGGAGTACTGCATATACAACCCCCTTTTGTGCCTCCAGTGGCACTGTGGGATCTCAACGTAGTTCTGGGATTCCTCAAATCACATTGGTTTAAACCGCTCAAATCTGTGGATTTGAAATATCTCACATGGAAAGTGACCATGATGTTGGCCCTGGCCTCGGCCAGGCGAGTGTCAGAATTGGCGGCTTTGTCTCACAAAAGCCCATATCTGATTGTCCATTCGGACAGGGCAGAGCTGCGGACTCGTCCCCAGTTTCTCCCTAAGGTGGTGTCAGCGTTTCACCTGAACCAGCTTATTGTGGTACCTGCGGCTACTAGGGACTTGGAGGACTCCAAGTTGCTAGATGTTGTCAGGGCCCTGAAAATATAGGTTCCAGGACGGCTGGAGTCAGGAAAACTGACTTGCTGTTATCCTGTATGCACCCAACAAACTGGGTGCTCTTGCTTCTAAGCAGACGATTGCTAGTTGGATGTGTAGTACAATTCAGCTTGCACATTCTGTGGCAGGCCTGCCACAGCCAAAATATGTAAATGCCCATTCCACAAGGAAGGTGGGCTCATCTTGGGCGGCTGCCCGAGGGGTCTCGGCTTTACAACTTTGCCGAGCTGCTACTTGGTCAGGGGCACACCCTGGCTGAGGAGGACCTGGAGTTCTCTCACTCGGTACTGCAGAGTCATCTGCACTCTCCCGCCCGTTTGGGAGCTTTGGTATAATCCCCATGGTCCTGACGGAGTCCCCAGCATCCACTTAGGACGTCAGAGAAAATAAGAATTTACTTACCGATAATTCTATTTCTCGTAGTCCGTAGTGGATGCTGGGCGCCCATCCCAAGTGCGGATTGTCTGCAATACTTGTACATAGTTATTGTTACAAAAATCAGGTTATTATTGTTGTGAGCCATCTTTTCAGAGGCTCCGCTGTTATCATGCTGTTAACTGGGTTCAGATCACAGGTTGTACAGTGTGATTGGTGTGGCTGGTATGAGTCTTACCCGGGATTCAAAATCCTTCCTTATTGTGTACGCTCGTCCGGGCACAGTATCCTAACTGAGGCTTGGAGGAGGGTCATAGGGGGAGGAGCCAGTGCACACCACCTGATCCTAAAGCTTTTACTTTTGTGCCCTGTCTCCTGCGGAGCCGCTATTCCTATGGTCCTGACGGAGTCCCCAGCATCCACTACGGACTACGAGAAATAGAATTATCGGTAAGTAAATTCTTATTTTTTGTACGGTCACTGGGAAAATTGCCAGGTTGTAGCTCAAACTGAATCTCACACTGGTTGAGAAATCCCCTGCAGAATCTTGGAGATCCGTCAAATTTTGCTGGCGTTGGAAGATGAAGACGTGGAGCAGAAATGGGTAAGGTGGGTGGGGTTATAGCTGGAGTCACTGTGGTTGACGCACCAGACGCGCCTGATCCACGGAGAGTTGTCTGAATCCCATCCAGCCGAGTAGAGAAATCCTGGAGACAGCGGATGATGTGGCCCTGTGCAGCCTCCTGATGTTCTAGTCGGGCTGCCAGTTCTTGCATTGGCCTGGCCGCTTGATCCTGGTCTCCGGCTGGATTCATTAGGTCAGTGCTTACTGTCACAACTGAGGGCCTGAGCTGACGGGAGGCAGCCTCAGTTGTAGGGGCTGAGATGTACCGGAACCTGGGAGGTTGTATCAGACCCCTGGACATGTAAGTAACATGAATAATAACTGCCCGAAGGCGTGACCACGACAACTTGGATAAAAGTCAATGATGTTTATTATGACAACTCCGCAACACAGCAGCAGTAAAAGAAAACATAAAAGTCAGCAAAGAATAAATACAGTTCCTGGGTACTACAGGGTGGCAGGAGCCACAGGGCACTGGTAGTGTGAGATAGTTCTTATAATCTTCTAGATGGAAAGTCCTTACCAGGCCCGACTGTAGCAATGGAGATAACCCTGGATTGTACCAGCTGGTGTTCCAGGAAAAGCTGGGTTGCTGAAGATAAAACGGCTGCTGTGGATACTGGCTGGAACCAGACTGTTGTTAGCACGGAGTGGATACTGGCTAGAACCAGTTAAATAATAAATGAAGCTTGAGAGCGATGCAATATGAATAAAATGTAGAGTTTGAGAGCGGAGAAATAATAATACCGGTGGAGAGTGGTAAAGTGTAGAAAGGACACCGGCCCTTTAAGAGAAGCTGTACTCTGCTGGAAGCTGGGCTGGAAGCAGGTAATGTTGAAGCTGGAAACAGATGAATCCACAATGGATCGGAGAGTCAGGCTACACCGCAGGTGGAATGCTGGTGCGGGTCTCTATGGTGGAAGTCTTGAGACAGGAGCTGGAACCTGGAAGACAATCACAGGAGAGAGACAAACAGGAACTAGGTTTGACAACCAAAGCACTGACGCCTTCCTTGCTCAGGCACAGTGTATTTATACCTGCAGCAAGGAAGGGATTGGCTAGGCAATTATGCAGATTAACAATACTGACAACAGATTGGAGGAAATGATCAGCTGACAGAATCCAAGATGGCTGCGCCCATGCAGACACTTGGAGGGAAGTTTGGTTTGTAATCCATGTGGTAATGAAAACAGTAATGTCGGCGCCGGCCACTGGAGACAGGAGACGCCAGGCTGACAAGTGCACATCCAACCACGCGGACACAGCGGAGGCCGCGGCTGACGTAATCGCCACTCTGACACTCTGCATGCAGAAGCTCAGGGACGGCGGCGGAGGCCGCGGGAGACGCCATGCCAGATGTAATAAGGCGTTACTGTGACAGCGTCACAGAGAGACAGGAGAGGATGCAGGAATGTGAACATTAGGATAACAGATGGAATCCGGTCCTGGAGTGCTGAGCCAGCCTTAGGAGGCATCTGATGGGTAAGAAATGGCGTCCAGATACCCGGATCGTGACAAGTATGTTTTATAGGTAATGTTCCCCTTAATAATAACAGTAAGTTTGTTTAATGTAACTGGTTGCTGGACAGAGGAATTCCTCTTTGCATGGTACGAAGGGTCAGACAGGGTTTGAGCAGTTGTGTTTGGTACCTAACTAAAGAACATTTTATTAGAAACAATCCGGTGCTGGTTAGGTAAAGATTAATCGCTCCTGCGTATAGTTATGTCTATTAGTAGTTTCTGGACATTTACTATATTTGCGGTTTATTATCCATGCGGCGGGAATTCTGAGATTCCCTCCCACCTGAGCAGTTTGATATAGTCACAGCCCACCTGTTCAAACTAACCTATGACCTTTTGTTATGATGCGAGGAGACATTCCTGTGTCCAATGAACAATGAGATTATAGGTCCCTTTGTAGTATACTGTACGCAGTGTATATAAGGACAGCCAGCCTGGCCAGCTCAGTCTTCTCTCCACAAACGGTTTTCATCTTGACTAACTCGGAGCTGGTACCAGGACTGCGCAGCGAATCATTCCCCAGTGTGTGTAAGTTATTCTCTGTGACCATTCTAAATCTCTGACTGTATTCTGCCACGATCTCTCTCTCTCTCATTGTATGTTATTGTTTGCGATTGTGCCGCTATTGTATATTTATGTGTAGTTATTCTGCTTAGATATTGATGTTAGCCTGTAGAGTATGAACTGTTAACTGTTTTTCTTTTTTTACATAGCTAGATATTGTTAGTAAAGGTGTTGGAACCTTAGCAAGGTATTGTGTGTTTATTACATTGCAGAGGGTAATCGGAGCGTCTCAATCGCTCAAGCAGCTTTAGTATTAACAAGGTTAAGCAGCGTTATATCGCTACAGTATTTCAGTGGTAAGGTTTACAGTACAAACTCAATCTTTCACTGTGTTGCATACAAGGTTTACTGAGTGTCATCCCGTGAGCGTCTGCGCCGCTCGTGTTCCCCTCGTGGTCACGAGCGTACGCTACGCTAGTAGCGTAGCATTACGGTAGTCGGCCGCCTATAGCGTGCTCGTCACCAAGCGTTAAGCTGTGAGCGAGCGTGTCGCATGTGCGTCTCGACCACGGATAAGCGTCTACTACACTAAGTACGTACCCTTACGGTACCCCATACGTCAATTGCGTACTGAGTCTCTTACCCATTTATAGTGAATGTTATAAGATAAATATTTAGCTTTATCACATCATTATTTCTTAAATTATCTAAATATTTAACTAATATATTCACACCTATTTCATATCTATTCCTTACGATAAAATATATACACTATACTGTTCACCATGGTTAAAATAACCTTTTATCATTAATTATATTTTCATTCAGACAATAGTTCTTTAATCTTATTATTCCTAAATTATATTTTATGCAAACAGTTACCTATCCTGGCAACACTGTGCCCCACGCTGAATCAGCCCCACAAACCGCATTGTATTAATGAACAGATTAGATATAATACATGTTTAGATGCAACCACTGAGATATTTGTGTCCATGCAAGCTAATTGCTGATTATCTGTATGGGTTTAGTATCCAAAGGCCCCATAAACGCAAACAGGCTGCATAATCCTCGCTGGCTATAAAGTTTAATTAAAATACAGCATGAAGAAGGTGCTTGAATACGGCACATGGTAAGTGTACGGTTACTTATAAGGTGAAGATTGCTCATCATCTCGGAAGAACACAGCCCAGCGTGGAAGAGCTAGACGCTGGTCTCATTAGCGGAGTGCCAGATTACTGCTGTCACCAATCTTCTTGTTTCAGAACACATCAATCACTCGGCTACAGATTGCCTTTGTAGGTGACCTAACCCTGTTACCAGGTGCCAGTCCCCCTTCTCTGCTGCTAACACTTTGTTATTGGCTCCCAGAGCAAGTCAGCTTCTTCACATTATCGTTTAAGCTGCTCATTTGGGAGCCAGAAAGTGGCATTGTATTTATTAGCTGGCGCAAGCGGTGCCTCTGCCATTTCTGTCTCTTCTCTGAATCCAGCCAGTCTCCAAACTCTCTGATATTTAGAGAGTCGGATCTCATTAACGGCTCGCCCTTCAGTCATTCGCTTCTCTGCTGAGCGGCCGGAGTTGTCAGCGCAGAGCTCACACTTTGAGATTGTCGTTTATACTGCAGAAAGGCAATTTGTGTGTCTACTGCTTCTGTTTGTTCTGAAGCAGAACAAACCCCCGCCCCCCAACCCCCACTGTACAATGACGGTAATCTTAGCATTGTACAGTGATGGGAGTGGCTACAATGATGCAGCCACGCCCCCACCCAAAGCATTTTGCGCCGCATCATGTAGAAACGTAGAATTTGACAGCAGATGAGAACCACTTGGCTCATCTGGCCTTCTCATGTACATACACATACACACTCTAGGGTTAATTAATTTTTGGTTGGGAGCCAGTTAATCTGCCAGTATATTTTTGGATTGTGGGAGGAAACCGGAGTACCCCAAAGGTAGCCCACGCAAGCATGGGGAGAATATACAAACTCCACACAGATATGGCCATGGTGGGAATCAAACTTATGACATCAGTGCCCCCTCTCCGCCCCCTATGCCAATCCATGTCCCCAGAATCACCCACCACTGTGCCATTTCCTCCTTTGTGGATTAATAAACTCAGTATAGGCTTCTATATTGTTCCATTGCCATATTAGAGGGAATGTACTGTTATCAGTGTCAGATACAATGAGATCATAACCCTCAACATTAGGTCATATTTATTTATGGTTCCTCGTTTTCCCTAACAGCTTTTATCAGATGAAACTAACCTGGCTGGGACATGCATACTAGTTAGACAGTCAAAAGGTCGACAGGGTGAAAACCTAGATAGGGTCAAAAGGGTAGACATAAAAAGACAATTTTTTTTTTTGCATTTTTGGCGTTTGTGTGGATAGTTTTGTCATCTGGGACCTCTAATTGTAGAAAGGCATCCTCTCGTGGGGCTCGCTTTGCTCGCCACGTTTTGGGCACGGTGGCTCGCCACAGGGTTTATAACCAACTCTATGTCGACATGGATAGAGAAGGTATGAAAAAGGTCCAAAAACATGTAAAATAAAAAAAACCTGTGTCTATCTTTTTTATGTCAACCATTTTCATGTCGACATTTTGACCCTCTCTATCTTTTGACCCAGTCGACCTTTTATACAGTCCATCTTTTTTTCATGTTGACCTTTTGACCCCGCCGACCTAATGTCTGTCTAATATGTGGTGTCTATCTATTGACTGTCTAACTAGACACTGTCTATCTATCATTCGGATACCGTTGCTGGCAGCCTTACTCTGCCAGAGACAGGATCATGTCAAATGCACATTCGCCACATCGGGATCCAGTCAGCATACCCAGTGGCGCACCCAGGGGGGGTTTCCGAGCACCCAGAAACCCCCCTCCACTAAAAAAAAAAAAAACATTTTTTTTTTTTTTTTTAAAGCTGCATGAGTATTATTAATGGCTGTCTAGCGTCCTCTGCAGCCTGCTGTCTTCCTGGTGGCACTTGTAAGTGCAATAAAAGTTTACTTTATTTTAATTATAGTACATATATATCCATGTGCATACACATATACACATGTATATACATACATACATACATATAAACACACACACATATGATATATATATATATATATATATGTGTATATATGTGTACTGTATGTGTGTGTACATATATATCTCCTATATAATAGCCCTATTCTGTGATCTTGTGATTCATTTGCTAACGCTGGGCGGAGTCACAACAGTGGGCGGAGTTAGTCAAATGAGTCACAGATCTGGCCAAATCTATAGGACACTAGGAGCAGCTGCAGAAGCAGATAGTATGGACATGGCACAGGCAGGGTGCATACCTCCCAGCTTTCACACACACACACTCACACACACACACACGGTGAAAAGGGGGCGTGGCTTCGCGGGAGGGCCCCCGTTTTCGTCAGTGAGGGGGCATGCCCAGCGCTCTGTGAGCTGCTGGCATGCCCCCAGGGGCTGATTATGAGTCCGGGGGGCACAGGGTACTTGAGACAGGGGAGCCCTATCTCATTGCTGTGCCTGCTGTGGGTTGGGGGCGTTGCCTAATCGCGGGACGCGAGGCCACGCCCCATTATGCAAATTCCGGGATATATATTTTTTTTTTATGGTATTTTGGCCCCTCAGCTTGAGGTAAATACAGAGGAGGTGGTCGCTCCCCCCTACACACCCGCACAGGCAGAAGAAAGCAGGGAGACTGCTGCCTCCCTGCAACACCACAGACCTGCCAATACGCAGCAGCGTGTGCTGACTGTAGCACAATGCTGCCGCTGTTGCTGGCAGGACGGGGGAGCTTCTGAGCTGGGACAGAGCTACTCCAGCCAGGGGGCCCCCCAAAACTGTGGGGCCAATGGTACGTACCGCCTGCCCCCCCCCTTAATCCGGCTCTGCTGCTGGAACCCCCCCTTAATCCGTACCCCCTGATGCCCCCTCTCCCTCTGTCTCCACTATTCACCGCTGCTCTGCTAAGCAGAACAGCGAGTACAGGAGCTTTCCAACTGCTCCCCCCCCCCCCCCACCCAGGACACTGCGACCCGCGGGTGGGACAGCGGACAGACCCCAAAAAATGGGACTGTCCCGCGAAAATTGGGACATTTGGGAGGTATGGGGGTGTGTGAGGGGGTATGCCATACTTGACCCCCACATCAGCATACTCAGCAGGGTCTCTCTGGCAGGGAGGAGCGTCACATTCTGGCACACTCCACGCTTCTTAGCTGTAGTTTTGTGGGTCACCAGCCGCTGTGCACTTTCCGTACTGCCTCTGTTATCTCCAGCCCCTGCGACCCCACCGCTAGCTGCAGCGCTGCCACCCGCAGTGAGTTGCGCCCAGCTCCTTCACACACTTTAGCCGGCGGGTAGCGCTGCAGAAGTCCGCGCTGCTTGCAGGCTCTGACCCCCTCCTCCCTCCAGCATCAGCGTCTCCTGGGAGCTAACCAGTCACTCCCAGTCTCCCCTTACCATAGTGCCCAGCAGCCGTGAGGTCCGCGCCACGTGCATGCTATGACCCCCTCCTCCCTCCAGCCGCAGCATCTCCTGGGGGCTAACCAGTCACTCCCAGTCTCACCTTACCACAGTGCCCGGCAGCTGCGCGAGGTCTGCGGTGTGTGACTGAGGAGGGGGGGAGTGATGCGGACGGGCAGAGGAAGCAGGAATACAGCCTAAGAGAGTCAGCCATGCCAAGTCTCCACCAGCAGCAGATGCCAACAGGTTGGAGTGGAACAGCAGCAGCCAGCAGCAGTGACTCCGGTAAGACACATCTGTCTGTCACCACTGTTCTGTCCCTAATACCAATCTCTCCCGTGCCCTGTGTTCTGTCATGTCCCTGTAACCCCTGGCCTTGACCTGCCACCCTTATCCTTGCCCTTTCACCCTTATCCTGGCCCTTTCACCCTTATCCTGGCCCTGTCACCCTTATGCTGGCCCTGCTACCCCTATCCTGGCCCTGTCACCCCTGTGCTTGCCCTGTCAACCCTATACTGGCCCTGACACCCCTGTCCTGGTCCTGCCGCCCCTACACTGACCCTGTCACCCCTATCCTGTCCCTGTCATTTCTGTCCTGGCCCCGTCGCCTATGTCCTGGCCCCGTCACCCCTGTCCTGGCCCCGTCACCCCTGTCCTGGCCCCGTCATCCCTGTTCTGACCCTGTCACCCCTGTTCTGACCCTGTCACCCCTGTCCTGGCCAAGTCAACCCTGTTCTGACCCTGTCACCCCAGTCCAGGCCCTGTTACTGCATACCCTCCAACTACCTTTTTGGCAGGTACAGTACCCGCAGCACCTCCAGACCTCTCCCCAATGCACCACACCTCCGCACCTTCCCCTCCACCACATGCGGCACTCCACCCCTCCCCCACATGCTGTGCCTCCAGACCCCCTACACCACCCGCGGCTCCCACTCCTCCGCCCCTTCACCACCCCCAGCAATCTCCAGGCCCCCTCCACCATTCACTCCCCTTATATGTCTCCCCCACACCTGCCCCCCTCCACCCGCAGCATCTGCAGACACCCTCCTCCATCCGCGGTCCCCCCCTCACCCACCCCTCCCCCACCAATGGCACCCCCGCACCTGCCCCACCACCACCTGCAGCACCTCCGGACCTCCTTCCCCATCTGCCGCAACACCCGTACCTGCCCCTCCCCTACCCATGGCACCTACGGACCCCTACCCCACCAGTGGCACTCCCGCCCCTTCCCATCCCACAGCACCTCCGGAACCCTTCACCCATCTGCAACATCCCCACACCTGCCCCTCCCCCACCCATGGCACCCCTGCCCCTCCCCCACCTGCAGTGCCTCCGGACCCCTCCCCCATCTGCATCCCCCACTCCTCTGCCCCTCCCCCACCCGCAGCACCTCCCAACCCTTCCCCATCCGGGCCCCACCCCCACTTCCGCCCCCCCTCCATCCGCAGCATCTACAGACACCATCCGCAGTACCCCCCGCACCCGCTACATTCTGTACATTGTGGTCTGCAGGTGCTGTTCACGCCGTCGCAAGGGGCTGCGCCTCCTTCACCATCGCACACCCTTTCATTGTGCAATATTTAACCACTAACAAAGGAATGCAGGTGATACTCCATATAACACAAATATTGAACCCCAGAAAGGCATGCAAGGGTTAAGTGGGCGTAGCCCCTTGCGACGGTGTGAAGAGCGCCCGTAGAGCGCGATGAAGCACCTAGTATATATATATGTATGCATGTTTAATATGCTATGTATGTGTATATGTGTGTGTGTGTGTGTGTGTGTGTGTGTGTGTATATATATATATATATATATATATATGTATATATATATATATATATATACACACGCACACAGACACACTAGTTTTACGGACCCAGCATATACTGGGTCACCTCAGTCCCCACCCCCGTGATTGGCTCCGCCCAGTTATGGAAACCCCCCCTTGCAAATCCTGCGTTTGCCACTGATACCGGGGTTCGGGATGCCGGTAGTTAGAATACTGACACCGGAATCCTGACACTGGTCGGAATGCCCACACAGGGATCCTGACATAGGTTAACATGCTTGTGCCGGATTACGAATGCTGACATCCCAAGCGTAAGTATGCCAGGGATCCTTAGGCTCAGGCCACGGTGGGGGGGTTAGGTTTAGGCTGCAGGTGCAGGATTAGGGTTAGGCTGCGGGGAGGGGGGGTTAGGTTTAGGTTGCAGGGAGAGAGGCTTAAGGGCCCCATACACTAGAACAATAATGCTCGATTTCATCCAATTTCGGGCATTCGGGCCGATATATAGGGTGAAATCGGGCATTTTGGGTGTGTTTCCAATCCGATCCGATGCGTGAGGGTCGGATCAGCTCCCCTAGATCGTTAGTGCTGCACTCGTTATATGTCGGTTCCCGCAGGCATGGCTGGGATCGCATATGATATATCGCATGCAAAATGTACCAAATCGTATAGAATCGTATGGAAGCTCCCGGGAGAGTTCAAGGGAAATCGCCTCCGACTTCAGCCTCAGACATATCGTTGTAGTGTATGGGGCCCTACACACTGGTTGATCTGCCTGAAAGATATTCACTTCTATGGAGTCGGGTGACGGGGGGAGTGAGGGAACTTCACTACCCCCGTCACTGCCCCCCGCCACCGGGACGCCCATCGGCCGTATCCGCCGTCGGGCAGCTTGGCGGTGGATCGTTAAATGTGTAGGGCCCTTATGGGGCCCTCGGGTTTGGAACCACCAGGGAAGGTTTGGGATATTCTGCAGGAGGGGGGAGGGGATAGCGCACACATATTCTGCAGATCTTTCCAGAGAATATTTGGCCATTCACATCAGTCCCTGCCCCAGTGGAGCTTACAGTCTATAGTCCCGATCACACGTACGCAGACGCACACACTCTGGTTCGTTTTTGTCAGAAACCAATTAACCTACCAGTATATTTTTGAAATGTGGGAAGAAACCGGAGTACCCAGAGGAAACCCACGCAAGCATGGGGAGAACATACAAACTCCGCACAGTTAAGGGCATGGTGGGTTCAAACTCAAGAACTCAGCACTGCAATGCTAACCATTACACCAATACCAACCATGCTGCTATTCTTTTTCTTCTTACCAATTGGACCTGAAATTAAGAGCCCAGCTGGTGCAGGCCAGCTAGAAAATACAAATTTTGGGCCGGTAGCGGCAAGATAGCAGAGAATAGCTCAGCGCTGGCTTCCCATATGAAATGATAACTCTGAATGTTATCTGCTGTCTCGCTCCCTGCTGCAGCGTAACAAGATGTCGTCAGATCCTGCACCCATGTGTCTGTAAGGCGAACGTCTGTGCATGGTTGCGAGCCTTGAAATTAACTACGAAGATCCATCTGTCAAAGAGACGGCTCGGATTATTTATCACCATCATCGTAGCGAGAGATGTTCATATATGGCACCTTGAGGCCCAAATTAAATGTCAGATATAATTTGTGTTGTTGGAGAGCAGCGGGGCATCAGGGGCCGCAGTGTCATAATTATATTTCTAAGGCTCTTTTTCAAAGTGTCTGCGCTCGCTAATGAGCGTGCCCAAATTTGTACTGTGGAATCCATGGCCCGATGTGCTAATCCTTACCGACTGCTGACACCCATGAAGTGCTGAATGAAGGTGATAAGTAAAGATCCCGTTCCCTGTGACCTTGGCTGAGTAAAATGTTTGCAGTAGAGAATATTAGATTGCAAGCCCTTCGTATCACAGGATACAGTTAGTGTGTTACTGCCACAGACAAGTATGCTGCGGGAGCACAGAGAAACACACTTTATTTTAGAGTTGATGTCAGTTTAACCCATTGCTGCAGAGGCAGAGTGGGGCTCATCCTGCCCGTATACTTTGAGGCTGTAGAGGATGAGTCTCACTCGTCCTCCACGGGAACAGTTGTAAATAAAAAACAAAGACTTTCTCTCATCGGTACGGAGTTCATTAATTACTGTATTTATATAACTAAAAAAAAATTTAATTGCTCAGCAATCATATACAGTATGTAAATGTCTAGACAAAACAAAGACCATAAGATTTTTTTATAGTTTTTTTTTTTTATTCATATCAATCACTCCCTAATTCTTCCTTATTGGTGAAGAAATCTGAAACAAAAAAAAAAGAAAAAATGATGCACCCAATGGTGACGAAACAGCTGGATAATGTTCAACATAATGTAAGTAAATACTAGTGATGTGCACCGGAAATTTTTCGGGTTTTGTGTTTTGGTTTTGGGTTCGGTTCCACGGCCGTGTTTTGGGTTCGGATACGTTTTGGCAAAACCTCACCGGAAATTTTTTGTCGGATTCGGGTGTGTTTTGGATTCGGGTGTTTTTTTCAAAAAACACTAAAAAACAGCTTAAATCATAGAATTTGGGGGTCATTTTGATCCCATAGTATTATTAACCTCAATAACCATAATTTCCACTCATTTTCAGTCTATTCTGAACACCTCACACCTCACAATATTATTTTTAGTCCTAAAATTTGCACCGAGGTCGCTGGATGGCTAAGCTAAGCGACACAAGTGGCCGACACAAACAACTGGCCCATCTAGGAGTGGCACTGCTGTGTCAGGCAGGATGGCACTTGAAAAAAATAGTCCCCAAACAGCACATGATGCAAAGAAAAAAAGAGGCGCAATGAGGTAGCTGTGTGACTAAGCTAAGCGACCCTAGTGGCCGACACAAACACCTGGCCCATCTAGGAGTGAAACTGCAGTGTCAGACAGGATGGCACTTGAAAAAAATAGTCCCCAAACAGCACATGATGCAAAGAAAAAAAGAGGCGCAATGAGGTAGCTGTGTGACTAAGCTCAGCGACCCAAGTGGCCGACACAAACACCTGGCCCATCTAGGAGTGGCACTGCAGTGTCAGACAGGATGGCACTTGAAAAAAATAGTCCCCAAACAGCACATGATGCAAAGAAAAAAAGAGGCGCAATGAGGTAGCTGTGTGACTAAGCTCAGCGACCCAAGTGGCAGACACAAACACCTGGCCCATCTAGGAGTGGCACTGCAGTGTCAGACAGGATGGCACTTGAAAAAAATAGTCCCCAAACAGCACATGATGCAAAGAAAAATGAAAGAAAAAAAGAGGTGCAAGATGGAATTGTCCTTGGGCCCTCCCACCCACCCTTATGTTG
This sequence comes from Pseudophryne corroboree, assembly GCF_028390025.1. Lineage (NCBI taxonomy): Eukaryota > Metazoa > Chordata > Amphibia > Anura > Myobatrachidae > Pseudophryne > Pseudophryne corroboree. Next base: position 897,805,457 of record NC_086447.1, read on the forward strand.
TATAAACAGGACATGCACACTTTAACGAACCCATCATTTCAGCGACAGGGTCTGCCACACGACTGTGACTGAAATGACTGGTTGGTTTGGGCCCCCACCAAAAAAGAAGCAATCAATCTCTCCTTGCACAAACTGGCTCTACAGAGGCAAGATGTCCACCTCATCATCATCGTCCGATTTATCACCCCTTTCACTGTGTACATCCCCCTCCTCACAGATTATTAATTCGTCCCCACTGGAATCCACCATCTCAGGTCCCCGTGTACTTTCTGGAGGCAATTGCTGCTGGTGAATGTCTCCACGGAGGAATTGATTATAATTCATTTTAATGAACATCATCTTCTCCACATTTTCTGGAAGTAACCTCGTACGCCGATTGCTGACAAGGTGAGCGGCTGCACTAAACACTCTTTCGGAGTACACACTGGAGGGAGGGCAACTTAGGTAGAATAAAGCCAGTTTCTGCAAGGGCCTCCAAATTGCCTCTTTTTCCTGCCAGTATACGTACGGACTGTCTGACGTGCCTACTTGGATGCGGTCACTCATATAATCCTCTACCATTCTTTCAATGGTGAGAGAATCATATGCAGTGACAGTAGACGACATGTCAGTAATCGTTGGCAGGTCCTTCAGTCCGGACCAGATGTCAGCACTCACTCCAGACTGCCCTGCATCACCGCCAGCGGGTGGGCTCGGAATTCTTAGCCTTTTCCTCGCACCCCCAGTTGCGGGAGAATGTGAAGCAGGAGCTGTTGACGGGTCACGTTCCGCTTGACTTGACAATTTTCTCACCAGCAGGTCTTTGAACCCCTGCAGACTTGTGTCTGCCGGAAAGAGAGATACAACGTAGGTTTTAAATCTAGGATCGAGCATGGTGGCCAAAATGTAGTGCTCTGATTTCAACAGATTGACCACCCGTGAATCCTGGTTGAGCGAATGAAGGGCTCCATCCACAAGTCCCACATGCCTAGCGGAATCGCTCTGTTTTAGCTCCTCCTTCAATGTCTCCAGCTTCTTCTGCAAAAGCCTGATGAGGGGAATGACCTGACTCAGGCTGGCAGTGTCTGAACTGACTTCACGTGTGGCAAGTTCAAAGGGTTGCAGAACCTTGTACAACGTTGAAATCATTCTCCACTGCGCTTGAGACAGGTGCATTCCACCTCCTTTGCCTATATCGTGGCCAGATGTATAGGCTTGAATGGCCTTTTGCTGCTCCTCCATCCTCTGAAGCATATAGAGGGTTGAATTCCACCTCGTTACCACCTCTTGCTTCAGATGATGGCAGGGCAGGTTCAGGTATTTTTGGTGGTGCTCCAGTCTTCTGTACGCGGTGCCTGAACGCCGAAAGTGGCCCGCAATTCTTCGGGCCACCGACAGCATCTCTTGCACGCCCCTGTCGTTTTTTAAATAATTCTGCACCACCAAATTCAAGGTATGTGCAAAACATGGGACGTGCTGGAATTTGCCCAGATGTAATGCACGCACAATATTGCTGGCGTTGTCCGATGTCACAAATCCCCAAGAGAGTCCAATTGGGGTAAGCCATTCTGCGATGATCTTCCTCAGTTGCCGTAAGAGGTTTTCAGCTGTGTGCGTATTCTGGAAAGCGGTGATACAAAGCGTAGCCTGCCTAGGAACGAGTTGGCGTTTGCGAGATGCTGCTACTGGTGCCGCCGCTGCTGTTCTTGCTGCGGGAGGCAATATATCTACCCAGTGGGCTGTCACAGTCATATAGTCCTGAGTCTGCCCTGCTCCACTTGTCCGTGGTTAAGTGGACATTGGGTACAACTGCATTTTTTAGGACACTGGTGAGTCTTTTTCTGAGGTCTGTGTACATTTTCGGTATCGCCTGCCTAGAGAAATGGAACCTAGATGGTATTTGGTACCGGGGACACAGTACCTCAATCAAGTCTATAGTTGGCTCTGAATTAACGATGGATACCGGAACCACGTTTCTCACCGCCCAGGCTGCCAAGGCCTCAGTTATCCGCTTTGCAGCAGGATGACTGCTGTGATATTTCATCTTCCTCGCAAAGGACTGTTGGACAGTCAATTGCTTACTGGAAGTAGTACAAGTGGTCTTCCGACTTCCCCTCTGGGATGACGATCGACTCCCAGCAGCAACAACAGCAGCGCCAGCAGCAGTAGGCGTTACACTCAAGGATGCATCGGAGGAATCCCAGGCAGGAGAGGACTCGTCAGACTTGCCAGTGACATGGCCTGCAGGACTATTGGCTTTCCTGTGTAAGGAGGAAATTGACACTGAGGGAGTTGGTGGTGTGGTTTGCAGGAGCTTGGTTACAAGAGGAAGGGATTTAGTGGTCAGTGGACTGCTTCCGCTGTCACCCAAAGTTTTTGAACTTGTCACTGACTTATGATGAATGCGCTGCAGGTGACGTATAAGGGAGGATGTTCCGAGGTGGTTAACGTCCTTACCCCTACTTATTACAGCTTGACAAAGGCAACACACGGCTTGACACCTGTTGTCCGCATTTGTGTTGAAATAATTCCACACCGAAGAGCTGATTTTTTTTGTATTTTGACCAGGCATGTCAAGGGCCATATTCCTCCCACGGACAACAGGTGTCTCCCCGGGTGCCTGACTTAAACAAACCACCTCACCATCAGAATCCTCCTTGTCAATTTCCTCCCCAGCGCCAGCAACACCCATATCCTCATCCTGGTGTACTTCAACAGTGACATCTTCAATTTGACTATCAGGAACTGGACTGCGGGTGCTCCTTCCAGCACTTGCAGGGGGCGTGCAAATGGTGGAAGGCGCAAGCTCTTCCCGTCCAGTGTCGGGAAGGTCAGGCATCGCAACCGACACAATTGGACTCTCCTTGGGGATTTGGGATTTTGAAGAACGCACAGTTCTTTGCTGTGCTTTTGCCAGCTTAAGTCTTTTCTTTTTTCTAGCGAGAGGATGAGTGCTTCCATCCTCATTTGAAGCTGAACCACTAGCCATGAACATAGGCCAGGGCCTCAGCCGTTCCTTGCCACTCCGTGTCGTAAATGGCATATTGGCAAGTTTACGCTTCTCCTCAGACGCTTTTAATTTAGATTTTTGTGTCATTTTACTGAACTTTTGTGTTTTGGCTTTTACATGCTCTCTACTATGACATTGGGCATCGGCCTTGGCAGACGACGTTGATGGCATTTCATCGTCTCGGCCATGACTAGTGGCAGCAGCTTCAGCACGAGGTGGAAGTGGATCTTGATTTTCCCTTTAACCTCCACATTTTTGTTCTCCATTTTTTAATGTGTGGAATTATATGCCAGTATCAATAGCAATGGCCTACTACTATATTTACTGCGCACAACTAAAAGGCACCACAGGTATACAATGTAGATGGATGGATATTAGTATACTTAATGGATGACGAGTGACGACACAGAGGTAGGTACAGCAGTGGCCTACCGTACTGCTATATACAGTATAATGGACCTGGTGGACACTGTCAGCAGACTGCTAAACTACTAGTATAAAAAAAAAGCCACCACAGGTATACAATGTAGATGGATGGATAGTATACTTAATGGATGACGAGTGACGACACAGAGGTAGGTACAGCAGTGGCCTACCGTACTGCTATATACAGTATAATGGACCTGGTGGACACTGTCAACAGACTGCTAAACTACTAGTATAAAAAAAAAGCCACCACAGGTATACAATGTAGATGGATGGATAGTATACTTTATGGATGACAAGTGACGACACAGAGGTAGGTACAGCAGTGGCCTACCGTACTGCTATATACAGTATAATGGACCTGGTGGACACTGTCAGCAGACTGCTAAACTACTAGTATAAAAAAAAGCCACCACAGGTATACAATGTAGATGGATGGATAGTATACTTAATGGATGACGAGTGACGACACAGAGGTAGGTACAGCAGTGGCCTACCGTACTGCTATATACAGTATAATGGACCTGGTGGACACTGTCAGCAGACTGCTAAACTACTAATATAAAAAAAAAGCCACCACAGGTATACAATGTAGATGTATGGATAGTATACTTAATGGATGACGAGTGACGAAACAGAGGTAGGTACAGCAGTGGCCTACCGTACTGCTATATACAGTATAATGGACCTAGTGGACACTGTCAGCAGACTGCTAAACTACTAGTATAAAAAAAAAGCCTCCACAGGTATACAATGTAGATGGATGGATAGAATACTTTATGGATGACGAGTGACGACACAGAGGTAGGTACAGCAGTGGCCTACCGTACTGCTATATACAGTATAATGGACCTGGTGGACACTGTCAGCAGACTGCTAAACTACTAGTATAAAAAAAAGCCACCACAGGTATACAATGTAGATGGATGGATAGTATACTTAATGGATGACGAGTGACGACACAGAGGTAGGTACAGCAGTGGCCTACCGTACTGCTATATACAGTATAATGGACCTGGTGGACACTGTCAGCAGACTGCTAAACTACTAGTATAAAAAAAAAGCCACCACAGGTATACAATGTAGATGGATGGATAGTATACTTAATGGATGACGAGTGACGACACAGAGGTAGGTACAGCAGTGGCCTACCGTACTGCTATATACAGTATAATGGACCTGGTGGACACTGTCAGCAGACTGCTAAACTACTAGTATAAAAAAAAAGCCACCACAGGCATACAATGTAGATGGATGGATAGTAAACTTAATGGATGACGAGTGACGACACAGAGGTAGGTACAGCAGTGGCCTACTGTACTGCTATATACAGTATAATGGACCTGGTGGACACTGTCAGCAGACTGCTAAACTACTAGTATAAAAAAAAGCCACCACAGGTATACAATGTAGATTGATGGATAGTATACTTAATGGATGACGAGTGACGACACAGAGGTAGGTACAGCAGTGGCCTACCGTACTGCTATATACAGTATAATGGACCTGGTGGACACTGTCAGCAGACTGCTAAACTACTAGTATAAAAAAAAGCCACCACATGTATACAATGTATATGGATGGATAGTATACTTAATGGATGACGAGTGACGACACAGAGGTAGGTACAGCAGTGGCCTACCGTACTGCTATATACAGTATAATGGACCTGGTGGACACTGTCAGCAGACTGCTAAGCTACTAGTATAAAAAAAAAAACCACCACAGGTATACAATGTAGATGGATGGATAGTATACTTAATGGATGACGAGTGACGACACAGAGGTAGGTACAGCAGTGGCCTACCGTACTGCTATATACAGTATAATGGACCTGGTGGACACTGTCAGCAGACTGCTAAACTACTAGTATAAAAAAAAAAAGCCACCACAGGTATACAATGTAGATGGATGGATAGTATACTTAATGGATGACGAGTGACGACACAGAGGTAGGTACAGCAGTGGCCTACTGTACTGCTATATACAGTATAATGGACCTGGTGGATACTGTCAGCAGACTGCTAAACTACTAGCATAAAAAAGCCACCACAGGTATACAATGTAGATGGATGGATAGTATACTTTATGGATGACGAGTGACGACACAGAGGTAGGTGCAGCAGTGGCCTACCGTACTGCTATATACAGTATAATGGACCTGGTGGACACTGTCAGCAGACTGCTAAACTACTAGTATAAAAAAAAAGCCACCACAGGTATACAATGTAGATGGATGGATAGTATACTTAATGGATGACGAGTGACGACACAGAGGTAGGTACAGCAGTGGCCTACTGTACTGCTATATACAGTATAATGGACCTGGTGGATACTGTCAGCAGACTGCTAAACTACTAGCATAAAAAAAGCCACCACAGGTATACAATGTAGATGGATGGATAGTATACTTTATGGATGACGAGTGACGACACAGAGGTAGGTGCAGCAGTGGCCTACCGTACTGCTATATACAGTATAATGGACCTGGTGGACACTGTCAGCAGACTGCTAAACTACTAGTATAAAAAAAAAAGCCACCACAGGTATACAATGTAGATGGATGGATAGTATACTTTGTGGATGACGAGTGACGACACAGAGGTAGGTACAGCAGTGGCCTACCGTACTGCTATATACAGTATAATGGACCTGGTGGACACTGTCAGCAAACTGCTAAAAAACTACTAGTATAAAAAAAAAGCCACAGGAGTGTTTTTCAGGCAGACAAACGTATACTGGTGGTCACTGTCAGCAAAACTCTGCACTGTACTCCTTCTATAGCTGCTCCCCGGTCCCCACAATTAAGCAGTGTGAGCAGTCCACTCAGCACAGATATATCATGCAGCACACTGAGCACAGATATGGTATGTAGCGTTTTTTTCAGGCAGAGAAGAGAACGGATAAAAAACTGGTGGTCACTATCAGCAAAACTCTGCACTGTAGTGTACTCCTCCTAACAGCTGCTCCCTAATCCTCCCCACAATAGTAAAATAAACAAGCAAAAAAGCAATCAGATCAACTGTCTCCTCTCGTATATAAACGGAGAGGACGCCAGCCACGTCCTCTCCCTATCAATCTCAATGCACGTGTGAAAATGGCGGCGACGCTCGGCTGCTTATATAGAATCCGAATCTCGCGAGAATCCGACAGCGGGATGATGACGTTCGGGCGTGCTCGGGTTAGCCGAGCAAGGCGGGAGGATCCGAGTCTGCTCGGACCCGTGTAAAAAAAGGTAAAGCTCGGGTGGGTTCGGTTTCTCAGCAACCGAACCCGCTCATCACTAGTAAATACATACACATACATTATCGTATACCAGCTACATATGGAAAACATGTACTGTATATTTGAGTGTGAGAAATATACTCAATAGCAAATGGCTCCTTGCAGGTTGTAATAAAGAGAAATCTTCAGTACAAGAGACTCCTCCCACAAGAGATTATTTGCTTGCCATACCCTACAGGAGACTCCTCCCACAAGAGATTCTCTGCTTGCCATACCCTACAGGAGACTCCTCCCACAAGAGATTCTCTGCTTGCCATACCCTACAGGAGACTTCCCACAAGAGATTGTCTGCTTGCCATACCCTACAGGAGACTCCTCCCACAAGAGAGTCTACGTCTACCATACCCTGTAATAGACTCCACCCACAAGAGAGTCTCAGCCTACCGTACTCTGCAAGGAACCCAATGGCCTGTCTTCCTGGTTTGGGACCAAGATCTCTAGGAAGGCAAGATTCACCTGTATCTATCACCTTGAGTCTGGACGTTTCTTCTTATTAAAATATGTTATTATAATTATATATGACACTATTAATGTTTCCTCTTACCTATGCGTGCGTGTACATGACGTAGACCATACAGGCTTGACTAGGGGGCTTATTCTGTAATATGCCCCAGATACCCCATAATCAGTGGCGTAACTAGAAATTTTTCTCCCCCAAGCCAAAAAATTATACGGCGCCACCCCCCACCCCCCCTTCCCCCATCCCCCAAAATTGGCACCCAGACGTTGGCCACCACAGGAAAGAAAAATAATCCTGATTCATGCCCCTTACATTATTTGTCATTTTTCCTCCTTATAGTAATGCCCAGTATACATTATGCCACATACTGCAATGGCCCTTAGACATTATGCCACACACAATAATGCCCCCGACACATTATGCCACACACCGTATTGCCTGTGACACATTATGACAGGAATCACAATGCCCGTTATACATTATGCTACACACTGCAATGCCCCTGATACATTATAGCACATACAATGCCTGTGACACATTATGACACACACCGCAATGACCCTGAGACATTATGCCACATACCACAATGCCCGTGATATAGTATAAAACACACCGTAATGCATGACACATTATGACACACACCGCAATGTCCGTGATACATTATGCCACACACTGCAGTGACCCTTAGACATTATACCACATACCACAATGCCCGTGATATAGTATACCACACACAGTAATGCCTGTGACACATACTGCAATGCCCGTTATACCCTATGCCACACACCACAATGCCCGTTATACATTATGCCACACTGCAATGCCCCTTAGACATTATACCACATACCACAATGCCCATGATATAGTATGCCACACACCGTAATGCCTGACACATTATGACACACACCGCAATGTCCGTGATACATTATGCCACACACCGCAATGCCCATTACACATTAAGTCCTACAGTAAGGCTTCTAATTACTTTTAAATTACCTGCTCGTTGCCAGGGGTTTCATGCTCTTGGTTCCATGCACGGTGCCAGGGGTTTTCATGCTCAGGGTGTCATGCTCGTTGCCAGGGGTTTCATGCACTGGGTGTCATGCTCGTTGCCAGGGGTTTCATGCTCTTGGTTCCATGCACGGTGCCAGGGGTTTTCATGCTCAGGGTGTCATGCTCGTTGCCAGGGGTTTCATGCACTGGGTGTCATGCTCGTTGCCAGGGGTTTCATGCACTGGGTGTCGTGCTCGTTGCCAGGGGTTTCATGCACTGGGTGTCATGCTCGTTGCTAGGGGGTAATGCTTGTTGGTAGGGCCACATATGCCCCCAGTGCCAGATATTCCCCCACAGTGCTAGGTACACACATGCCCCCAATGCCAAGTATGCCCCTCCCCCAAGTGCCAGGTACACATATACCCCCCAGTGTCACATATGCCCCCTCAGTGCCACATATGCCCCCGAAGTGCCACATATGCCCCCGAAGTGCCAAATATGCTCCCCCTCCAACAGTGCCAGGTACAGCTCCCCCCCGCTCCCCCACTGTTTTGTGAAGGAGGGACACGGAGGGCACAGTGTGCGCCTCTCCTATGTCCCTCCTGTGTCTCCGGCGTGCCTGTTAAATGAAGTGCCGGTTCGTGAGCCAATCAGAGCTCACGAATGGGCACTTAATTCAATAGACACACCGGAGACGCAGGAGGGACACAGGAGAGGCGCGCGCTGTGCCCTCCGTGTCCCTCCTTCACAGCAGCGGCTAGGGAAGGAGGGTGACAGCAGATTGATCTGCGCTAAATCAGTGGCAGCGTCCCCCGCAGCCCTGCGCCTCCAAACCACCGCGAGGGCTGCGGGGGCAGTAGTTATGCCACTGCCCATAATACTTTGGTATCTGATTCATCACGGACTGCCCTGGTGGAGGGACAGCTGCTCTGAAAAGCTCTAGCAGTTACTTTATGGTAGCATCTAGTTTCTCTTCGTGGAGAGGACCTTTTTCATAAGCCCCTGGGACCATGTCACAAACTATTTGTGGCGAGCAAAGCGGAGAGAGACACCGAGCCCAAAGCGTGGCAAGCGGAGCTAGCCCGTGAGGGTACAATGGTGCATAGAGAAAAAAATTAACCTCAAACGAACGGAGAACACATTTAGGTGCTGTAAGGGTGGAAGTTCTCATCTGCCCTCTCGTTATGTCACTTCCTGGTCCTGATCACGAAGAGAAAATATACACAACCATTACTTTACTGATTAGTAGCGGCATAACTTGCTGTGTTTGACCCAGAGGCAGAACTCTGGGAGGCAACGGAGTCATCTGCTGCCAGGCTCCTGCTCTGAGGGGGGCACCTCTCCTCCCATTCTTTGACACCATTGAATTAAGTTAATTGATAGCTGCCGCTGTCTTTTCAGTGGCCGACTTCCTCACTGGTCCCTGCAGCTTACAAATCAAACCTTCTTTATTATACACATTTTACAAGTATCACACCCAGGATTAGAAACCACAGCCTATTACACTGGAAGCAGACACCTTACTGATGAACCTGTTTGCTCCTGTATAGGAAATCTGAGAATTTTAACTATATGAAGATATTTCTCTGACAATTACACGTAACTTCATATAGTTAGAATTGTCATGCTGCCTATACAGGAGCAAATAGCTCCATCAGTAAAGTGTCTGCTGTTAGTGTAACAAGTCATGGGTTCTAAGCCTGGGTATGACTGCTAAGAAATGTGTGATTTAAAATAAAAGATAAATACAGTATATACATTTTTTTCAGAACACCACACACACACACACACACACACACACACACACACACACACACACACACTTATCTTGATATAGGAAATAGGGGGGCACCAATATTTATCTTGCCTCCGGGCAACTGGGACAAACTTACGCCACTGGTCTGACCCGGAAGTGTTAGGGCACATGCGTGACTTGAGTTGATGCATCCGCACAAAGGGCACCGCCACGCAGAGGCGTAACTAAGGCAGGACGAGTGGGGCACGTGCCCTGGGCGCCTTGGCAGGCCCAGCAGAGGGAGGTGCTGCTGGCGGCCAGGGCATCATGCCCACCCGCCCCCCTGCAATGTGAGCGCAGCGTCTCTCCTGCCCCTCAATGTGTGCTCACTGCCGCTGCGTGTCTGTCTGGTCTCCGGCGGCGTTAGCCAATCAGAGCTTGCGGACCGGCTCCTGATTGGCTGCCGTTCCGCGAGCTTTGATTGGCTAACGAACCGGTGCCACATTTAAGATAGCCGCCGCCGATGACCTGGAGCGTTGAGGGGCAGGAGAGGCGCTGCGCTCTCCTCCCTTCACATAGCAGAGGGCAGCGGTGACTGACATGATCCTGACTGAAGTAAACGGGGGGGGGGGGGTCTTGTATCTGGCACTGTGGGGCATTGTATCTGGCACTGTGGGGCAATGTAACTGGCACTGTGGAGCATGTAACTGGTACTATGGGGCATGTAACTGCACTGTGGGGCATTGTATCTGGCACTGTGGGGCATTGTAACTGACACTGTGGGGCATTGTAACTGACACTGTGAGGCATGTAACTGGCACTGTGGGGCATTGTATCTGGCACTGTGGGGCATTGTATCTGGCACTGTGGGGCATTGTATATGGCACTGTGGGGCATTGTAACTGACACAGTGGGGCATTGTAACTGACACTGTGGGGCACTGTGTATCTGGCACTCTGGGGCAATTGTGTATCTGGCACTGTGTAAAAAGGGGACTCTGCATGCGTACTGTGCAAAAATTGAATGAAGGAGTGCTGAGAGACGACACAAGGGATAGGTGAGCTCTGATTGGCTAACGAATCGGCGCCACATTTAAGATAGCCGCCGCCGGAGACCTGGAGCGTTGAGGGGCAGGAGAGGTGCTACGCTCTTCTCCCTTCACATAACAGAGGGCAGCGGTGACTGACGGGATCCTGACTGCAGTAAACGGGGGTGGGGGGGTCTTGTATCTGGCACTGTGGGGCATTGTAACTGGCACTGTGGGGCATGTAACTGGCACTGTGGGGCATTGTATCTGGCACTGTGGGGCATTGTATCTGGCACTGTGGGGCATTGTAACTGGCACTGTGGGGCATGTAACTGGCACTGTGGGGCATTGTATCTGGCACTGTGGGGCATTGTATCTGGCACTGTGGGGCATTTTAACTGGCACTGTGGGGCATTTTAACTGGCACTGTGGGGCATTGTAACTGACACTGTGGGGCATTGTAACTGACACTGTGGGGCACTGTGTATTTGGCACTGTGGGGCAATTGTGTATCTGGCACTGTGGGGCATGTAACTGGCACTGTGGGGCATGTAACTGGCACTGTGGGGCATTGTAACTGGCACTGTGGGGTATTGTAACTGACACTGTGGGGCATGTATCTGGCACTGTGGGGCACGTAACTGGCACTGTGGGGCATGTATCTGGCACTGTGGGGCATTGTATCTGGCACTGTGGGGCATGTAACTGGCACTGTGGGGCATTGTAACTGGCACTGTGGGGAATTGTAACTGGCACTGTGGGGCATGTATCTGGCACTGTGGGGCATTGTAACTGGCACTGTGGGGTATTGTAACTGGCACTGTGGGGCATGTATCTGGCACTGTGGGACATTGCATCTGGCACTGTGGGGCATTGTATCTGGCACTGTGGGGCATTTTAACTGGCACTGTGGGGCATTTTAACTGGCACTGTGGGGCATTGTATCTGGCACTGTGGGGCATTGTAACTGGCACTGTGGGACATTGTAACTGACACTGTGGAGCACTGTGTATCTGGCACTGTGGGGCACTGTGTATCTGGCACTGTGGGGCAATTGTGTATCTGGCACTGTGTAAAAAGGGGACTCTGCATGCGTACTGTGCAAAAATTTAATGAAGGTGTGCTGAGAGACGACACAGGGGGTAGGTGATAGTGTGCTGAGAGGCGACACAGGGGGTAGGTGATAGTCATGTTGGCACGCCCGATTTTCAGTGGCCACACACCTTCTGGTGTGTAACCACGCCCACTTTTTCAGCGCGCGCGCACATACTTCTTTTTGTGTGTGTGTTTTGTTTTGATTTTTTGTGGGGGTGGGGGGCGCCACTCTTCATCTTGCCCTGGGCTCCGAAAACTCTAGTTACGCCTCTGCCGCCACGAGAGGAGGGATGTGATCGGATCTGACTTTACAACCCTGGACCCTCTTCCCATAGGAAAGTGTGGGGCTCTGGGAACAATGTCATGTGAAGATAGTGTTGTTTTTCAGTTCTCAGAGTTTGATGAATGAAGGTCTCCATACTTGTGTAAGGGACTGGCAGTCCGTATCAGGGCTGCCAGGTAAGCAGGAGATATCAGTGGTATTTCCTGCATTACCCGGGTAATAAATAGTCCCCATACTTTGATTTTACAAATGTAAGTGAAAATGAGATTGACATTAAGTGATGATGGGGGCCTAGGAGAGAAAAGTGATAAAAGAGACTAAGGGCCTAATTCAGACTTGATCGCATCAGCAAATTTGTTAGCAGTTGAGCAAAACTGTGGCCCTCATTCCGAGTTGATCGCTCGCTAGCTGCTTTTGGCAGCATTGCACACGTTAGGCCGCCGCCCTCTGGGAGTGTATCTTAGCATAGCAGAGGCCCTCATTCCGAGTTGTTCGCAGCGGATCATCGCATCGCAAACGGCAAGAAAATCTCAAACTGCGCAAGCGCAAAAGCGGAAATACGCATGCGCAAAGATAGCGATACGACACTTGTGCAGAATTACTATAAGAAAAGCTGCTCGTAATACACAAACGGAAACAGGGAATGACGGAGGCGTGGCAGAGGCACGGCTTCGCAATCCTACGAAATGGGCGTGAAAGTGGGCGGCTAGTGTGGGAGTATGCATCCAGCAGTAGGCGTGTTTTTGGCAAAAATGCGTATCCTATGTTAAAAGTACATAACAAATGTTCGCTATCTTGACGCAGCCGAAGAGTGAGTCTGCAGCTACTCAGCACTTGCGAAGTACTGTTACAAGTGTGTGTCTGCTCTAATTAGCAATTAATTAGCAACTGAATTCACCTGTTGAGCATTTACTCGCAAAATACTGCTCTTACAAAATAATACAAACAGCAATTATATGGCCACTTCATATTTGTATTGTTAGCACAAACAAATCTGACACACTCACAAATAATGCACTGTATTTTTTGTACAAATAAAAATTAACTGATGTTAAATGCATGTTTTAATTATTTGTTGAATAATCTCAAATGTGACTAAACAAACTTATAAACTACATCAGCTAAATCTTCTCAACATAGACATATTCCTTTGTACATACCAAACAACATGAGCACCATAAGGCAGCCTACATTTAATGTGCCTTAATCTGTTTTTTTTTTTTGGGGGGGGGAATATGTGTCCATATCTAATACTATGGCATGTTGCCCCTAGTAACTCAATTTTTTTTTTTATATATGGTAAATTAAGTGTTGTGCAAGGCATACAGATTTATAATTACACTATGCAATGTTTGTCTTAATATTCTGATTGTTCCCTTGTTCCACAAATGTCAAAATGCCATGTTCAAGTTTACAGGGCACAGTTTTCATGAGTGCATAACCTTTAATAAAACACACAAACAATTGTAAAGTATTTTTTTTTTACTTCAAAAACAAATCAAAATCAACAACACAACATGGCTACAAATGAGCATCACATACAGAGATGGACATAGCAGCAAGCAGATGGCATTGGGCAAATGCACATAGCAGAACCCAGTACTATGGTAACCCCTTCTTCTGACAAAATATGATGTTTTCAATTAAGTAAGTGAACCCCCAGCCAGACTAAACTTTTAGGGGAACTGAGGTAGATTCCGGAAAAACACACAAACACAAACATACACAGCACGCTAGGAAGAGGAAGATGGCTCAGGTGTAGGCACAAATAACTCACAGGCTACAATTTAAAGAAAACCTTTCACTTTGAGGGAGTTCTACATTCTGGCCACACAAGCCAAAATCAAAAAATACATCGAGGCAACATGTAAAACATGGGTGCTGCCCATCTGGAGAGACATCACTTTCTCTTTTTTTCCCCCGCCTGATGATGTTCTTCTTGGCTTGGTCTGCGGAGCGACCTTCGAGTGCCCTGCCCAGTGGGATGTTCTTCCTGGGCAGGGTGAGGGGAGGGAGCCGATGTGGCTGGCTCTCTGCCACTGTGGGCAAGGGAGACAGCGATGTCCTGGAGCCCTTGCCGAATGGAATTGGCAAGTTCATGGAAGGAGGAGGTGAGTTGATCTTGTCCCTGCTTGATCTCTGCCAGACCTTGGCAGAGTTGAGCTACACCTTGCTCCACACTGGTTCTGTGCTCAGTGAGCCGGACAGGTATCTGGCTTACCTCCCGGAGCATCCTGTCCTGAAAAGCATTCAGGCTCTCACCATACCTGGCTATTTCAGTCAGGATTTCCGGGATAGCAGAGGGTTGGGTGGGGGGGCCAGTTGGAATCTGGATGGGTGGGATTTGTGGTTCCACACTGCCACACACACTAGGTCCCTCCACCTCAGCCTCAGCCACATAACTCTCCTGTGACTCTACCTGCTCACCCCCCTGTGCTGTGTTATGTGCAAAGCAAATAGAAGAATGAGTGGAAAAAGAGTAGATAAAAACAATATGAGACTTTTGTATCCAAAAAATTAAAAAATTAAAAAATGTGTGTAAACTTACCTGGCAAGTTATGTGCATGGAGTATTTCAGGCAGGTCCGTGTCCATATAAGACACCCCAACCCCCTCCTCGTAGCTCACACAGTCCATCGCTATCTCCTCCAGATCTGTGTATTCCACAGTGGCAGCTGGTCCTCCCCTGTTGCCCTTGAGGCATTCCACTCCGCAGACCTCTTGCCCTTCAGGCGGGATTTGAAGTCGGCCCAACTACATATGTGGGGAAAAATAGGGGCAAGGTAGTGTTAAATTTAGAAAACATGCTTTAATATATAGTGCACATGCTATGCATTTGGTTGCTATAGGCAACATCACATCTAAGTTACTTTTTAATAATACTTGGCACAGAAAATGGACTGGCAAGATACACTTACCGTCTTCGAACTTCCTGCGAGGTGCGGACTATTGAGCCGACTTCATTAATAGAATTAGTGATGTCCCTCCAAATTCTGTCTTTGGTTGCAGCACCCATGTTTTTGGGTCCTCGATGTATTTTTTGCCTGGCCTGTGTGACCAAAATCCGTAACTCCCTCTTAGTGAAGGCGGGCTGTCTTTTCTTTTTTTTGGCAGTAGCCTGTGAGCTATCATCCTGACCTTCATCACCATATTCATCTTCACTAGCTGCTTGTGTAGTTTGTGTTTGAGCTGCTAGTCCAGAATCACCCTCAGTTTCCCCACTAGCTATGTCTGGCAGAGGATTCACTCCTAACTCCTGGGTAGCAGAAGAAGGAGTTTGTATAGTACTGGGTCCTGGTATTTCAGAGTCAGCATTGGCAAACTCAAGCATCTGCCTCCGCAGTGCTAAGCTTCTGTGTGCTAAAGCTGCCATCTGCTTCTGCACCTCGTCCATCTCTGCTGCTGTCTGCTCACGAGTAGCCATGTTGCTGGTAGCATGTGTGTATGCACGAGTGTTCAGCTATTTATAGCTGCTTGCGTTTTCCGGTGCGGAATTCCGCGCAGGTGTATATTATGCTAATTGGTCCAGTAATTGCTGCACTGGCTATATGAACGCCCTGCATGCAGCCTGTGCGTGGGTGTATGCGGAAAATTACTGAAGCAAGGTGGACATTTCTGAGTGAGCACATTTCTGAGTGAGTTTTGAGAGTATTTTATATTGTTTCAGGACTTTTTTATTATGTAATATTCTCCTTTTCATGTATGTTGTGGAAGATTGTTGTATCCAATGGTTTTTTTAAAAACTAAATGTTTTTTATTTTAGATATATGTGAAGACTAATCTGTTTTTGATTAGAAGCCATATCTGAATGATATGTGTGTTTGTGTGTGTGTGTCCGCGGGTGCGAATCTCCGCCCATGAGAACTGTACAAACTGTCCTGCACATCAATGTACACATATCAATAAAGTTGATTACAGATGACACCATACATTTCCAACCAATCACATGCAACCACAAACTATAAATATAAGCCCATATATGGAAAACGCCATTGCCATGATGCGCGCAGCAGCATTCACGCGCCGCGAGCTGCGCGTCCTGGTGGCAGTGATGGACCGCCGCGTAGGCCGCGCAGGGTCCTTTGTCCCAAATAGGGTAAAGCGCGAGGCCTACGCGGAGGTCCACCGCTTATTGAGGACCCGCGTCCGCAGCCGGAGGACCGTGATACAGCTAGAGAGGCGCTGGAGCGACCTCCGCAGGCGTACGCCGGACCTGTTGGCAGAGCTGCGCCATCAAATCCGTACCCTACGTAGGCGCAGTAAGTTAAATATTACAGTACATAACAGATTTTAAGCATAACCTTTGCCTACTTTCACTAAGTGAGAGTGTGAAAATTAGCACACTTACAATAAACTAGTGTAGAATAAACAAGTGTGTGTGGGTAGGGCAAGCAGTACTGACTGTATATCAAGGTGCTTCTGCAAAAGTGAATGTTGTTGTGCATAACTGCTACACAGGCTGACAACTGAACCCAATAACCTGCTCAGTGGGTTTTTTATTAAAATGTGGGTGGTTTTGCGAACTGGTGATGTTGCCTATATCAAACAATCAGATTCTATATATTATCTGATAGAAGCAGCTTAATAAAGTTTATGTATAATCTGATTGGTTGCTATGGGCAACATCACCAGTAAAAACATTTTACAAACTTAGTAATATTACCCCTGTCTCTTTAACATGGGACAGAACAGAGTAATAGGAATATGCTGATGTTATAAATGTATATGCTAAAACCTAAATATTACATATGTCATTCTAGGGCGAGCACAACGGCAAGGTGCTGCTGCTGGGAGGCCACACCTTCTCAAGCCCCATCCCCTTCTGACTCCCCCTCCCCCTTTCCAGCCCACTTCCCCTCTCCAGCCCACTCCCCCTCTCCAGCCACGTCCCCCTCTCCAGCCACCTCCCCCTCTCCGGTCCAATCCCCCTCTCCGCCCACCTCACCCTCTCCGGCCCAATCCCACTCTCGCCCACCTCACCCTCTCCGGCCCAATCCCCCTCTCCGCCCACCTCACCCTCTCCGGCCCAATCCCATTCTCCGCCCACCTCACCCTCTCCGGCCCAATACCACTCTCCTTCCCAATCCCCCTCTCCAGTCCACACCCCCTCTCCAGCCCACCCCCCCTCTCCAGCCCACACCCCCTCTCCAGCCACCTCACCCTCTCCGGCCCAATCCCACTCTCTTTCCCAAACCCCCTCTCCAGCCCAATCCCACTCTCTTTCCCAATCCCCCTCTCCAGCCCACACCCCCTCTCCAGCCCACACCCCCTCTCCAGCCCAATCCCACTCTCTTTCTCAATTCCCCTCTCTGCCCCCCTCCCCCTCTGTGTCCCAAAAAACCACTCCACCACCCTCACCCTATCATTCCAAAACCCCTCTGTAAGGACCTCCCCCTTCCATCCTCTCACAGAATTAGACCCTCCTTCCCCCATCCTGCCTCCTTCCCCCATCCAGCACCCATCCCCCATCCAGCCAACCTCACCCATCCAGCCTCCATCCCCCAGCCAGCCACCTTCGCCCCCAACAGAATGGGCAGCAGAGGCCCCGGAGCAACTTGAGGGAGGTGGGCAAGTGGCAGAGGAGAGTAAGTTCACACACATTCCTTATTTTTTTAAGTTAAAAATAAAAAACACATTCAAATAAATGCAGTGTTGTACTGTGGGCAATATTTTGTCAAGGTTAAATGCTTGTCTTCTTCATCATGGTATGGATGATGCCTTTACATTTGTGTGTGGAACATTATATGTACAGTGTCTACATCTGCAATGTTGAGGATGCCCACTCTGGGTCGACAATCACTATGTCGACAGGTTTGGCTGCACAACAGGGTTTGTATGTGTAACATTATATGCAAAACATTTAGACCTGAGTGGTACTTTTTGTGTGGTTTTACTTTTACAATTGTGCCTGGGTATTGTAATATTTTCAACAAGATAATTTGTTGAATTTGAATGGTTGCTATGGTCAACGTCCCATCTTAAATAGAACTCCCATATTAGTAAATGCAGCCAATGGTGTGGTACATTTTCTAAAAATTTTATAATTTACAAAAAACATTGCTGAGCAGCCTTGTGTGTTGTTCTGCTACTGATTTATCCATAAAACAGCCATGATGTAGTCACTTTGCCATTAAAGCAGGCCTGTCCAAACTGCGGCCCTCCAGCTGTTGAGAAACTACACATTACAGCATGCCCTGACACAGCTATTGCATTCTCTGATCCCAAAACTGTGTCAAGGCATGCTGGTATATGTAGTTTCACAACAGCTGGAGGCACACAGTTTGGACATGGCTGCATTAAAGTGTGCTTTGTGCCTTAATTGTATAATATGTAATGTGAGTAAGTTAGTAATGTTTTCTTTGCATCTTAATTTCAGATGTGGCAGTTGGAGATCCCAGCAGTTTGGCGGAGATTGTTTCCCGCCTTGAAGGTAATCTGAGGGCCGTCATAGCGGACTTAGATCTTTTGGATTCATTTTTATAATTTTTATAATTTTGTAAATATTTACATTAGTTTAAATTTATTTTTATTTTTTTAAGTTAAGCGGCTGTTGTGTTTATTAATGCTATTTTGGCAAAACAGATTTGCATGCATACATTGGTGAGCTAAAACACGTCACATATCTTATTTCAGAATATTTAATTAAAATGTAAAAAAAAAAAAAAAATAGGAGCTTATTGTTTACAAAAACATGTTAACACATTTATTCACACTATACACCTCTACAACAACAACAACAAAAAAAACAGGCACATTTACCACATCTATATTTTAATTTACTTCTTTTAAATGTTCATGTCCAATTATGCCTACAAAGTGTTCTTCTTTGAAGACTTAATTGGTCATGACCATTATCATTCATTACACTAATTGGATTCGTAATTGAGGAAGGTTTGTGGAGTTTAAACTAAAAGGTGTAATTTAACTTAAAAGAAAAAACCCACTGCTGTGCGTTTTTTAGCTAAAGCGTGTGCAATTTTAACAGGAATGTGTAAATCTACGAGAAGTTAGGATTTTTACGATGAGGTTTGTGGTAATGCGATGGGTTCGCATTAGTGCAATGTCATTTGGCATACGCCTACTTTATGTAATATTGCGTACGATATAGCAGAAACCCGCTGAGGGCGGATATTCACAATTTTGCAACATGTTCGCAATTTTGCTCATATCTTGTGCGAACGAAAAAAATAGCGAACAACTCGGAATGAGGGCCAGAATTGCTAACGAAAGGTTAGCAGTTCTGCCATTAAATATTTCCCTGCAGTTTCTGAGTAGCTCCAGACCTACTCCTAGATTGCGATCACTGCAGACTGGGGGTAATTCTGAGTTGATCGCAGCAGCAAGTTTGTTAGCAATTGGGCAAAACCATGTGCACTGCAGGGGGGGGGGGCAGATAAAACATTTGCAGAGAGAGATAGATTTGGGTGGGTTATTTTGTTTCTGTGCAGGGTAAATACTGGCTGCTTTATTTTTACACTGCAATTTAGATTTCAGTTTGAATACACCCCACCCAAATCTAACTGTCTCTGCACGTTACATCTGCCCCTCCTGAAGTGCACATGGTTTTGCCCAACTGCAAACAAAATTGTTGCTGCGATCTACTCAGAATTAGGCCCACTGTTTGGTTCCTGGTTTGACGTCACATACACGCTCTGCTTTCGGGCAGCCACTCCCCCGTTTCCCCAGGCACACCTGCATTTTTACCCGACACGCCTGCGTTTTTTTAGCACACTCCCGGAAAATGGCAAGTTACCACCCAGAAACACCCACTTCCTGTCAATCACTCACTGATCAGCAGAGCTACTGAGAAGCGTCGCTCGGCCCTGTGTAAAATTGCATAGTTTTGTTTGAAAATACTTAGCGCATGCGCCCTGCGGCCCATACGCATGCGCAGAATCGCCCATTTTTAGCCTGATCGTTATTCTGCTAAAAACGGCAGCGATCGATCAACTCAGAATGACCACCCATGTGCACTGCAGGGCGGACAGATGTAACATGTGCAGAGAGAGTTAGATTTGGGTGGGGTGTGTTCAAACTGAAATCTAAATTGCAGTGTAAAAATAAAGCAGCCAGTATTTACCCTGCACAGAAACAAAATAACCCACCCAAATCTAACTCTCTCTGCACATGTTATATCTGCCCCCCCTGCAGTGCACATGGTTTTGCCCAACTGCTAACAAATTTGCTGCTGCGATCAACTCTGAATTACCCCCAAAGTTTGAATAATCAATGGGGGTCATTCCGAGTTGATCGCTCGCTAGCAGTTTTTAGCAGCCGTGCAAACGCTATGCCACCTCCCACTGGAAGTGTATTTTAGCTTAGCAGAAGTGCGAACGAAAGGATCGCAGAGCGGCGGCATAACTATTTTGTGCAGTTTCAGAGTAGCTCAATTCCTACTCAGCGCTTGCGATGACTGCAGACTGTTCAGTTCCTGTTTTGACATCACAAACACGCCCTGCGTTCGCCCAGCCACGCCTGCGTTTTTCCTGGCACGCCTGCATTATTTTGCACACTCCCTGAAAACGGTCAGTTGACACCCAGAAACGCCCACTTCATGTCAATCACTCTGCGGCCAGCAGTGCGACTGAATAACTTCGCTAGACCTTGTGTGAAACTACATCATTTGTTGTAATATTACTTCGATCGTGCGCAGTGCGCCACATACGCATGCGCATAAGTGCCATTTTTTTGCCTCAGCGCTGTAGAGCGAACGAATGCAGCTAGCGATCAACTCGGAATGACCTCCAATAGACTGTGCAAGACGTTCTCTTTACTTATTTGGTATGTGCATTGTGTGACAGGATCACAATCCAGGACATGTGTTACATACAACTTCACAGGTATGTTCATATGTCCTGGTCAGCTCCCCAGAAACAACCCATCCCCCCCCGCACACTTTGGTTGGTGCTGCAGTACAGGGCCAGCAGCCGTCACTAGTCTTTATACACCTAGCCTCAATGCGCCATACAGAGCGACATGACTAGTGCAGAGCCGGCCCTAGGCATAGGCAAACTAGGCAATTGCCTAGGGGCACAAGCAGCTTCTGCTGATTAAAATGATATGCGGCATGCCTATATTCTGTGTGTAGCATTTCGTATGCAGATACAGCCGCAGTCACACACAGTATATAGGCATGCTGCATATCAATTTAATCAGCAGAAGCTGCTTGTGCATCCTAGCTACATTGCAATGCAAATAAGATGCATTTTCATTAAAAAAATAGGCACCCGACATTAGCAGAACTGCCAGTTGACTCACGCCAGGAACTATATGTGTCATTATGTGTATAAGGGCATTAATAATGTGCAGCATATGTGTAAGGGACATTATGTGCGACATTGTGTGTATAAGGGCATTAACAATGTGTGGCATATGTGTAAGGGAAATTATGTGTATAAGGGCATTAATAAG
Source organism: Pseudophryne corroboree (assembly GCF_028390025.1). Taxonomy (NCBI): domain Eukaryota; kingdom Metazoa; phylum Chordata; class Amphibia; order Anura; family Myobatrachidae; genus Pseudophryne; species Pseudophryne corroboree. The sequence continues at coordinate 897,827,160 of NC_086447.1, forward strand.
GGTTGGCATAATCTGTAAGGTGCATTATGTTTATAAGGACATTAATAATGTGTGTCATATGTGTAAGGGGCATTACTGTGTGGTATTATGTGTATAAATGCATTATCAATGTGTGGCATTATGTTTATAAGGTGCTTTACTGTGTGGCATAACGTATAGAAAGGGCACTACTGTGTGGTCTAATGTGAATAAAGAGCAATATGGTGTGGTGTAATGTGAATAAGGAGCAATATGGCGTGGTGTAATAAGAATAAAGAGCAATATGGCATGGTGTAATGTGAATAAGGAGCAATTCAGTATGATGTTATGTGAATGAGGGGCACTACTGTGAGGAGTAACATATATAAGGTAAAGTGGTACTACTGTGTGATGTAATATGAATTATGGACACTATCGTATGATAAATTGTGAATAAAGTTGCAGTACTGTGAGGCATAAGTTGAATTGGGGGCACTATTGTGTGGCCATGCCCCTTGCCAGCAAAAACACATACCTTGTTGGGCTGTGCGCTGAATGTGCACACTGTAATTATTTAAATTACAAGGGGTAGGAAAACAAAAATAAGGACTGCTATGGGTGTGGGGTGATGGTGCTGGGAAAGGGGTGCAGGGTCAGAGGCGGAACTAGTGGAGGTGCTAGGGGGCACCAGCCGAAATCTTGCCTAGGGCATCATATTGGTTAGGGCCGGCTCTGGCCTAGTGTCACTGAGCCACTCCAACAGATGTAGCGTGCTTCCTTTTTCTTTTGCATCTTATACGCATTGCCGATGCAGCAACACATCACCCGCAGTGCACTGGAGACGCTCAGTTCCACTTAGTTTTAAATAAGTACAAAGTCTCAAATGAAGCACAACAGAACTTTGCGTAAGAAGAATCTTCGGGCGCTCGTATCGTAGCATACCATATACAGGTTAGACTCAGGGGGTGATTCAGATTTGATCGCTGCTGTGCGATTGACTGCGCATGCGTAAGCACCGCAATTCGCACGCATGTCGGCAAACAACAGGCATCGTCGGACAGCGACAGGCTGGTGCAAAAATTACAATCGCGCAGCCATTCTCATGCTGATTGATAGAAAGAGGCCATTTGTGGGTGGAAACTGACCGTTTTCTGGGAGTGTCAGGGAAAACATAGGCGTGTCCAAGCGTTGTCAGGGAGGGTGTGTGACGTCAGCTCCGGCCCCGATCAGCCTGATTCTCATCGCACTGCATGAGTAAGTCCTGGGCTGCGCACACACTGCACACACTGGAAAAACCATTCACTGGTGAGTGTGGTGCGAACAGATTTGCAGCTGCCGCTGACTGAGGGATTTTTTTGCAGCTCGGCGTACACATGCGATCGCACATTTGCACGGCGAATATACACTCCCCTTGGGGGGCGACTATATGATCGCAGCACAATAATCAATGCAACCTAGCAAAGTAGTTTAGTCGCTTCCAGTCATTTTATTTATGTAAATAAGTTGCACATTCTCAGCAAAAAAGACACTTGGGGGGTCATTCCGGGCCATTGGCACGCAGCGGTTTGTCAATGCAGTGCAAACGGGTCCGGAATACGCATGCGCGGCGGCCGCACTGTGCGTGCGCGACGTTGCACGGAGACAGGGGTCGCCGGGTTACGTCGTGTCCAACGAAGGAAGCGTTCGCAGAGCCGACCACAAAAAAAGATTGACAGACAGAAGGCGTACCTGGGCGGATCCGGAGCGTTGGAGACCGTTTTCGGGGAGTGGAGAAGAAAACGCAGGCGTGTCCAGCAGAACGGAGGGCGGATGTCTGACATCAAAGCCGGCCCCAGCATCGCAGAGATCGTCGCACAGGGTAAGTAGGTATAGTCTGCTTTTGCTTGAATTTTTTTTTCGCTTAGCAGGGCTGCACAAGTGATCGCAACGCTGCTAAGCTAAAATACACCCCCCCATAGGTGTGGACTAGTTGATCGCAGCAGCAGCAAAAAGTTTCTGGGTGCGATCAACTCGGAATGACCACCTTGGTGCGGGCGAGTCAGCCGGGATCTGGCGCGCTGCCAGGGGCCGTTGTGCGTGAATGAAACCCCTGTGTATGAGGACACGGCTGTAGTGATAACTTGACCAATACCTTCTGTGTATAAAAGTCTCTTCCAAATACAATTTTCATGCTTTTTCAGAATATGCGACTAGCGAGGGAAATCAAGCAGTGAGTATGACCTTTTTCTGGCATCTTTGTCATTGCAGCTGGGAACACCTTGCATTCCCTTACACCACTGTACCAGTATCCTGGCTCTTTATATCCTCAGGGGTGTATAGATACTATGGAAGTAATGACACGCTTACTACTTTATAACACACACATGAAGGTACAGAAAAAAATTCAGTCAATAAAATAAAATTCTATGCATTTATCTGCATGTATCTTTCTGCGCTATTGCTAAAAGCTTTGTGGTTTCTGGATGAATAATCCTATTGTGTTGTTTATCATATCAACAGAAAGAAGAAAAAAAGTATGATGCGCCATCTAAAGGATTTAAGTGGTAATTACAACACAGTGATAGACGCTTCATATGTAAGAATTGTAATCTTCGTTTCGGCATACGTGATTTGCTTTCAAGCCAAGGCAGCAGATATATTCCTGTTCTTATAATTTGCTCTTTTCAAAATGAGAAAGGTCAGCAAGATAAGACTTTTTTTTTTATCATGTAGCTGATTGGAAAAGGAAAAGATAGTTCAACAATCCAACAGTTTCCTGTGGATTGATCTCTGTGCTTAGGTGTAGCTACAGTAGTGGGTGCAGACGGTGCCATTGCTATGGGGCCCCGAGACTTAGGGGGCCCTAGATCCAGGTCACATAGCTGTCTGCCGAATTCCGAGAATTGCCTGACTCTGGCCGATTGTCCAACCTGAAAAGGGGGGGGGGGGGGGGGGCTCATCAGCACTACAATGTCGCATAATATGAACTGAGGTATACTTGCCTACCCTCCTGGAATGGCCAGGAGGCTCCCGAAAATCGTGTGGCCCTCCCGGCCCCCCGGAAAGGTGGGCAAGCCTCCCGCTTTCCCTGCAGCCCCTCCACAACCCTACTCGGCCGCCTGCAGCAGAGAACAAGTGGGCGGTCTGAGGTGGTCCGATGACGCGATTCGTGCTGAATCGCGTCATTGTAGCTCCGCCCCCCCCGCTATACAGGGCCTCTTTTCTCGGCACTGAACAGCAGGGGGCGGAGCCACAATGACGCGACCCTGATGCCACGCCCCCAGACTGTCCACTTCCCTGTCGGCCACGCCCCACGGGCCGCCCATCCTGCTGCCGGCCACGCCCCCATGCACCTACAACGCTGCCTCCTCCCAGAGGAGGCGGCAGCAAAGTAGGTAAGTATGAACTGAGGGCACTTCAAGGTGGCGTATCATACTTGCCTACATTTGAAAACTAGTTTCAGGGAGATTATAGTGGGTAGTAGACTGCACTATGTGAAGCGTGGTGCGCCATTTAGGGGGCTGAGGGGTGTCATGCACCACTCAAAGGTCGTGTCTAGCTCCACATATGGACTTGTCTACACTTAAATGGTTGTTGCAATATATTTCTATATAATATTAGTAGCAATGTGTTTGGGGAAATTTTGTAATAATTGGTACTAACATTGCTGCCTGCATGACTGGATTTCTTGCATGATATTTCTTTTCTTCTAACTCAGCGCAATATGCATGATACATGTCATACCTATGCAATTTGATCTCGTGTGAATTCTTACTTTATTGATCATCTCTTGTAAAAAATAAAAATAAAAATTTTGAATTTTATACCCTTTTTGTTGTATTGTCCTTTTTGTGTGTTTTACTAAAGATTACTAATAAAATGTTCCACAACTCACACTAGCGGCAGCCAGTGCCAGAATAAAAGTCCACATGGGCCTGGAGCTGACTTTTATGAAGGGCCTATTGTGTGCTGTCACAGGGGGTGTGACTAGTGATATGGGGGGGTAACCAGTGTTGTGGCGGTGTGGTCTGCACAGGGGGTGTGGCCTGTACATATGGTTTGACTAGAGCCTAACTTCAAAAATCTCCATTTCCCCCGCTTACATGACTAGTGCAATGTGAGAGTCTATGAATGAACAAACCCCTTGTGGGAGACGGTCATTACGTCGACCACACTTAGGTCGACAGTCATTAGGTAGGCCACTATTGGTCGACATGCAGTAGGCCGACATGGTCACTAGGTCGACATGCACTAGATTGACATGGAAAAAGATCGACATGCGTTTTTCACACAAAAAAATTATTTCGTTTTTTTTACTTTTTCATACTTTACGATCCACGTGGACTACCATTGGGAAAAGTAACCTGTGCCGGGCACAGCTGTAGCGGAGCGAGGCACCTTGCCCAAAGTTTGCTTGCCATGCAAGGGGACACGGTGCACTATATGGAGTTCCCCGTCACTTTACGAAGAAAACTATACTAAAAACAGTAAAAAAACCTAATGTCGACCTTTTTCCATGTCGACCTTGTTCATGTCGACCTAATGACCATGTCGACCAATAGTGGTTGACCTAATGCCTGTCGACCTAAGTGTGGTCAACCTAATGACCCATACCCCCCCTTGTTCATGTGACTGTAATACAGATGTAGCCATAACTGCACCGAACGAGCACTCTCGGCGCGGCTAGTGCGGAACTTGACAGTACAAGGTCCTTTCAATGGATGTGGATCATCAAATCGACAATGTTTAGGTCGACCACTATAGGTCAACAGTCACTAGGTCGACAGGGTTTCTAGGTCGACATGAGTTTTGTTTTGTTTTTTGGTGTAGTTTTCTGCGTACAGTGATCGGGAAGCCGAATTAGTGCACCGTGTCCCCTCACATGGCTCGCTTCGCTCGGCACAGATTACCGTTCCAATCGTAGTCCACATGGATCGTTAAGTATGAAAAAGTTTAAAAAAAGAAAAAAAAGGTGAAAAACTCATGTCAACCTTTTGACCTGTTGACCTAAAAATTGTCGACCTAGACAGTGTCGATCTTCAGACCGGATCCCCCTTTTTTTTGTGTAAACTGTTTTTATTAGTTAAAGCAGCAGACAGAACATTACAGCAATACATTTCAAAAACAAAAACAAAAGGAGGGAGAACAAAAACATCAAGTAACACAAATTCAACAGTACGCTACACATAGAGCGCCCTCAGTAGAAAAATAGTTTGTCTGCATTATCAACAACTTTGAAGTTTATAAAAGAGGAGCATATTAACAAGACAGCATAGAAAAATGGGAAAGAGAGACAAAGAAGAGAAGAGGGAGAGAGGAGAAGCAAGGGGAAATTAGGGTGGGTAGAGTCAGGTGTGAGAGTCTGCGCAGTAGGGGCAGACCAATTGGGGAACGGAGGTGTATCCCCCTCCAGTCATGAGTCTGAGCCATATTATAGAGACAACATTATCAGAATATGGATATGATAATGTGTATTGATACAGGTATAAATATGAGCATGTTTCTGATTATGAGGGGGGTTTTGTCGTCGTGTAGGACCGATACAACGGTGTGTCCTTAAAGTCGTACCAGGGAAACCAAACAGCTATAAAGTTAGCTGTTTTCCCGGATGAGAAGGAGACAAGGTCTTCCATGTCTAAAAGGTAGTCAACCCTCGTGAACCACAATTTAATCGAGGGTGGAGAGGTAGATCTCCAGAGGATTGGAACCACCGCTTTAGCTGCGTTGCTAAGGTGTCTTAACAGGGAATGTTTGTAGGAGTGTGATCCTGCGGGGGTGTGATTAAGGAGCCAGAAACCTGGGTCTTTCGGGATCTCATCTCCCACTATCTGTTCGGTGCATTTAAATACCTCTGCCCAGAATGGGGTTATAAGAGGGCAGTCCCACCAAATATGTAGAAAACTCCCTGGGGCTTTTTTGCATCTCCAACACAGATTCGAAAGAGAGGGGAACATTTTATTGAGAACACGAGGAGTCCTGTACCACCTATATATAAGTTTATAAAGGGTCTCTAGTGTCGAGATGCATAAAGAACTCGCCTGGGCGTTCTTAAATACGGAGACCCAGTTAATCTGCGTAGGTAGCCCTGACAATTCCCTCTCCCAGGAAGCCAGGAAGGTAGGAGGTTGTGGGAAAAAGTTTTCCATAATCATCGTATAGATTTGTGAGATAGTATGCGTGGGGGAACTGGGAGAGGTGCACAGTTTTTCAAACCCGGTGAGGTCCCTAGTTATGTCAGAGAGGTTCTTAGAAAATGATATGAAATGGTGGACCTGCAGGAACCTCCAAAACTCAGCACTATGCAGGTTCCAAGAGGATTGAACATCTGAAAAGGAGCGTACCCTGCCCGAGCTCACCAGCTGACCAACTCTAAAAATCCCGGCTTCTGCCCATGAGGCGAAAGCAGTCCCTCGAAAGCCAGGGGCAAATTCGGAGTTACAGAGAAGGGAGGTTAAGGGGTACCATTTTGAGGATATATAACTCTGGGATCTCAGTTTGGCCCATAATTTGAGCGTGGGGGAGACCGTGGGGTGTGAAACCTTCGGGAGGGTGGGAAGCCAAGGTGCAATTTCAATATAATGTGGGAGACAGCCTTCCTCAAGGAGGACCCATTGTTTGCGGTCTTTGGCACGCGTCCATTCCAGAATCCTATTCAAGTGCACCGCGTGGTAGTAGTTAGGAATATGTGGGAGTTGTTGCCCCCCTTGTTGTTTTCTCCTGAACAAAATATCATGTTTAAACCTGGGTGTTTTACTACTCCACACAAACGCGCGAATAAGACTCTGGACGTCTCGGAGCCAAAGCAGGGGGATGTGTATCGGAAGGGTCTGGAGGAAGAATAAAATCCTAGGGAGAGCATTCATTTTGACAACGCTAATCCTTCCGAACCAGGACAGTCTTAATTTCTTCCATTTCAGGAAGTCTAGGCGAAGCCTAGTCAATAAGGGTTTAAAATTTAGGGAGAACAATTTGGATAAGTCGTTGGTCAGTAGCACCCCCAAATATTTTAGTTTGTGATCGTGCCAGGAGAAAGGGAAAGCCTGTTTCAGGTTTTCTACTATGGCAGGAGGACTAGTTAAATTCATGGCAATAGATTTGGAATAATTTATTTTGAAGTTAGAGAGGGCTCCAAACCTCTCAAATTCTGCCATCAGGTTTGGCAAGGAGGTGACCGGGTTCGTGATTATGGCGAGTAGATCATCGGCATATAATGCCAGTTTGAATTCGGTCCCCCTTACCAACAAGCCCGAAATGTTTGGGTTAGCCCTAATACTGCGGGCTAATGTTTCCATGCAAAGGACAAAGAGCAATGGGGATAACGGGCATCCCTGTCGTGTGCCGTTGGAGATTGAAAAGGAGTCAGAAAGGGAGCCATTAATCCTAATTTTCGCGGACGGGGAGGTATAGAGGGATAAGATTCTGTGAAGACAGACGCTACCCAGTCCCAGATGTTTCAACATACCGGCCAGAAAGTCCCAGTCCACCCTGTCAAAAGCTTTTTCGGCATCGGTCGACAGTAGGATCGACGGGGATGAAGACCGGCCGGCATAGTGAACCATGCTTAGCACTTTAGAGGTATTGTCCCTAGCTTCTCGGCCTAAAACAAATCCAGCTTGGTCCCCATGTATCAAGCCAGGTAATAATAATTTAAGGCGGTTTGCAATTAATTTGGCGAACAGTTTTATATCTATATTCAATAGTGAGATTGGCCGGTAGCTAGAGCAAAGACTGGGATCTTTACCCTCCTTAGGTAGAACTGCTATATGAGCTTCAAGAGATTGTGGGGAGAAAGGCGATTGATCTGATATGGTGTTAAAGGCTCTTGTGAGTATAGGTATTAATTTCTCTTTAAAAGCTTTGTAGTAGGCAATAGTATATCCATCAGGGCCGGGACTCTTACCATTAGGAGAGGATTCAATAACTTTCTGAACCTCCTCAGTAGAAAACGGGGCATCTAGGTCTTCTACTTCCGTTGCTGTTAGTGTGGGGAAATGTAAGGTCCGCAAGTAGTCAGCTATGGCTGTTTGATGGGATGACCTGTCAATTCTTCCGGTTGGGCCAGAGAGGTTATACAGAGTGGAATAATAAGTCCTGAAGGCCCTGGCTATGTGGGATGTCTGGTGTTGGGATTGGCCGTGAGTATTTTTAATTGTATGAATAAATGTAAGAGCACGTTGTTCTCTAAGTGCTTTGGCTAGTAGTTTCCCAGGCTTATTGCCCCACTGATAATACCTGCTACGGCACTTCCGATAAGAATACTTGACTCTATCGGCGAGTAACTTATTCAGGTCCGCCCTAGCAGTTTCGAGATCAGCATAGTGTTGTGGAGTTTGGGATTTTTTGTGTAGAAGTTCGAGAGATTGTATCTTAGACAGTAAATCACCTCAGAGTTTCTCTCTCTGCTTTTTACGGAGGGATCCTATTTGAACACAAACCCCCCTGATGACACATTTGTGAGCTTCCCAGACTGAGACCTTGGAAATATCATCTAAGTCGTTGGTACAAATGTAAGAGTCTAAAGCGTTGTCGATTCGGGACTTACAGTCTGCGTCCTGCAGGAAAGTGTCATTAAAACGCCAGGACCATTGGCGATGTGTGTTGGGAGGTAAGCGCAGGGTGAGGTTAACTGGAGCATGATCTGACCATACAATCTGTCCTATAGAGGCATCAGACAGAAGATGTAGATGTCGATGACTCAAAAATAAATAATCAATTCTGGAATAAGTCTGGTGTGGGTGCGAGAAATAGGAGTAGTCTATATCAGTAGGGTGTGTCAATCTCCATGTATCAATCAGCTGGTGGTCGAGCAGGGCACGTCTCACTCCCCTATGCTCCCTCTCTGGCCTACAGGAGATCTTTTTAGAATTGTCCTGGCGGGGATCCAGGGTCCAATTTAGATCACCTCCCACCACAACCACCCCCTCCAAAAGAGGTTCCGCGTCTTCCAGAACTGAGGATATAAAGGAAGGTTGTTTAGCGTTAGGAGCATATATATTCAAGAAAGAGAAACGTTGGCCATGTATATCGCATTTCACCAGCAACCCCCTACCCTCAGCTATTCTGTGGGAGGCAACATTGAGGACAGGCAGATGGCGAGCTAATAATATGGCTACGCCTAGTGTCTTACCAGCAGAGTTATTAGACAGGAACACATGCGGGTAATAGTGACATTTTAGTGACGGTACGTGTCCTATCTTGAAATGTGTTTCCTGAATAAATGCAACGTCAATTTTCTCATCTCTAAGCCATTTGAGAAGTTTAGATCTTTTTTCAGGAACATTCAGCCCTTTGACGTTAAGAGTAGTTATATGTAGATCATACACCCCCATTATCAAACGAATTTAATCGCTTCACATTAGTCTTCTCTACGGCAGACCCTGGGAGAGGTGAGGAAGGAACAGCAAGGGGGGGGGATAAGAAAAAGGAGAAAGTAAGGAAAGGGAAAGAAAAAGATGCAGCGTGGGAAACCCCGCCAAAAAGTACTTTGACAATAAACAAAAATGATACTACTACAAAAAGGACTGCTGCAAAAAGGACAGGAGCGGAATCCTGCCGACTCCCGATCCAAAGAAACAAGGGATGCAGCATAGTGGGGTTATACGGGGGGCTCAGGACAGCGACCACCCCCAAGATAGAAACTAGATAAATATTTGGTATTACCGAGGTGTGCACTAGGCACATGTGAAATAAAAAGAAATAAAGTATAGAAATACATAAGTATATATGCTTGTATAAGAGCGTACAGACAATCGTTAAATTATCAAACCAGGATTCAAGACACCATAGCATCTACACACTATTATCCAATTGCAAAAAACAAAAAGCAAAAAGAAAAGAAAACCGATCTCACTCGTGAGCAACATATAGCACTATTAAGAGAGAAAAAGACTCAATGTATAACATAGGTGACAAATAAACGATACTTCTCATTCAGGGAGGCTTCGAAAGTCGTGGACCAGGAGTGGCACCCCGCGTCCGAGGGGAGCGAACTTGCTGCCACGCGTCGTCCGGAGGGAGTACAATAGGCAAGTCCGGCAGGTGGTGAAAAGCGTCCCAGTCTGGCACCGGAACCGGGGGGATTCCCAGAATCGTAAAAAAGGCCTGTAAATCTGAAGGTCTAGTGAGACTTGCGACTTTACCGCCATGGGAGACCTGGAGGGAGAAAGGGAAGCCCCATCGATATTTCAGCTCGAGTTTCCTGAGAGAATCTGTAAGAGGTTTCAAGGCGCGACGTTGTTGTAAGGTCGACCAAGCAAGGTCAGGAAATATCTGAATCTTGTCTCCTTGAAAGTCAATGCTATCCAGCTGACGGGCCGACCTCATTATTTCCTCTTTTTGTGCATAATAGTGGAGCCTGCAAATCACGTCCCGTGGTCTGTCAGAGGGTAAGCCGCGGGGACGGAGGGCGCGGTGAGCTCTATCAAATATAATGTCCTTGTTCGGATCCAGGTCAATTAGTTCTCCAAATATTGTAGTTAAGGCGGCGGTCAGATCAGCCTGCTGAACGCTCTCAGGTAAGCCCCTGACTCTGATATTATTTCGCCGGCCGCGATTATCCATATCCTCAATACGTGATTTTAGAAAAGAGATATCGTCCCGTTGATGAGATAACACCTCCCGAAATTTAGTCAGGGAATCCACATTAGACGATTCGTGACTTCCAGAACATCGACACGAGTCGCGATTTGGGACATATCTCGTCGGAGCGCTGTCACTTCCTTAGTGATGGTGGAAAGTAAGCGAGTCTCCAAGGCTGAGAAATCTTGCTTCGTGGGGAGTGACTTTACATGAGACAATATCTCGCTTATCTCCGCAGACAGAGAGGGGGCCTGTGAAGGCGGCGGAGTCCCGGGGGATGTCATGTCGTCCACCGGTCCGTGCAGATTCGGGGAGGTCGGGACAGCGGAGGAAGTCGCGGGGGTTGAGATTGGAGTAGTTAAGAATTGACGTAGGTCCGACGAATGTCGGTTCGCAGGGGATGGGATCGCGTCCGGCTTGGTCTTGGCCTTATTTTTCTTTATCCCTCTCACCATGAGATCGGTCTTCAAATAACGCAGTATAGAATTACACTTTCACATATCCTCGGAAGTATGCAGCATGTGGGTCGTCACCGTGCAAAAGCCCCCACGTGGCCTCAGGGCAACATCAGGCAGGCAGGCACATAGCTAGGGTACTATACGCCAACTCACAGAGGCAGAACATCCGACTTGGTGAAATTGAGGTGTCTCTGCAGGACACTATGCGTCAGATAATACGCAGCCACGACGCCGCTCCACGGTGGTATAGGTGAATGGCGGCAGCGGGTGGCGGTCTGTGTGGGGGCCACTGAGCAGGAAATCGGATGAAGCGGACAGATGGACGGATGGATGGGGGGGGGGCACTGTAGCAAGTTGTATGTGGCCAAAAGGTCTTAGTGGCCCAGCCTTATGTGGACCCCACTCCCTTCCCTCACCTGGGCACCGCAGATCACTGGCCCAGGTACCGCTTTTACATCTGGGGGCCAGCGGGAGAGAGAGACAGAGTATACCTCAGCCGGGATTAAGATGGCCGCCGGGCGCCCGCCGGCGCCGTCCCGCGCTGCGAGTCACAGAGTCCCCGTCGGGTTGGAGCGTGCTGCAAACAGCCGGCAGCAGGGAGACGCTCTTAGCCGCGGTCAGCGGCTGGCAGCAGAGAGAGGAACGGAGCTCCGGAGGAAGCCCGCGGCCCGAGCTGCGGGTCCCGGAACTGTCTCCGGCGTGCAAGGCAACTTGAGGCCCCGGCTTCCGTGAGCCCCGTAGGCCGCAACCCGCAGGAGCAGTTAAAACTGCTCCCCGATTCCGCGGCACTTCGGGGGGCTCAGCAGGGGGTATAATAGGGGTAGGGGAGGTATTGGGGTGGATAAGAGGGTACTGGGAATATGATAATAGTTGAGGGTCCCGAGAGCTCTTTGTGAAACACAACTGCCTCCCGCAGCAGCCAGACCACGCCCCCCGGATCCCCCTTTTAACGCAGGCATACTCCGCTTGTTCACAGCGAGATTACACTAGCCCTCTTCTCTGCAGCTTTTTGTGTTGGAGCAACTACTCCTGACTATTATTTATTACCAGTTATTTATATAGCGCACACATATTCCGCAGCGCTTTACAGAGAGGATATTTGGCCATTCACATCAGTCCCTGCCCCAGTGGACTTTACAATCTATAATCCCTACCACATGTACACCACACATATTCACGCTAGGGTTACATTTTGTTGGGAGCCAATTAACCTCTCAGTATATTTTTGGATTGTGAAGTACCCGGAGAAAGCCCACGCAAGCATGGGGAGAATATACAAACTCCACACAGTTAGGACCATGGTGGGAATTAAACCCATGACCTCATTGCTTGTGAGGCACAGAGGCGGAACTACCGCCAGTGCAACTAGTGCGTTGCACTGGGGCCTGCCTCTGTCCAGGGGCCCAAAGCATGTAATGAGTCAAACTGACTCATTACATGCCGCTGTGCGCTGCGGGCAACCGCTGCCCGCAGCGCACAGCCGCCCGGAGAGAGGAGAGGAGCAGCGGTAGTGTACGGGGGAGAAGGAGGAGGAGGGAGACGAAGGAGGGAGCCGCAGCAGCGCTTTACTACTGGTGGAGGCGCTGCTGCTGCTGCTGCCCCTCTACTTCACTATAGGCTGTCTTCCGAGAACAGCCTATAGTGAAGCAGAGGGGCAGCAGCAGCAGCGCCTCCACCAATGACACAGCGCTGCTGCGGCTCCCTCCTTCACCTCCCTCCTCCTCCTTCTCTCCAGCCCGGGAATCGTCTGACGCTGCACCGAGGAGCCTGAGCCAGCGGAGACGCCGGAGAGGGTAAGTATAATTCTTTCTTTCTGTCTCTTTCTTTCTTTCTCTTTCTTTCTTTCTTTCTTTCTTTCTTTCTTTCTTTCTTTCTTTCTTTCTTTCTTTCTTTCTTCTTGGGACTGCCTGCCACTATGTGTAAAAATGGGGGACTGCCTGCCGCAATGTGTAAAAATGGGGGACTGCCTGCCGCTATGTGTAAAAAGGGGGACTGCCTGCCGCAATGTGTAAAAAGGGGGAATCTGCCTGCCGCAATGTGTAAAAATGGGGAATCTGCCTGCCGCAATGTGTAAAAACGGGGGACTGCCTGCCGCAATGTGTAAAAAGGGGGAATCTGCCTGCCGCAATGTGTAAAAAGGGGGGACTGCCTGCCGCTATGTATAAAAATGGGGAATCTGCCTGCCGCTATGTGTAAAAAGGGGGAATCTGCCTGCCGTAATGTGTAAAAAGGGGACGCTGTCTGCCGTTATGTGTAAAAAGTGCACGCTGTCTGCCGTAATGTGTAAAAAGGGGGACGCTGTCTGCCGTTATGTGTAAAAAGTGTACGCTGTCTGCCGCTATGTTTAACAAGGGCACGCTGTCTGCCGTTATGTGTAAAAAGTGTACGCTGTCTGCCGCTATGTGTAACAAGGGCACGCTGTCTGCCGTTATGTGTAAAAAGGGGACGCTGTCTGCCATTATGTGTAAAAAGTGCACGCTGTCTGCCGTAATGTGTAAAAAGGGGGACGCTGTCTGCCGTAATGTGTAAAAAGGGGGACGCTGTCTGCCGTAATGTGTAAAAAGGGGACGCTGTCTGCCGTAATGTGTAAAAAGAGGAATCTGTCCGCTGTAAGGTGTAAAAGGGTCTCTACCTGGTGTAGTGGTGCTACTGTGCGGCGTAATTTGTAGAATGGAGACTACTGTGCACCGTTTTATGAATTGGTATTATTTTGTGGCCACACCCCTTCCCCACGAAGCCACGCCACTATGTATTTTTGCGCGCGCCTACGGCGCGCACTGCCCCTGTTTTGCATGCAGGGGTGGGGCTCCGATGCCATTTCTTGCACACAGTGCTAAAATGTCTAGTTACGGCACTGTTGCTAGGTATCCATTTCTCTGGCCCTGAGCAGGTCCCCCTCACCAGATCCTCTCCAGGGGTGAGGGGGTGGACTTGGATGGGATGTGGGGGGGGGGCCAAAGCATTTTGTCGCACCTGGGCCCACCACTCGCTAGTTCCGCCACTGGTGAGGCAGTAATGCTAACCATTACACCATCCATGCTGACTACAGCAGTGTGGCTCTCTGTGGCATATACTGTACAATGAGCGGGGTCAGGCTTGGACTTGCCCACAGGGGTACAGGAGAAACCACCGGTGGGCCCCACTGCCTGGGGGCCCCCCTCCTGCTCTAAGGATCAGGTTCCAGACTGTGCACTTGAATGATACATTATACATATGTTACCTTATACTGTACTATGGTGTATTCTCTACAGTGCATTGCTGTTATGAATCTGTTATTAATCTGGTACATTATCATGCATGCAGCAGCTGAATTTACTGTTTATATTTATGAAGGGGCCCAGACGCTGCACTCTCTAATGGTTAGTCAAACCAATGAGGTGGCAGGTCATACCCCCTCTGCAGACTGGCCACGCCCCTAAACATGGGCCCCTACCACTGCATCCCCCCCCCGGTGGGCCCCACATGCCTCAGTTTGACACTGAGCGGGGTATATATTGGAGGTGCACAGGCTACAGATTAACCCCTATAATTTCCGGCATCCTCTGTCTGCAATAGTAGTGAAACATCAGTGGGGATATGTATGGCAATACTAGAAACGAAGACCTTGAAACTTAGGGGGTCATTCAGAGTTGATCGCTCGCTAGCTGTTTTTTGCAGTCCTGCGATCGCATAGTCGCCGCCCACCAGGGAGTGTATTTTAACTTTAGAACCCAGAAATGATCGCGCTAGATGTACTGACAATATATACACTTTAAATCTGTATAATTGTGTTTGAATTCATTCAATAAATAAAGAAGGGAGAAACTTGCTTAATTAATAACAATTTTTACTAAATTCGAGTTAAGAAAAATACACTTAAAATAATCAGTCCTACCAATTATAAATGTGTTTAAAAAGAGCTGGACAATATATTCAACTTGGGCCGTAGCCAGATATGTAACTAAAAGTAACACACACTGATTACTGAGCAGCAACAATGTATTCTTTCTATACAAACAACCAGATTCTAGTAAGCATATAGCAACAGTAACACTACATATGTTTGCACACACAGTGTAGTGTAATCCCGCAGTATAATCAATTTAGGATTTTACCAATCCTCCTGCTACTGGTGTCCCAGTGCAAGGGATATATGGGGTTATTCCGAGTTGATTGCAGCCAGCAACTTTTTGCTGCTGCTGCTGCGATCAACTAGTACACGCCTATGGGGGAGTGTATTTTAGCTTAGCAGGGCTGCGATCGCTTGTGCAGCCCTGCTAAGCTAAAAATATTTCACTCAAAACAAGACTAGCCCTGGACATACTTACCCTGTGCGACGATCCCTGCGATGCTGGGGCCGGCTTTGACGTGAGACATCCGCCTTCCATTCTCCTGGACACGCCTGCGTTTTCTTCACCACTCCCAGAAAATGGCTCCAAACGGTCTGGTGACGCCCAGGAACGCCTTCTTTTTGTCATTCTTCTTGCGGTCGGCTCTGCGACTTCTTTCTTCATTTGACGCAACGTAACCCGGCGATCCCTGTCACCGGGCAACGTCGCACGTGCGCAGTGTGGCCGCCGCGCATGTGCATTCCAGACCCGTTCGCACCACAGCGACAAACCGCTGCGTGCGAATGGGTCGGAATGACCCCCATAGTTCTGTTATGTAGTTACCCGATCCAGCGGGAATGTCCAATGTTAACAGAAGTAGTAAAGTGGAGTAACGAATGTGTATTCACCCCAAGCGTGGAGCCCTCAAACGGCCGCTGGCACTAGATTGGTGCAGGAGTCCTGTCCTGGCCAGCGAGAAGGATGGCACACCTGATTCCGAATGAAGATAACCGCAGGAGTTGTGAGTGCTAGTGTAGCTATCGGTTACTCCCGTCACACAGGTAAGGAAGCATGTGTGCGCTCAGCTTCCACAAGACTAGCATCGGCCGCTGGTACTATATGCTGCGGGAGGTCCGTTCTGGCGTGCAGGAAGAGGTAGCTGCTATGGTATCCAATTTGAATTAGCCGCGGATGTTGGAGCATCAGACGGTGATCCGTGACTCGGGCAAACACCAGCTCAGTGATAGGGATGACGTCAACGCGTTTCGTCCCATGCAAAATCGGGACTTCCTCAAGACTGCTGGGTTGATTAGATCTAAACCCTTTTATGTCCCTTGCAGGGTCCGCCTACACATATTATGGCTAGACACCTGTGTGGTCAATTAAGTACTCCATTCTAAATGTTGATTAAATAGATTAAATTAACTATGCAAGTGTGCGATCGCATGTGCAGACGAGCTGTACTAAAAAAAATTGTGCAGTCTCTGAGTAGCCCAGGACTTACTCAGCCGCTGCGATCACTTCATCCTGGATACAAAAAAATGGGCAAACATATAACATCAAGCGCTGGGAGATAATATTCAAACCTTCCCTTATGAATGTGAAGAGAAAGGTTGCAATTGAAGGCGTTTTTCCTCTATTTCTTAAGGTGGAGACTCCAATCCTCCATTCACATCAGGAATCATGACATGTAAAAGAATGTAAAACAATGGTGTAGTATGTCTTCACTGGATCACACTTCACCCCAGTAGTTCTGATTAAATGGACAATAGGTGTTGAGCCTCCACCAGATCTTCAGAAAATTAAATAAAAAACAAAGAGCGTACCCAGACTCACAATAGAAATGGATGTTGTAAACATATAAAGGTATCTTTGTGTGAATATAGAGTCAGAAAAGACCGTCTAAAGGGCGTACCCCAACTCACAGTGACTAGGGGTGAATGAAGCCTATAAAGGTTTCTTTTGGTGAGTACTTCGAATCACAGCGTACCCCAACTCACAGTTAAACAGGTGTTCGTAATCATATCACGGTTTCTTTCACTCTCCAAATAGCCAGACAGAAAGATCGATGCAAAAAAAGATTTATTCCATAAAATAATTCATAAAATATTCCCACAGGAATGTCCAAATAACAAATGATAAAACTTATTTTTAAAAAGGAGCAAGGATGAACAATCACACCACCTGGCTTGGACACCTGGTGTATATCACCTGAGCATGCAGATTCCGGAATTCTTATCGGTGCATCCAGGGTCCAAAATCCGGGTGGGGAGAAAGTACATTAATGATGAAAAAAAGCTCCTGTCTGCTGCCAACGCGTTTCAATCTCTACAAGAGATCTTTATCAAGGCCTGCAGACCAGGGGCCCATGTGCCGGTATTTATACCCACAATAAGCAATTCCTGTCTAATTGCTTATTGTGGGTATAAATACCGCCACATGGGCCCCTGGTCTGCAGGCCTTGATAAAGATCTCTTGTAGAGATTGAAACGCGTTGGTGGCAGACAGGAGCTTTTTTTCATCATTAATGTACTTTCTCCCCACCCGGATTTTGGACCCTGGATGCACCGATAAGAATACCGGAATCTGCATGCTCAGGTGATATACACCAGGTGTCCAAGCCAGGTGGTGTGATTGTTCATCCTTGCTCCTTTTTAAAAATAAGTTTTATCATTTGTTATTTGGACATTCCTGTGGGAATATTTTATGAATTATTTTATGGAATAAATCTTTTTTTGCATCGATCTTTCCGTCTGGCTATTTGGAGAGTGAAAGAAACCGTGATATGATTACGAACACCTGTTTAACTGTGAGTTGGGGTACGCTGTGATTTGAAGTACTCACCAAAAGAAACCTTTATAGGCTTCATTCACCCCTAGTCACTGTGAGTTGGGGTACACCCTTTAGACGGTCTTTTCTGACTCTATATTCACACAAAGATACCTTTATATGTTTACAACATCCATTTCTATTGTGAGTCTGGGTACGCCCTTTGTTTTTTATTTAATTTTCTGAAGATCTGGTGGAGGCTCAACACCTATTGTCCATTTAATCAGAACCACTGGGGTGAAGTGTGATCCAGTGAAGACATACTACACCATTGTATTATATTCTTTTACATGTCATGATTCCTGATGTGAATGGAGGATTGGAGTCTCCACCTTAAGAAATAGAGGAAAAACGCCTTCAATTGCAACCTTTCTCTTCACATTCATAAGGGAAGGTTTGAATTTTATCTCCCAGCGCTTGATGTTATATGTTTGCCCATTTTTTTGTATCCATTTCTGTCTATAATAGAGGTTGGTGATACCTCCAGAATAACATTTTTCAGCTGCAGGGTGCGCCCGAATAGATCCACTTTGTCTTTTCATTTCTGATCACTTCATCCTGTCCGGGACCGGAACTGACGTCAGACACCCGCCCTGCAAACGCCTGGGAACAGCTGCGTTTCTCCAAACACTCTCAGAAAACGGTCAGTTGCCACCCACAAACGCCCTCTTCCTGTCAATCTCCTTTCAATCGCCCATGCGAATGGATTCTTCGCACGAACCCATCGCAAAGCAACGATCCACTTTGTACCCCTGTGACGCTTCTGCGCATTGCGGTGCATACGCATGCGCAGTTCTGACCTGATTGCAGCGCTGCAAAAAACGCTAGCGAGCGATCAGGTCTGAATGACCCCCATAGTAACTGCAGACATAAACAAAATAGCAACATAGTGGTGTGCAATAATGTTAACTCCGACAGTACAGAGGCTGTCAGTAGATGGTATCAATAGGGAATCTATTGCAGAAGACTGACAGCATACAGGTTATATACAAAAGGACATATGTGGGAGAAGCATTATAATAATGCAATAACAGCACAGCAGGTATCACCAATAGAACAAGTCACACGACAATTAATAGTATAATAGCCCACAGCACATTGCGTAGCAGTAATAGAACAAACAGCACAGCGGCCGATAAAAACACATAACAATACACAAAATTGCAGAATGTGAAATACAAAAGGACCAACAAAAAAAATGATGAAAATAAAAAATGAAAAGTAGCAACTAAAAAAATAAAATAGAAATAAAAATAATATAAAATACACATACAAAATTAACATAATCCACAAAATGACAAACGTGATAAATAAGCACATACAGCAATGCCATGTCAAATGGATATACCCAACCCCGGTGTAATGTCACACAATGACCCAGACCTCAAAGAGGGTTAATAGGGGCTCCAAAGGTGGACAATACCAAAACCCAGAGCACACACCGGTGCAATAACTACCAGTACAAAGGAGCAAAAGCTAGTAAAGGGCCCAGCGTACACAACAGTGGCCAAATATATAAAGAGCTAAGTAAATTAAATGACCTGGTAAGGGTCTAAACCTACAAATAGAGATGGTGGACATATGCACGCTGAGGTGCCATAAATTGCATAAGAATCACACACAGAGATATATATATATATATATATATATATATATATATGTGATGCGGTCAGTTTACCGGCTGTCGGGATCCTGGCGTTCAGGATACCGATGCCAGAATCCCGACACCCAGAAAAAAGCCTGCAGCCGGAATCCCGAACGAGGCCTGGTATTCCCACTCGCGTGGTGGTCCACGCTACCACCTGAGGGGGAATAGAATAGTATTGCGAGCGAAGCGAGCCCACAAGGGGACTCGCTGTGCTCCCTGCCAGCATTTCCCCTGACGGGATCCTGGCGTCGGTCTCCTGACTGCCAGGATCCTGAATGGCGGTAAAGCATACCGAACCCATTCGAAGTAAGAAGAACCACATAAACTGTACAGTAACAAGGTCCCGGAAAAGTTGACCGAAATCTAGACTATGTCTGCATTATTTCATTGGGTGATTCAGAGTGCCATTAAGATAGATAGATAGATAGATAGATAGATAGATAGATAGATAGATAGATAGATAGATAGATAATAGGATTTTAATTACCTACTGGCCTGGACCCCTGAGTGCAAGATATTGTGTCCCAGGGGTACAGGCTGGAATTTCAAAATCTCCCTCCTCACCGATTTCTCAGATCAAGCTTGCCAGTTCTGCTGGCAAAAAGGACTGTCCTGCAAGAAGCCGTCCAGAAGTTGGTGGAGGCCCAAGTTATTCTGCCAGTACCACCTCATATGCAAAACAAAGGTTACTATTCAAACCTTTTCATGGTACCGAAACCGGATGGTTTGGTCAGGCCCATTCTGAACTTAAAATCACTAAACCCCTTTCTGAGGGAGTTCAAGTTCAAAATGGAGTCTCTAAGGGCAGTGATTTCAGATTTGTAGGAGGGGGAATTCCTAGTATCCCTGGATATCAAGGATGCGTACCTCCACGTTACGATTTGGCTGCCGCATCAAGCTTATCTTTGATTTGCTTTGTTGGACTGTCACTTTCAGTTCCAGGCCCTCCCATTCGGGCTTTCCACAGCACTGAGGGTATTCACCAAGGTGATGGCGGAAATGATGATTCTCCTCCGCAGACAGGGAGTGAACATAATTCCGTATCTGAAGAAGCTGTTACGGTCCATAACAGTCATGACCCAGCTTCTCAGGGAACATGGTTGAATCCTGAATCTTCCAAAATCACAATTGGAACCAACCAGGAGGTTGTCCTTTCTGGGAATGATCCTCGACACAGAGGTGCAGAGGGTGTTTCTCCCAAAGGAAAAAGCGTTGGTGATACAAACAATGGTCCGGGATGTCCTGAAGCCAGCCCGGGTGTCGTTTCATCAGTGCATTCGCCTTCTGGGGAAGATGGTGGCCTCTTACGAGGCTCTGCAGTACGGGAGGTTTCACGCTCGGTCCTTCCAAGTGGATCTCCTGGACAAGTGGTCAGGATCCCATCTACACATGCACCAGAGAATACGTCTGTCGCCAAAGGCCAGGATTTCACTCCTCTGGTAGCTGCAATTACCTCACCTTCTGGAGGGCCGCAGGTTCGGGATTCAGGACATAATCCTTCTAACCATGGATGCAAGTCTCCGGGGCTGGGGCGCAGTCACTCAAGGGGAAACCTTCCAAGGAAGGTGGTCAAGTCTGGGAGCCAGCCTGCCGATAAACATTCTGGAACTAAGAGCCGTCTACAACGGTCTTCTCCAAGCGGCCCATTTTCTGAAGAATCAGGCCATTTAAGTACAGTCGGACAATGTGACAACAGAAGCTTACATAAACCGACCGGGCGGAATGAAGAGCAGAGCTGCAATGGCAGAGGTTACAAGAATCATCCTCTGGGCAGAAAAGCACGCGTTGGCGCTGACAGCAATCTTCATTCAGGGAGTAGACAACTAGGAAGCGGACTTCCTCAGCAGACACGATCTCCATCCAGGGGAGTGGGGTCTCCATCCGGAGATCATCAAGGGGTGACAGATCTTTGGGGCGTACCCCAGATCAACATGATGGCCTCTCATCTCAACAAGAAGCTTCGGCGGTATTGTTCCAGGAGGAGGGACCCGCAAGTAGTGGTGGTGGACGCCCTAGTGACTTCGTGGGTGTTCCAGTTGATGTACGTGTTTCCTCCACTTCTGCTCATCCCAAGAGTTCTAAAACTCATAAGGAGAACAAAGGTTCAAGCGATCCTCATTGCTCCAGACTGGCCAAAAAGGGCTTGGTACGCGGATCTTCTGGATATACTGCAGGAAGAGCCGAGGCCTCTTCCTCTTCGGGATGACCTGCTGCAGCAGGGGCCGTTCACCTATAAAGACTTACCGCGGCTACGTTTGATGGCATGGAGGTTGAGCGCCTGATACTAGCTCGGAAGGGCATTCCGAACAAGGTTATTCCTACCCTGATACAGGCTAGGAAAGGAGTAACGTCTAAACATTACCATCGAATTTGGAAAAAATATGTATCTTGGTGTGAGTCCAAGAAATTTCCTGCGGTGGAGTTTCAACTGGGAAGGTTTCTCCTCTTCCTACAAGCTGGTGTGGATATGGACCTGAAGTTGGCATCTGTGAAGGTCCAGGTTTCGGCCCTATCCATTTTCTTCCAGAAAGAATTGGCTGCCCTCCCTGAGTTTCAGACCTTTTTGAAGGGAGTTCTGCACATCCAACCTCCCTTTGTACTGTCTACGGCGCCTTGGGACCTTAACGTGGTGTTGCAGTTCCTCCAATCGGACTGGTTTGAACCTCTACAGGAGGTTGAGGTCAAATTTCTTCCGTGGAAGGCTGTCACGTTGTTGGCCTTAGCTTCTGCTAGACGTGTGTCGGAGTTGGAGGCTTTGTCCTGTAAATGCCCATTCTTGATCTTCCACAAAGATAGAGCTGAGCTCCGGACATGTCAGCAGTTTCTTCCGAAGGTTGTGTCAGCATTTCATATCAACCAACCTATTGTGGTGCTAGTGGCTACTGACTCCTCAATTTCATCAAAGTCCTTGGATGTTGTAAGGGCTCTGAAAATCTATGTGAAGAGGACTGCTCGTCACCGGAAATCGGACTCTCTGTTTGTCCTGTATGATCCCAAGAAAATTGGGTTTCCTGCTTCTAAGCAGACGATCACTTGCTGGATCAGGTTCACTATCCAGCACGCGTATTCTACGGCAGGCTTGCCGTGTCCTACGTCTGTCAAGGCCCACTCTACTCGTAAAGTGGGTTCTTCCTGGGCGGCTGCCCAGGGTGTCTCGGCGTTACAACTTTGCCGAGCTGCAACTTGGTCTGGGTCGAACACGTTTGCAAAGTTCTACAAGTTCGATACTTTGGCCTCTGATGATCTGAAGTTCAGTCAATCAGTTCTGCAGGAACCTCCGCGCTCTCCCTCACGTTCTGGGAGCTTTGGTAAAATCCCCATGGTACTAATGTGGACCCCAGCATCCTCTAGGACGTAAGAGAAAATAGGATTTTGGTTACCTACCGGTAAATCCTTATCTCGTAGTCCGTAGAGGATGCTGGGCTGTTTGGTTGGTAATTTATTTTCCCCCACTTTATCACTCTTCTAGGCTTAGTACATCTGCACACCTAGGTTTCAAATATTGGAGTACAGGGCTTGAGTTTTCATTTGTTTTTCTGTATGGTATGGTGTGGTGTGCAACTATCAGTAATCTGTTTTGTTAACATTTCATACATATACTTTATTCCTTTTTTTCTGTAATGATTGCACATACAACATATATTATTTGGTCCATACTGTATATTGGCCCTCATTCCGAGTTGTTCGCTCGCTAGCTGCTTTTAGCAGCATTGCACACGCTAAGCCGCCGCCCTCTGGGAGTGTATCTTAGCTTAGCAGAATTGCGAACAAAAGATTTGCAGAATTGCGAATAGAAATTTTTTAGCAGTTTCTGAGTAGCTCCAGACTTACTCCTACACTGCGATCAGTTCAGTCAGTTTCGTTCCTGGTTTGACGTCACAAACACGCCCAGCGTTCGCCCAGACACTCCCCCGTTTCTTCAGACACTTCCCCGTTTTTCCCAGAAACGCCAGCGTTTTTTCGCACACGCCCAGAAAACGGCCAGTTTCCGCCCAGAAACACCCACTTCCTGTCAATCACATTACGATCACCAGAACGATGAAAAAACCTCGTAATGCCGTGAGTAAATTACCTAACTTTTGTGTAAAATAACTAAGCGCATGCGCTCTGCGAACCTTGCGCATGCGCAGTAAGCGACTAATCGCAATATAGCGAAAACCGGCAACGAGCGAACAACTCGGAATGACCCCCCTTGTACATTTCCATTATAGCTACACTTCATGTTTCGAAACTATGGCCCTCATTCCGAGTTGATCGGTCGCAAGGCGAATTTAGCAGAGTTACACACGCTAAGCCGCCGCCTACTGGGAGTGAATCTTAGCTTCTTAAAATTGCGACCGATGTATTCGCAATATTGCGATTACTAACTACTTAGCAGTTTCAGAGTAGCTTCAGACTTACTCTGCCTGTGCGATCAGTTCAGTGCTTGTCGTTCCTGGTTGACGTCACAAACACACCCAGCGTTCGCCCAGGCACTCCCACCGTTTCCCCGGCCACTCCTGCGTTTTTTCCGGAAACGGTAGCGTTTTCAGCCACACGCCCCTGAAACGCCGTGTTTCCGCCCAGTAACACCCATTTCCTGTCAATCACATTACGATCGCCGGAGCGATGAAAAAGCCGTGAGTAAAATTACTTTCTACATAGCAAAGTTACTTGGCGCAGTCGCAGTGCGAACATTGCGCATGCGTACTAAGCGGATTTTCATTGCGATGCGATGAAAAATACCGAGCGAACAACTCGGAATGAGGGCCTATATACAGTACCACTAAACTCATTTTTTTGTGTCACAAACATTCCTCCATGTGAGCCGAGTGATCTGAGCCGAGTCACCATGGAGAAGAGAATCTGCTGTGCACAGCAACCATAGGCGTACAGTACTTGATTATCTCTTTTACTGTAATTAGATATTTTGTACTCAGCATATTTTTATTTAGTTCTCAGAAGGGATTATTATTAAACACGTTACAGGGTAACAGAGCAAAAGGTCAGTTTTGAGATTAAATTCAGAGTTGAGTGCAAATATCTTCCTTTTCATATACAGTAAGCCAATATAGTCTGAATACTTATGTTTTCTCCTCCGTAATTTGACATACTGGCTGCAGGGGGATG
Source organism: Pseudophryne corroboree (assembly GCF_028390025.1). Taxonomy (NCBI): domain Eukaryota; kingdom Metazoa; phylum Chordata; class Amphibia; order Anura; family Myobatrachidae; genus Pseudophryne; species Pseudophryne corroboree. The sequence goes on from NC_086447.1 coordinate 897,851,528, forward strand.
TTTCAGGCACCCAGGTAGCCAGACACCATGGGATAATTGCTTTGGGCAACAACACCACTCGCACGCCCCTAGCAACGGCCCTGGGTGTGCAAGAAGTAGAATTGTGCAGCTCAAACTATTTGTGCAAATTGTGCATGCTGTAACTTATTGCTGAGACATGAGCAGGGACCGGATACTGGGAGCAGGCGTGTCCAAGTCAGGGAGGTGTGGCCACGTCCCCTATAAAAAAAATGAAAAAATACTATGCGGCACAAGGTGTTACGGTGGTTAGGTCGACACTCATTAGGTCGACCACTGAAGGTCGACAATGCCATTAGTTTGACATGAACATTAGGTCGACAGGTCAAAAGGTCGACGTGAGATTTTCACATTTTTTTACAAAATGTTTTGGATTTTTTCACACTTAACAATCCACGTGGACTACGATTGGAACAGTAATCTGTGGCGAGCGAAGCGGCAGCGGAGCGAGGCACCTTGCCCGAAGCATGGCGAGCGAAGCGAGCCATGCGAGGGGACACGGTGAACTAATATGGGTCCCGTCACCTTACGGAGAAAACGACACCAAAAACAGTCAAAAACCTCATGTTGACCTTTTGACCTGTCGACCTAGTACATGTCGACCTAACGCTCATGTCGACCTATTGGCAATGTCTACCTTCAGTGGTCGACCTAAGTTGGGTTGACTCAACGACCCATACCTGGCGCAAGCAGCACAGGGGGAACTGCGTGCCCCTTAGCAGTAGACCTGGGCCCCCGCTGGGCAGGACTGTCTTAACAGCATTGAAGGGCAAAGCAATGTTTTGGGACCCTTACCCTCCCATTCACAAGAATACATTTAAAAAAATCATAACTTACCCCTCCTGTAGTCCTACGCCGTCTTTCCACGCGATACCATATTGTGAATGACTGTCAGCGCTCAAATTATTGGATAGCTCCAACCATCCACCAATCAGCAAGCTGACAGCCATCTGCTGGAGGCAGGAAGAAAAGGCTGCACTGTGATTGGTGGAGAGCTCCCGCTGGCCTGGGTAAGCAGTACCTGTCCCTCCTCCCTCTCGGACCCCCGTGCTTACGGACAGTCAACTGTGAATCATTCCCTCACTGTGCAAATATATTGGCAGATATAAAACAGATTTGTCCTGGGGGGGAAATAAAAAAGAAAAGGGCAGAATTAAAGAATTTTTAAAAAAAGACACATTTTTGCAAATCAAATGCAGGAAGAAAACAAAATATAAAAAGTTTGAGTGTCGTGACAATACAAATGTGGCGCAGTCTGCTTAAATGTTCCACCATCCCGATAGTTGTAGTGTAATAGTTACAATGCACTGATTTAATATTTGCACTCACACAGTTACGATGTCCTACATTACACTTGATATGCGAGCTACAGTCATTTCATGGTGGATATAAAATATATTACAGGACATTTATGAGTGTTAAGCTGGGAAAGGTTTATAGACACAATAATACTTACAGAAACTGTTAAACGGTGTGCAGAATATTTGCAGTGTTGCTATGACAATTCCGCGCGGAAGACAGGAGAATTAGTTTAATCAAGTCTGAAAAGTTTAGCGTGTGATTAAATGTGGAGTGTTATTGGACATGAAGCCCTCTCACAGTGTGTTCCCACACTGGGTCTCTGGAGAGGAACTGCAGACAGGAGGCTGAAAATAAAAGGAATATTGAACAACAAATTCTGTTAGATGCAAAAAAATGTTTAATGGTCTATGACAGGGGCCACAATTCAGTCTGTGTGGTGTATTTGACAAGTAATCAGGCATAACCAATACACTGAGAGTGTGTCACTGAGGTTCATTTTTGTTTCTTGATTTCTTAGCATGATATGAAGCCTTGCAGTGAAATGTCTCAAACCTTGGAAAGTGGAGTAGTTGCCCAAAGCAACCAATCAGCATCTCACTGTCATTTATCTAACAGTCTATGAAATGACAGATGCTGGTCAGTTACTTTGGGCAGCCAGTCCACTTTATGGGACTAATTCAGACCTGATCGCAGCAGCAAATTTGTTAGCTAATGGGCAAAACCATGGTGGTCATTCCGAGTTGTTCGCTCGCTAGCAGTTTTTAGCAGCTGTGCAAACGCTATGCCGCCTCCCACTGGGAGTGTACTTTAGCTTAGCAGAAATGCGAACGAAAGGATCGCAGAGCAGCGGCAAAGTTTTTTTGTGCAGTTTTAGAGTAGCTCAGAACCTACTCAGCACTTGTGATGACTTCAGACTGTTCAGTTCCTGTTTTAACGTCACAAACACGCCCTGCGTTCGCCCAGCCATGCCTGCGTTTTCCTGGCACACCTGTGTTTTTTCGAACACTCCCTGAAACCGGTCAGTTGCCACCCAGAAACGCCCACTTCCTGTCAATCACTCTGCGGCCAGCAATGCGACTGAAAAGCTTCGCTAGACCTTGTATGAAACTACATCGTTCGTTGCAATAGTACGACGCGCGTGCACATTGCGCCGCATACGCATGCGCAGAAGTGCCGTTTTTTTACCTCGTCGTTGCACAGCGAACGAATGCAGCTAGCGATCAACTCGGAATGACCACCCATGTGCACTGCAGGTGGGGCAGATGTAACATGTGCAGAGAAAGCTAGATTTGGGTGGATTATTTTGTTTCTGTGCAGGGTAAATACTGGCTGCTTTATTTTTACACTGCAATTTAGATTTCAGTTTGAACACACCACACCCAAATCTAACTCTCTCTGCACATGTTATATCTGCCCCTCCTGCAGCGCAGTGGCGTCAGAAGGCGGGTACGGGAGGGGTGACACCAAAGTGCCAGCTTTCCTGCAGTGACAGGAGCCGAGTGTTGCAGTGTGATAATCCTCTGCAGCACTCGGCTCCTGTTACAGATAAGGAGCCGGCACTGAACACTGCCCAGTCTCCGGGGGCAGCCAGCATCTTCGGGGAAGCTGAAATGCCTCCAGAGTGAAGAAGAGTACACCTGTGAGGCCACGCCCCTTTAAATTAGGCCACACCCCATTTCCGGCTGGCCGCAGCTCCAGCAGGGTGAGTGGGCGGGGGTATAGTAATGCAGAGTGCGCACCGGGTGTCACCACACCTGGTGACGCCTCTGCTGCAGTGCACATGGTTTTGCTCATTTGCTAACAAATTTGCTGCTGCAATCAGGTCTGAATTAGGCCCTATATCTCTCCCTTGGGGCAGTATGTATCATGTATCACATATACAGTACTATGAGATCCTATGAGACTATTCCCACCCTCAATTGCATGCATGCTGACGTTTAATAATTAGAGATGTATGCAGACCCCCATGTTTTGGTTTCGGTTCAAAATCGCAGTGGCTTTGGTCAAACAACCCTCAAGTGTTTTGGATCTAGATTTCTTTTGGTTTTCAACAAATCCGGACAGCTTCTCTCTATTCATAATGCTAGTATGCAGGAATACTTACCTGCAGGAACAGCTATTTTAAAAAATACATAACATCTATTAAAGCCTGTCAAAGAATAAACCAAGTGTGACCATCTAAGAACATTTGGAAGTATTGCATATACCAAAAGAGAGAGAAGACACGAGTTGGATTCAATAGCAATAACGCACATCATGCTTGGCTATTGTCATGAAATTGAAGGCTACAGATTGTGAAATCCAATTACAAGAAAACTTGACAAGTCAAGGGATGTTGTATTTAAAGAGACAACACAAACTACAGAACATCTGGAATTTGACATGTAAAACAAGTATGTGTCACTGGACATGCCAGTAGCTGGAGATATCTCTGAACCAGAAACTACCAGCGTGGAAGTTCAACCACAGAAAATACCATCTATAAGATTAAATATCAGCAAGCTACCTAGAAGATATGATCATGTAGTTTGCAAACCACACTTTCAGTGAATCTTTAAATGTTCAAGAGCCAAAGTCAAACACTGATTAGTATGAGTGGAAGTACAAAGTAGGAAAAGAGACATTGCAAGATGTAGGATTCAAAACTACAAAAGACATCAAGAATGCCTTTTGTTTATGAAAATGCATCTTATTTGCATTACTATGTGGCTAGGATACACAAGCATCTTCTGGTGATTAAAATGATATGCAGCATGCCTGTATTCTGTGTGTGACTGTGGCTGTATCTGCATACGAAATGCTACATTACAGTGATTTCCAGGAATACACTGCAATGTAGCATTTCGTATGCAGATACAGCTGCAGTCACACACAGAATATAGGCATGCCGCATATCATTTTAATCAGCAGAAGCTGCTGGTGCCCCTAAGCATATCAAATGCTCTAGGCATTTGCCTAGTTTGCCTATGCCTAAGGCCGGCTCTGACTACGTGTAAGCTTCAGTGAGTTTGTGTAAAATGGAGAAACTTGTAGCAGAGGGAGAAGTGTTAAAATAGGAGAGTGCTACTGCGCAGTCTCCAACATGGTGCCTCCAGGGATGAAGCCTAATTCCATTACCAAGATTGCCCATGGTGTTACTACTGAGCATGTGCAGCGCCATCTTGTTACTGCGTAGAGTGACATAGTGGGAGATGTATGTCTTCCCCTTAGCTCCAAGAGACATGCTGCTATACCCCATGATATTACCGTTCCAGCACCCTGAACCACTACCCACATCCAGAGGACAGTCACCTGCTTGTGAGCTGTAATCAGAACCTCCCTCCACTACAAGCTCTGCTTCATGCCTTAACCAACGTAACAGTGAGTTTACAGCTGTAAATTCTGCTGGTGTGTACATTGCTCCACCAAACCACTACTGTACACATATTTTTCCAACATTAATGGTAAAATTTGTACACATGCACTGTGAAATCTTTCCACTGTTGAGCACCACAGTACTACACGGATGTCTAGTACTCAGTTTTGTGGGGGACCCTACAATGGGGGTGGATCATTAGGTCAACCAGAATTAGGTTGAAAGTCAATAGATCGACCCATATGGTCGATATGCATTAGGTGGACTAGGTCAAAAGATCAACAGGGTCATTTGGTCAATGTTTGTGTCGACCATATGTGTCGTCCATTGTCATGTCAACAATTTGAACCTGTAGACTTTAAGTGCTGTTGACATTTTACATGTCTACATTTTGACCTTTTCTACCCGTCGACCTAATGCATATCTTGTCCACCATATGGGGTTGACCTACTGTTTCATCTGGATCCCCAACTGCGATATCCTGCATTGTAACTGGCTGGTCTTCTGTATGCTCCGCTCCATCTCGGCTGCTTGTTGGTGTAACTGAGACTGGCTGTACAAAACTGAACTGCAATAAACCCAAGCCCCTGCCGGTCTACAATTCTTTCTGCTGGTGTCTACTATTTATCAACTGTGTACAGCACAAAGTAGTACATATATCAACACATTAGGGGAGATGTACCAAACCTAGCATTTATCAAGTCCATTATATAAAATTAAAGGTAGATGCTGATTGGTTACTACAATATGGGAAACATCTCCACCTGTCCTACAGTATGCAAGAGATGTACTAACCCTTGGAGAGTGATAAAGTAGAGAGAGAAAGTACCAGCCAATCAGCTCCTAACTGCCATGTCATAGGCCCTGTTTGAAAAATAACAGTTAAGAGCTGGTTGGTTGGTTGGTTGGTTGGTTGGTTGGTTGGTTGGTTGGTTGGTAGTTTATCACTCTCCACTTTATTACTTTTCAAAACTTATTACAACTGGCCCAGGAAATTCAATTGCCCTGGCTGAATCAACACACCAATAGCTGTACTGTATGGCAGAACGATCTCGCACAAAAGCGTTCGCTGCTTCACAGGATAGCGAGCACTTTTGTGCAAATCTGCCAATCGGCCAGGGCGAAGGGTGTGAGATGGGGTGCCAATGCTGGCATTTAAACGCTGCAGAAACTGCAATTCACACTCATCGCCAGCAATAAATTCTCCCACCCCTTAGTGTGATGCTGATATTTTGCCCAAATTCCATCCTAACTGTTCCCAGGAATCATTAACAAATGTAATTGGTAAACTATCTGCCAATTCTGTTTCCTAAAGGGTTAATTCAGGAAATGAGCCCAACCTGTGTACTACCACTAGCGATTTCCTTCCAGGGATGAATTTGTGGCTCACTGAGTACATACACTGACAGGCTGAAAAATGACATTGACTTTGAAGCAGGAGCACCAATGTAAATGTCAATACTCAGCGCTGGTGACCTTAGTCACTTTGTCTCGCTGGGCCTCAGGCAGAAAAATCATAGGTTGTAAGCATGTCAGGACAGGCTGTGTTACTGTAAATTCCCAGATACAAGGCTGCTCACCGCACTTTATATTAAATTTGTGATGTTCTGGTAGAGAAAAATGATCTGCAGTAAAAAGTCATTAACTCCTGTTCTGCCTGAAGACATTACTAAACCTGCATTAGAAAGATGTGGTGTTATTGATGCTGTTAGGTATGTAGGGCAGACATGTCCAAACTGCGGCCCTCCAGCTGTTGTGAAACTACATATCCCAGCATGCCCTGACACAGTTTTGCTGTCAGAGTATGCTAAAGCTGTGTCAGGGCATGCTGGGATGTGTAGTTTCTCAACAGCTGGAGGGTCGCAGTTTGGACATGCCTGATGTAGGGACTTACCTACACATGATGCACTCCTGTGACTCCTGTATTGGGTACCCTATTACCTTTCCACGGGCAATTCTGAAAGATTGTCATGATGTAGTGTAGAGATGTGTGGTTAGGATTACCTTAAATCTGAACAGCTCCAAACTTGGGGATCCAAGTCCTTGGGTTTTCCCACCAGTCTCGGATTTAAATCGAGGCCAAACGTCATCCTCCCGGCATCATATTCTTACCGGTGTTGGATTCTGTATAAGGGAGCTGCAGCCAGCACCATTTCACTCCAGTCACGCTGCTGTATGCTGCACTCTGCTCTGCAAGTGGCTGTGTGGAATACAAGAGCTGTCACTGCATCCATAAGGAGCTGTGCTGTTGTCACTGTACCCATCTAAGTTGTGCTGCTGTCACTGTGTCCATCTAAGGGGCTGTGCTGTTACTGTATCCATTTAAGGGGCTGTGCTGTCACTGTGTCCACCCACAAGCTGTGTCCGGTCCCCTTAGTCTAATTCCATCACAGTGGTGCTGCACTGACTCTGTAGTCCCCACCCACTGCGTTAACAGTGTGACTCCATATTTGTCAGCAAAAAAGTTAACAAATAAAAAAGTGATACAAATAAAAATAGTTGTTTGTTTGTACTGTGCACTGCACTCCACTACACTGTAGTACCCCAGTGCACGTGCGTAAATGCGGTCTTACTCCACGCAATGTGAGCCAAGCTGCCAGTTTAAAATATATATATATATATATATATATATTGATAAAGCCAAATATTTATCCTATATAACACATTATAAAGAGGTTAAGAAACACAGTACGCAACTGGCGCACGAGGTACCGTAAGGGTACGCTCTTAGCGTAGCGGACGCTGTATCGGGAGCGAGCCGCTCGAGCGACACAAACGCTCGCGAGAATACGCTGTTGGTATTGGGCACACTATAGGTGAGCGACTACCGTAATGCTACGCTATCAGCGTAGCGGTCGCTCGAGATCACGAGGAGATCACGAGCGGCGCAGACGCTCACAAGATAACAATCAATAGACCTTGAATTTAACACACAGAAATGATATTCTTATACTGTAAACCTTGTACGGAAACACTGTAGCGATATAACGCTGCTTAACCTTGTTTACACTAAAGCTGTTTGAGCGATAGAGACGCTCCTATTACCCACTGCAATATAATGAACACACACACAATACCGGTCTAAGGGTGTAACGCCTTTTAAGGAAATGAATGAACGTTCAAAAAGAATGATACAATACAAGTCATACACTACCATTATAACATAGACTACCTAACCAGATAACTACACATGAAATACAATAGCAGTACAATAACAATATAAGAGAAACGAGAGAGAAAAGGGAGAAGAGAGAGAGAGAGATATATGGCTCACAATAACAAGAAAGACAATATGATTGCGGAGAAAACTTACGCACAAAGGGAAACAATCGCATGCGCCTCTGGATATCCAGCTCCCGATTATCAGCAATGAGAACCGTTGAAGAGAATAGAGAGCTGGATCAGGTCGGCTTGTCCTTTTATACCCTACACATAATACAGTACAATGGTCCCTATATTCTTATTGTTCATTGGACACAGGAATTCGTCTTCGCATTATAACAAAAGGTCATAGGTTGATTCATACAGGTGGGCTGTGACTATTTCCAACTGCTCAGGTGGGTGGGAAACTAGGTTTCCCGCCGCATGGATAATAAAGTGCAAATAATAGTGAATGTCCATAAACTTCTTATGTCCATAACTATTCGCACGAGCGAGTAATCCGCTTCAAACCAACACCGGAATATTGCTAATTAAATACTCTTCCGATGGATACTAAACACCACTGTATAACCCTTGTCTGACCCTTCGTATCAAATAAAGAGGGATCTCTTTGTCTATGAACATGCTACATTAACTAAACTTTCAGATTCTATCAAAGGGACCATAATCTACGAAATACATTATATGGTAAAAATATGTAACGATTGAGTCGCACGCTAGGCGCACATAAACTCTACCGTAAATGCGCATACCGTGCGCCTGCGGGTGCACATAACAGCGAGTATGCGCACGCACGGGAGAGCGTACGCATGCGCAGCGGGGACACATATGAGGTGCAAATATGGCAGTGTGCATCATGATATTTTTCTGACTTTGACAGTCCACCCTTTGGCAGTCACCAATAACTGCCACTTCCTAAAACATTTCAAAAAGAGAAAAATATATGTCATGTGTAAATATTTCTATGGTTGGGTAGGGGAGGAGAGGAGAAGGTGAGAAAAGGGTATGACCTAGTGAGATAGCAGAAGCATGTGTGTATGAATCCATGTTTGGGGGGTCATGTATCATCGTGCCGTACGTGTTTTAAAATCAAGCTTCGAGGTATTGCGAAGTATACATTTGAATTCCTTCTTATCCCGTATTAAGGGTCTGTGGATGGGCTGTCAAACTTTACCGAGCTCTTTTCGGATTTTGGTTGCAACAAAATGGGGGAGCACATTTTAGTTGATGATACATGAGTAGGGGAATATGTGAGTGCTGATATCTGTGCCTGTATTCCCTATCGACTATGTGTGTCATTACCTGAAGGTTGTAGAGATGAAGATAAAGAACACTTATGGTAAATGCATTGATATTCTATGTGAGGTTAATATGCATTTGTTGGTTTAAGTCTTGTCTGAAGTCTTGTTTGAAGTCTTGTTTGAAGTCTCCTTTGGGCTTTTGCTAGTAACGGTATGCAAAAAGCCTTGTCAATGTCCATAGACTTACAAAAAAAAGTTGGGCTAGCGTAAATTTTAAAATTTCTAGGGAAACTGGGGGTCTATGGCATAGTCCATCTGTTGTTTGTGTACAAGGTTGTCAAACTTCTTCTTTAATCCATCTGTTGTCTGTATATAAGGTCATCAAATTCCTCTTCCAAGCGGGTCTTTTTATCTTGGAGAAAAGGAGAAACAGGTGAAAGAAACGGACCGTAGAATCACATTTTCATCACATCATTGTCTCTATCGTTGGGTCATAAATCAAATCCATTGGAATTACAATTTCCTCACTTCTTAGACTCATTACCCTGGTACTCCGTTTGCACTTCGTTAAAGCCTGACCGCATCTAAATATCAAGCCAATCGATATGACAACACCCAAGATACATAGAAGAAACTTCCCTACATCCATTATGACTCCTTGAGCCCATTCTCCTAAACCAGAGAACCAATTTCGCGGGTTCAACCATGACACCCAACTGGTCAGCTCATTACCCACAGCAGCAAGGGTGAGATTGTGTCTCCTGCGGAATTCCCACTTTAATTGGAGAATGTCGTCCATCTTTTGGTCTATGACCTCGACCGGGTCCTCGGTGCTATTCGTAATATAAGTGCAGCATTTCACGCCGTACTGCGTTGCCAGTGTGACACAATATCCACCTGTCACTGCCGTGAGATAATTAAGAACCATCCTATGCTGAACCAGTTCTGTTTTATAAGCTTGGAGCTCTCTTCCGGTATATCTAAAAGTGTCGTCATACATCTCTGTGATATTGTCTAATAAATTTGCAAGCGCTGATATATATTTATAATTTATCACTCCTCTGGCGGTGCGAGTGATATCTAACGCGATTAGGAATTGAATCCCGGTGGATTCACTGATCAGGTCAGAGGCCGGATGCTCTGTTCTCTCTATCAGGTGCCGTTTAACGATATGCTCGTAATGAGTGTGGGTATAAGGAGCTTGGGCACTGCGGTGAATATCTTTCATTTTAGTATGTGATACAGTCATTACCTCAGGCAGTACCTTTCCAATATAACACAATCCTTCAGAGTTTGGGGCAAGCCACTTATACGCCTTCCTCCCGCATATGAAATATGCATCATCGGGGAGAACATATGGGACGGAGTAGGACATAACCATATTACACATCTTCCATGTGAAATCTCCTAACCCTAATTCTCCCAACTGTCTAGTACACGTATCTGTTTGTATGATATGTGCACAGTATCCTGGTGATACCTCTCCAACTCTCATGGACCTACTTCCTAGGGTATACCTATATCGGAAATATTTTCCACTACCAGCTATGTGGCGTATAAGTTCTGTATCTGTTGGCATTCTATCGGCTCTGTATGAAAAGGTCATGGTTTGGTTACTCCATGACACTTCCCAATTTCCCGGCTTTCGGGGATTGGAAATGTTAAAACATACTAGGGACCTATCCACATGATATTGGTGGAGCTTCAAACTAGGAGGATTGGAGATATTAAACCTCCTGTCCACCGGCCTCCCACCACTTAGCTCAAGTACCTCCCCTATAGTTAAAGGGAAGGGCTTTAATCCTGATTTGCTATGGCCTTGAGGTACTTGAGAGCATACCCAACAATCTGTCTGATTTAACACATTACCCACTAAGGAGTGATAGTCACTCAATGGATGCTGGTCCATGTGGATATTAAAACTGGACTGACATTTCTTGATGCACCCATCCTCAACTACATTGTCACAGAGCCTACAGATACAGTTTTCTTCAGCTAACAATCCTTCACAATTCCTTCTATTGTCAATGCTATCGGATCGTTTTCTGATACTCGCCTTTGCTTGTTGATTATGTTGTTCTTGGAAAACTACGCCTCCATCTCTGTCATCAGAACCCATTCCAGAACCTCTCTCGACCTCCATGGTACTCTCGCCGGAACAGACTGCTCTGGTCAACATCATGGTCAACAGAAAAATCCGGATCACAGTCTCTTGGGGCAAGTCCATCTTATAGGAGGAAATGGAGAAGAATGAGAAGGGGGAAAGAAATACTTGAGGGAGATGGGATGGGAAGTGGAGAAAAACAATAAAAGGGAACAGGGGATCGACAACTGCCTCCGATCTTATTATTTTCAATGCTCAGGTGCCGTCTCAGTCCTCCTGAAACAGACACTCCAGTGATACAACTTCCTCTACCGTCTGTTCTTTATCACGGGACCTCTCTGGATCAGCAACCTTCTTACAATGAGACGAATGAACCCAAGTCTCTCTCTCGGCAACCTTCAACGCTGTCGTGCTAATCAATAAGACTTGGTATGGTCCTTCCCATCTGTCAATAAGGCAACCTGAGCGTATAAAATTACGTATCATTACATAATCCCCAGGTTCAATGTCATGACAATTACTATCTGGCAAATCAGGAATCACTAACTTCAGATTGTCATTTTGATTCCTTAGCTGTTTACTCATGTTAACCAGGTATTTTACAGTCACTTCATTGTTACACTTCAAATCATCCTGAGGGTTAATCATAACATGCGGTTGTCGACCAAACAGAATTTCAAAGGGGGACAGATTAAGAGGGGACCTGGGAGTGGTTCTGATGCTGTATAGTACAATGGGTAAAGCTTCTGGCCATGTCAATCCTGTTTCTTCCATAACTTTACTCAGTTTATTTTTAATAGTGCTGTTCACTCTTTCCACCTTCGCACTCGCCTGGGGGCGATATGGAGTGTGCAGCTTACTATCAATTCCCATCAACTTACACATTCCTTGAAAGACATCACCTGTAAAATGGTACCCCTATCACTTTCAATTATTCTAGGGATACCGTATCTACATACAAATTCCTGCACAATTTTCTTAGCAGTAAACATAGCGGTATTTGTGGCTGCAGGAAATGCTTCGACCCAATTTGAGAATACATCTATACAAACAAGTACATACAGGTTGAGTATCCCATGTCCAAATATTCCGAAATACGGAATATTCCGAAATACGGACTTTTTTGAGTGAGAGTGAGATCGTGAAACCTTTGTTTTCTGATAGCTCAATGTACACAAACTTTGTTTAATACACAAAGTTATTAATAATATTGTATTAAGTGACCTTCAGGCTGTGTATATAAGGTGTATATGAAACATAAATGAATTGTGTGAATGTAGACACACTTTGTTTAATGCACAATGTTATAAAAAATATTGGCTAAAATTACCTTCAGGCTTTGTGTATAAGGTGTATATGTAACATAAATGCATTCTGTGCTTAGATTTAGGTCCCATCACCATGATATCTCATTATGGTATGCAATTATTCCAAAATACGGAAAAATCCGATATCCAAAATACCTCTGGTCCCAAGCATTTTGGATAAGGGATACTCAACCTGTATTTCAAATTTCGACAAGGGGGTAATTGTATAAAGTCAATCTGTATTACCTGAAAAGGGCCGCCTGTAGGTGGGATATGAGATGGTTCTGTTGGTATTGCCTTTCCGATATTCTTCCTCAAACAGGTAAGGCATGACATTGCTCTCTTACCTGCATGAGATGAAAATCCTGGGGCGCACCAATATGCTCTTACCAACTTACACATTCCCTCCTTGCCCAGATGAGTCAGCCCGTGTGCTGCCTCAGCTAAACATGGAAGATATGCTCTGGGGGCCACTGGTTTACCCTGTCCATCTGTCCAGAGTCCTGAGGACTCCTGGCCATATCCTTTTGCCTTCCAGACTGCCTTTTCCTGTGTGGAACACAAATTTTGCATTTCACACAACTTCTGTGTGTTGATGGTATTAAATACCATCAGTTGTGTGGTGTCTGTCTGTCTGGGGGTACCAGCTGCTAACTTAGCAGCTTCGTCTGCTCGGCTGTTACCAAGTGATACTGGGTCCTGGCTATATGTGTGTGCTTTACACTTGATAACAGCCACTCTGTCGGGTTCCTGTATCGCTGTTAGAAGCCTTTTGATGTGAGCTGCATGCGCTACCGGTGTACCAGCTGCCGTCATGAAATTTCTGAGGCGCCATAGGGCTCCGAAATCATGGACTACCCCGAAGGCGTATCTAGAATCGGTGTAGATATTGGCTGACTTGCCCTTAGCCAATTCACATGCTCTGGTTAGGGCAACCAGTTCAGCAACCTGGGCTGAGTGAGGTGGGCCTAGCGGTTCTGCTTCTATGGTGCCTTGGTCATCTACGACTGCGTATCCAGTACACAAGTCTCCCGAGTCCGACTGTCTGTGACAACTACCGTCAGTGTAGAAAGTGAGATCTACATCTTCCAGTGGGTTGTCACTGATGTCAGGCCTTGCCGTGAAATTTTGGGACAAATATTCCATACAATCATGTGTGTCATCCTTTGTATTAAATCCTCCTTCCCCATAGCTCTCATCCTCCACCCTTTGTGCCTGTGCAGGCACACCTGGGAGATATGTTGCAGGATTTAATGCACTGCATCTCCTTATGGTGATGTTTACGGGGGCCATTAGTGCCAATTCCCATCTTGTAAACCGCGCTGATGAGACGTGCCTGGTTTGGGCAGAATTTAGCAAGGCTGACACTGCATGTGGTGTATGGATTGTGAGGTTGTGTCCTAGCACTACATCTTCGCTTTTTGTTACTAGCAATGCTATCGCAGCAACACTTCGCAAGCATGTGGGGAGGGATCGCGCTACCGTATCTAGCTGAGCGCTGTAGTATGCTACCGGCCTGCTGGCATCACCGTGCTTCTGGGTTAGGACGCCTGCCGCGCAACCAGCACTTTCTGTTCCGTACAGCTCAAAGGGTTTCCCATAGTCTGGAATACCTAATGCTGGCGCCTGCGTTAGGCACTGTTTAAGTCTCTCAAATGCCATCTCGGATTCGTCTGTATGCGAAATCCGATCAGGTTTGTTTGATGAGACCATCTCCTGCAAAGGTAATGCTAGAATGGAAAATCCTGGGATCCAGTTACGGCAATACCCACACATTCCTAAAAACGTTCTAATCTGTTGCTGGGTTTGTGGCAGAGTCATGTCTCTAATTGCTTGAATTCTATCAGCGGTCAGGTGTCTCAGTCCTTGTGTTAGACAGTGTCCTAAATATTTTACTTTAGTTTGGCATAATTGCAACTTGTCTTTGGAAACCTTGTGTCCTGTGTCTGAAAGATGAAACAGGAGCTGTTTCGTATCCTTCAGGGACGCTTCCAATGAATCTGAACACAGTAGTAAATCATCCACATACTGTATCAATATTGATCCACTCTCTGGTTGTAAAGACTGTAAACAATCATGCAAAGCCTGGGAAAATATGCTTGGACTGTCTATGAAACCTTGTGGTAATCGAGTCCATGTGTATTGGACTCCTCTGTATGTAAATGCAAACAAATATTGGCTGTCAGGATGCAGGGGTACCGAAAAGAAGGCGGAGCAGAGGTCAATAACAGTGAAAAATTTCGCAGTGGGAGGGATCTGCATAAGGATGACAGCTGGATTTGGCACTACGGGGAACTGACTCTCAACTATTTTGTTAATCCCCCTTAGATCATGCACTAGCCTGTAACCCCTCCCCCCACTCTTTTTCACAGGGAAGATGGGACTATTGGCAGTGCTGGATGTTCTTACCAGAATGCCCTGTTGTAGCAAGCGCTCTATTACGGGATATACTCCTAACTCCACCTCTGGCTTCAGAGGGTATTGTGGGATTTTTGGAGCTATCCTACCATCTTTTACTTGCACAACTACTGGAGCTACGTTTGCCATTAATCCAGTGTCTTGTCCATCTTTAGTCCACAGTGACTCTGGTATTTGGGATGTCATTTCTTCTACCTGGGATGGATTCCTATTTAATATAACTGTGTGGGACATTAATTTTGATGGGGAGTCTAACATGTCTCGCACTTCCTGAGCGTGATTCTCAGGTATGTCTAAGAATACCCCTTCAGGAGTACAATAAATGACGCACCCCATTTTACACAATAAATCTCTTCCCAGGAGATTAGTCGGTGCCGATGCAGCCAGCAAAAAGGAATGCTTGGTATGTAAAGGCCCTATTGTAATCTCGGCTGGTTTGCTAACAGGGTAGTGCTGGACTACTCCCGTTACTCCCATGGCTGGAATTGTCTTACCAGTGGTTCTCATGCCCACTGTCGAATTTATCACTGATTTGGCCGCCCCCGTATCTACAAGGAAATTTAATGATTTACCAGCTACATCAATTGCAATCTCGGGTTCACTTCCAAGACTTGCAATCAATTTTACTGGCTGCAGATTACAGGTGTGGCCACACCCCTATTGGGTATGGTGACCTCCCTTAATCCCGCTGGCAGCAACTACTTGAGAGGGGGTTAACTGGGAACTACCAGAGGCTTGCCAGTCTCTGTTCGGGGGATATCTTTTTGTTTCCCCTGCATGTGGCTCATAACTCCGTTTCTGCGGACCCTGATCCCAATTTCGTGTGTCATGTCGTTGTCTAGGGGGTTGATATGATTTTTGTGAATTTTTCGCTCTACAGTCTCGTGCCATGTGTCCCTGTCTATGACAAAAATAACAAGTTACCACATTTGACTTACCCACAGGGTTTGGTGATTTATACAAAGGTTGCCTTGTGGTCAGGGCTTGTATACTTACGGACATTAACTTATCACTTTGTAATTCCCTGTGTCTGGTGATATTCCGATCATGATCAACAGCTGCCTCTCTCAAAGTAGCCACCGACAGACCTCGCCAACATGGTTGCGTGGTCTGTACCCTTGTCTTTAATGCTTCTTTTAAACCATCCATTAGCACAGATACTGCTACTTCTCTATGATTTATGTTTGTTTTAATGTCTTCTATGCCTGTGTATTTAGCCATTTCTAGTAATGCCCTGTGGAAATATTCTGAAGCTGTCTCTGACTCTTTTTGTTTAATGGAGAAAATTTTGTTCCATTTAACTACAGCTGGAAAATACTCTTTTAATTGTAAATTTATTCTTTTTACATTGTCTTGGTTGTACACATCCGTGAGGGGTACATCCTGATCCAATCCACAGTCAGCTAAAAATTGAGCTGAGTCGACATTGGAGGGTAAACATGCCCTCAGCAATATCTGCCAGTCTTTGTTATTGGGCTCTACAGTGTTCCCTAGGTCTCTGATGTATTTCTGACTAGCAACTAGATCTTTTCTAGGATCAGGGAATTCAGACACTATGGTTCTTAATTCCATTCGGGAAAACGGGCTGTACATGGCAATGTTCCTGACAGGAGTGATTCCTGTAGTGTCAGTTTTCCCATTTGGCACTGCTATTACCCTAACGGGATTAAGTCTACTAACATCCTTCTGAATAGATTCTACAGCTTGTGGTGAAATGGTTTCAGCATAGTGTATGGTGCCGTACTTACCCGTTGATACGACCTCACCTGTCCCTCCGCTAGGGGCCTTTGATACTAATCTTACGGGTTGGGCTGTGCCCACTGCTGTTTCTGATATGGTGGCTGCTAGAGAGAGCGCCGATATTGTTGTCGATTCGTCCTCTTGATCACACTCCTGGGGAAAGTTTAGAACAGGGTACAACTTGCACGGGTTAATATTTGCATTAGTTAACTTATTAACATTATCCTTAACATTTATACAGTTACTAAGTGCTTGTTTATTACACCCTAGTGCATCATTCTCCGCAACCAACTTCTCTCCCGTTATGTAAGGTGGCGGTGGTGCCGTAGCTATCAGTTTCCTGATAGGGTTAGATCCCGCCGCCTGAGCCAATCCTCTCTGAATTTCACCCTCCTGTTGCCATAACTGCAAATAATCATAATGTTTGATCCGTCTCTTTGTTGATTTAATGAGACATATCCTTCTCCTTAGATTTAGTAACACATCTGGGCTAAAGCTGCCTACTCTTGGGAACTTCTCCCCGTCATGTACAGTCATTCTTTCCCATTCATCACATAAAACCTCTGTGTGTGAACCGTATTTTTCACACATTACATACCTTGCCGACCCGATTTTACTGAATCAACCCGGTTTGGCGGTTTACCGAGTACCCCACTCACTCGCCCACGCCGACCAATACGCCCACACACTGCCTTAGCGCTGGCGTACTCGACCCAGGGCCCCTGCGACCTGAACCGCTATTTACTGGAACATGTGAGGGTGATCCGCAGAGCACTTACTCTTTCCAGTAACTATTGGTTGCTGGATAGTTCCTGAGTGACCAGCGAACCTCCCTTAAAATAAAAAAAATTACACAAATCACGTTAGAATGTACAAATAGCGTTTATGACCCCTTTCGTACGTAAATGGTACTGGGTCAAATTACTAACTAATGCACGCAATTACGTGCGGTACAATCAGTCTGCACATAAGCAACTAATCTTATGTGCGGAGCGACCAGTGGAATCGAAAAGTATGGCAGCGAATTCCTTCAGCCTGAGCTTTATGGCCTATATGGGTTCCGCACCAACCCTTTCTGGTGTTGGGCTACTTGTCTCTATTTATAGCGGACTTCCTTGTCTGCTGTACCTGGACCTCCTGGTCTGTTCTGGACCTCCTGGTCTGTGCTACAGTATGACCTCCTGGTCTGCTATACTCTAATGCTCTTTGTATATTTAACAAGGGATGCCTCCCTAGCCACCGTGCATGTCACTTACACATATGTAATTCACGAGAACTCGATGATTTCTGTGGTTCAATCCCAAAAAATTGTAGAAACTTATATATGCAAACACTCACTCACCACGTGTACACTTTACTTTTGTTTCTATTTCTATTTCTGCGCAGAAATTTCTTTCCTTTAGACCAGATGAGTCGTAAATTTAGAGAAGGATCTATTAATTTAAATTTCAGACACTAAAATTGACTTGCGCTATTTATCGCGTTGCCACCTTTTCGCCTGTTAAAATAACACTATAGTGTGATTTGAGTTACGTGGGCGTACCCAGACGCTCCGTTGCGTAATATACGCTGCGTGCTTCGGCCTTTGGGTTGCGTACGCGAGTCTCAGTCTTTTGTTAGAGACACGTGTACGCAAGGCAGGTATCCACCGTAACACAATTAACACGTTTATCAATGTAGGTGATCCTCGATCATCTACCAAGCACCACACAAGTCTCTCCTTGTATCTTAGGCAAAGCTGTGTGCGTGCTTTACAAATTACCCCTTAAATGTATTACCTTTACTCTTTAACTACTGATAGCAACAAATCTTTCTTAGCCCGTTAACAATTGTGAAATGGCAAACAGGAGAGTGATATGAAAATACACGAATGAAAAGAAATGCAGATATATGCATGCGTGCGTACGCAAGACAGAAATAAACAGTTTTAAAAGACACTAGCGTGTTGTTCTTACCTCCGGTTCCGGATTCCTTCAGCACCCTTTACTAAGCGAAGCAGACGCTTATCCAGACAGCACTACGAGGAATATGACCTCCCGCCCTTTGCTGATGGATAATGTCTGCTGAAATTACCTAGTGCAGATATGTGAAGGACGGGCGAGCCGCCAATTGATAAAGCCAAATATTTATCCTATATAACACATTATAAAGAGGTTAAGAAACACAGTACGCAACTGGCGCACGAGGTACCGTAAGGGTACGCTCTTAGCGTAGCGGACGCTGTATCGGGAGCGAGCCGCTCGAGCGACACAAACGCTCGCGAGAATACGCTGTTGGTATCGGGCACACTATAGGTGAGCGACTACCGTAATGCTACGCTATCAGAGACCACGAGGAGATCACGAGCGGCGCAGACGCTCACAAGATAACAATCAATAGACCTTGAATTTAACACACAGAAATGATATTCTTATACTGTAAACCTTGTACGGAAACACTGTAGCGATATAACGCTGCTTAACCTTGTTTACACTAAAGCTGTTTGAGCGATAGATACGCTCCTATTACCCACTGCAATATAATGAACACACACACAATACCGGTCTAAGGGTCTAACGCCTTTTAAGGAAATGAATGAACGTTCAAAAAGAATGATACAATACAAGTCATACACTACCAATATAACATAGACTACCTAACCAGATAACTACACATGAAATACAATAGCAGTACAATAACAATATAAGAGAAACGAGAGAGAAAAGGGAGAAGAGAGAGAGATATATGGCTCACAATAACAAGAAAGACAATATGATTGCGGAGAAAACTTACGCACAAAGGGAAACAATCGCATGCGCCTCTGGATATCCAGCTCCCGATTATCAGCAATGAGAACCGTTGAAGAGAATAGAGAGCTGGATCAGGTCGGCTTGTCCTTTTATACCCTACACATAATACAGTACAATGGTCCCTATATTCTTATTGTTCATTGGACACAGGAATTCGTCTTCGCATTATAACAAAAGGTCATAGGTTGATTCATACAGGTGGGCTGTGACTATTTCCAACTGCTCAGGTGGGTGGGAAACTAGGTTTCCCGCCGCATGGATAATAAAGTGCAAATAATAGTGAATGTCCATAAACTTCTTATGTCCATAACTATTCGCACGAGCGAGTAATCCGCTTCAAACCAACACCGGAATATTGCTAATTAAATACTCTTCCGATGGATACTAAACACCACTGTATAACCCTTGTCTGACCCTTCGTATCAAATAAAGAGGGATCTCTTTGTCTATGAACATGCTACATTAACTAAACTTTCAGATTCTATCAAAGGGACCATAATCTACGAAATACATTATATGGTAAAAATATGTAACGATTGAGTCGCACGCTAGGCGCACATAAACTCTACCGTAAATGCGCATACCGTGCGCCTGCGGGTGCACATAACAGCGAGTATGCGCACGCACGGGAGAGCGTACGCATGCGCAGCGGGGACACATATGAGGTGCAAATATGGCAGTGTGCATCATGATATTTTTCTGACTTTGACAATATAGTTGTATAATTTGTTTGTACTGTCCTGCACAAAGCACACCAGTATGCTGCACTCCAGTACACTCTGTACCCCAGTACATGTGCTTAAAAGCGTTCTGACTTCACATAGTGTGAGCCGAGCTACCAGATGAAAATAAATATATATATATAGTTGTATCATTTGTTTGTACTGTTCTGCACACTGCACCCCAGTGTGCACGCAGCAAAACCGTCTGACTCCACACAGTGTGGGCCAAGCTGCCAGTTTAAAAAAAACATCAAAAATATATTGTTGTATAATTTGTTTGTACTGTTCTGTGCACTGCACCCCATTATGCTGCACCTAAGTAGACTCATGTGTGAAATTGGTCTGATTCCACAAAGTGTGAGCCTAGCTGCCAGTTAAAAAAAAGAATGAAAAAAATATTGTTGTATAATTTGTTTGTACTGTTCCATGCACTGCATCCCAGTAGATATTGTTATATAATGTTGATATCTAGTTGAGTCTAAAAGAATTACCTAAAATTAGTGAAACCTCTACCGTAACTCCACCTGATATGGTCACCATCCAAAGAATGGTGAAGGATTGTTTTCATGACACTGTACAAATAGCCATGTAACATAGTTATTTTGACTACTGGAAAGAAAAAAAGGCAATTTGGAGCCCTTGTACAAACTGGCTTTGCTTTATCTAAGTTGCCTACTCTCCAGTGGGTTCTCAGAGTTTTCAGCACCGCCGGGAACATTATCAGCGATTGGCATAGGTTACTTCCCCAAAATGTGTAAAAGATGATGTTCATCAAAATGAATTAACAATTCCACGAGGAAGACCTTTACCGGCAGTTAAGTCAAAGTACAAATACTTCTGTAATGGTGGATTTCAGTGGGGATTAACTGATATTGTGTGAGGATGATGTACTGTACACACTGATTAGGGTGGGGATGAGGATGGTAGTGACAATGACATCTTTCCACTGCAGAGCTGTTAGCATAACTGCTTTAAGCCAATTGGTAGCTTGGTTTGTGGGGCCCAAACAAACCAAGTGGCAGTCCCTGTCGCTGAAGTGCTTGGTTTGTTAAACTGTGCATGTTCTTTTTAATATCCAACATAAGGGTGGAAGGAAGAGCCCAGCCACAATTCCAACTTGCACCACTTTTCGTTTCTGCCACTTCGGGCGGCGTGTAGGATCTCAAACTAGCCACCGATTCGTGAGCTGGTTTGAAATCCTACATTCCGCCATCCAACACAGCCGCGCTCTCCTCCGTGCCCTTACCCCCTGACAGCTGAGACACGCCGCCGGATGTTTTCTTTTTCTTTGAAAATGTGAGTTGGGGTACGCCTCTACGGTGAAACAATTACCTTCTTCACTGTTTGAAAGCGTTTAGCAACAAGAGACATTTATGGACTGTTAAAAACTTTATTACACATTTATACAATCCTTTCTTTTCATGGTGACATCTACACGAGTGGAAGGAAGGTCCTGCTGAAGAAAAGTAGAACTCTATTGACTCAGCAGAAAGGAAGACATTTGAGGAACGTATTGTAAAGTATAAATCATGTTAATATTATTATTATTATAGCGCCTGTAATTGTTTGAGTCCCACACATCCTTTGTGTCAAATCTGTTTAAATTTTGAATTTTTGGTGAGATTCAATTGTGGTGAATCACGGCACGGGCAGCTTCCAGGGCGCCATTTACAGGGGTTCACAAATCTATATTTTTCCAGATTTTGGAACCGTCCGTGGAATAAGCATGCTGGATAGTGAGCCTGATCCAGCGTGCAATAGACTGCTTTGAAGCATGACACCTAATTTTATTGGGATCATAGAGAACGAACAGCGAGTCGGATTTCCTGTGACGAGCTGTTCTCTTTACATACACCTTCAAAGCCCTCACAACATCCAAGGACTTTGAAGTAGTAGAGGTGACCGTAACAGCCGGAACCACAATAGGTTGGTTGATGTGAAACGCGTACACCACCTTAGGAAGAAATTGCTGACGAGTTCTAAGTTCAGCTCTGTCCTCATTGAGGGACTCTTGTGAGACAATGCCCCTAGCTCCGACACACAGCCAATAGTGTGACGGACTTCCACATAAGGTACTTTACGTCAACCTCCTGTAATAGTTCAAACCAGTCCGATTGGTGGAACTGCAGCACCAAATTGAGTTCCCAAGGTGCCGTGGGAGGCACAAAGAGAGGCTGGATGTGCAGAACAACTTTCAAGAATGTCTTGACCTCAGGGCGAAAAGCCAATTGTTTCTGAAAGTAAATAAACAAGGCCGAAATCTGGACATTAATGGAGCCTAGGCGTAGGCCCACATCCACTCCGGACTGCAGAAAAAGCAGGAGACGTCCCAGATGAAATTCCACCGCAGAATAATGTTTGCTCTCACACCAAGAGACATACTTCTTCCATACATGGTGGTAATGTTTAGACGTTACCCCCTTCCTGGCTTGGATCATAGTCAGGATGACCTTGTCGGGAACCCCTCTCCTGGCTAGAATCAGCTATCCAACTTCCATACCATTAAACGTAGCCGCGGTAAGTCTTGATAGACGAACTGGCCCTGTTGCAGAAGATCCTCGCAAAGAGGTAGAGGCCATGGATCTTTGATAAGCATCTCGAGAAGATCCGTATATCAGGCCCTTCGATGCTAGTCCGGAGCAATGAGGATTGCTTGAACCTTTTCCCTTTTTTTCTCTTTAGAATTCTTGGGATCAGAGGAAGTGGAGGAAACACGTACATCAGCTGGTAGACCCACGGAGTTGTCAGAGCGTCTAACGCCACTGCTCGTGGGTCTCTCGACCTGGAACAATACCGCTTGAGCTTCTTGTTGAGTCAAGAGGCCATCATGTCGATCTGTGGATATCCCCACCTACGTGTCATCCACCGGAACACCACCGGGTGGAGGCCCCACTCTCCCGGGTGCAGTTCGTGTCTGCTGAGGAAGTCTGCTTCCAGTTGTCTACTCCAGGAATGAAGACCGCCGACAACGCCACAGTTTGTTTTTCCACCCAGAGAAGAATTCTTGACACCTCTGAAATTGCTGCTCTGCTTTTCGTTCCGCCCTGTTGGTTCATGTACGTAACCACCGTTCCATTGTCTGACTGGACTTGAATGGCCTGATTCCGAAGTAAAGCTGAGGCCTGCAGAAGGGCGCCCTGAGTTCCAAGATGTTTATTGGAAGGAAGACTTCCCGACTTGACCATCTTCTTGAAAACTGCACCCCCTGGGTGACTGCTCCCCAACCTCTGAGGCTTGCATCTGTGGTTAGCAGAATCCAATTCTGAATCCCAAACCTCCGACCCTCGATGAGGTGAGAAGTCTGTAGCCACATAAGCCACATAAGGGAGATTCTGGCTCTTGGCGACAGATAGATCCTCTGGTGCATGTGAAGATGTGATGCGGACCATTTGTCCAACAGATCCAACTGGAAGGGCCTCGTAAGAGGCCACCATTTTCCCCAGAAGGCAAATGCACAGATACACCGAGATCCGGGTTGGCTTCAGGACAACCCGAACCATCGACTGGATTACCATAGCTTTCTCCAAGAGAAGGAACACTTTCTAAGACTCTGTGTCCAGTATCATTCGCAGGAAAGGAAGCCTCTGCGTCGGTTCCAGGTGAGGTTTTGGTAAGTTCAGAATCCACCCGTGATCCAGGAGTAATCTGGTTGAGAGGCCAATGCTGTCCAACAACAGCTCCCTGGACGGTGACTTTATCAGAAGATCGTCCAGGTATGGAATTATGTTCACTCCCTGTTTGCGGAGTAAAAACATCATCTCTGCCATCACTTTGGTGAACACTCTCGGTGCCGTGGAGAGACCAAATGGCAGGGCCTGGAACTGGTAGTGACAGTCCTGCAGTGCAAACCGTAGATAAGCCTGATGAGGTGGCCAGATCGGAATGTGAAGGTACGCATCCTTGATATCCAGAGACACTAGGAATTCCCCCTCCTCCAGACCTGAGATCACCACTCTCAGAGACTCCATCTTGAATTTGAACACTTGTAAGTACAGGTTTAACGACTTGAGGTTCAAAATCTCTCTTACCTAACCATCCGGTTTCAGTACTAGAAACAAGTTGGAATAATGGGGGTAATTCAGAGTTGATCGCAGCAGCAAATTTGTTAGCAGTTGGGCAAAACCATGGGGGTCATTCCGAGTTGTTCGCTCGTTGACGATTTTCGCTACACTGCGATTAATCGCTTACTGCGCATGTGCAAAGTTCGCAGAGCGCATTCGCTTAATTATTTTACACAAAAGTTAGATATTTTACTCACGGCATAATGAAGCTTTTTCATCGCTGTGCTGATCGTAGTGTGATTGACAGGAAGTGGGTGTTTCTGGGCGGAAACTGGCCGTTTTATGGGAGTGTGCAGAAAAACGCAGGCGTTCGAGTTGCAAAACGCAGGAGTGGCTGGAGAAACGGGGGAGTGGTTGGGCAAACGCTGGGTGTGTTTGTGACGTCAAAC
This sequence comes from Pseudophryne corroboree, assembly GCF_028390025.1. Taxonomy (NCBI): domain Eukaryota; kingdom Metazoa; phylum Chordata; class Amphibia; order Anura; family Myobatrachidae; genus Pseudophryne; species Pseudophryne corroboree. The sequence goes on from NC_086447.1 coordinate 897,876,136, forward strand.
CAGGAACGAAAAGGACTGAGCTGGTCGCAATGGCTGAGTAAGTCTGGAGCTACTCAGAAACTGCTAAGAAATTTCTATTCGCAATTCTGCTAATCTTTCGTTCGCACTTCTGCTAAGCTAAGATACACTCCCAGAGGGCGGTGGCTTAGCGTGTGCAATGCTGCTAAAAGTAGCTAGCGAGCAAATGTGATAGCCGGGCAGTGGCAGGTCCATCAGTGATTTTTACAAGCATTGTCACGCCAGGCCGTTTCATCACATAGGCAAGCAGTTTATTCACAGTTCAGACAGGGTTATCACGACAATAACATTTAACTCCTTGTTCTTCTCTCCAGCGTAATATTCATATGGGTTACATCAGGCTACATCTCCTTTTATTTGCTTTACTGGCAATAACAGCATTTACAGTGATGTGGCAGCATTACAGTACAGTACATACCAGCGCAGTCTCTGGGAATCAGTAATGCGGCTTCCGCAAACTGAGATTCATTTCAGTGTGCTCTCCCCCATTCGCTAGGGGCTCTATCTAAACGGGATCTCTCATGGACACGTTACTGGGGGCCTTCCGCCAAACGTGGTTCCTACCACTCAACCAGCTCGTCCTCTCCCGCAGACTCACACCTCCCGTCCTGCTTCTTGGGTATCCCTGAAGATGCCTTTGTTCCTGGTTCCTTCCACTGTACTCTGCATACTGTGGCTCTCACACTGCAAATCTGGATATCTCTTACTCTTCCAAGCAGCACCTACATGCTGTTCTATAATGCCAGGGACTGTGGAGTACCATGCTTGTTCCACAGTCCCCAGACTGCGTTTCTCCTGGACACTTAGCCTGTGCCTTCCATCCTCAGTCCTCAGCTCACACTGAACTCTAGCCTCTGCTTTTTCCTTCTACTAAAACCCCCTACACTTCCTGTCCTAACTCCTTACATGTCACAGGGTCTGCAAGTAACTGGTTTTGGGGCCATAAACTTCCCCACTCACTGATATGAATCAAAAGGCTTTTGGAACTTTCCAAAATCTGTTGTCTCCTAACATTCCAGTATGCCACACGAACAACTCGGAATCACCCCCTATGTGCACTGCAGGTGGGGCAGATATAACATGTGCAGAGAGAGTTAGATTTGGGTGGGGTGTGTTTAAACTGAAAACTAAATTGCAGTGTAAAAATAAAGCAACCAGTATTTACCCTGCACAGAAACAAAATAACCCACCCAAATCTAACTCTCTCTGCACATGTTACATCTGCCCCCCCCCCCCCCCCCAGCAGTGCACATGGTTTTTCCCAACTGCTACCAAATTTGTATATCAAGCTGTAAGCAATTTCTACACAGGCGCTTAACGTCTATAAAGCAACAAATGTGAACGTTCCTTAGCTCTATAAATCAAGGCGATGTAAAATCACGTGGTTCTTCTCTTCCCTCCTTATAGTAGTCGTCATACACTTCTTTTTCAAAGGGATGTATCCCAGGTGTATTGTCAATTATGGAAGATAATAAGAAAGCCGCATAGCGTAATACGTTTTAATTATTACACACTAAAAACAATACATGATCCCCTCTGGAATCCTGAATGATAAAACCAAAACAATTACCAGATGGCAATTGACAAACAGAAAGATAAAATCAAAGTCCTCCTTAAAATGATGACACTCATAGGGCAGCTCGGGTGGTGTTAGAATTAAATCAATTACCAGACATAGAGAATTAGTTGGCAAAAATCAATCTCTAGGAGTAGGAAGATCGATATATCACCAGTCGGCATTCCGGAACGGCTGCCTGGACCTCTGACCCCTCCTGATGACTGAAAAGACCAAGACACCGCTGCTGCACCCCCACCAACGCGTTTCACCCCTTAACCTGGGTCTTTTTCAAGGTAACGAGTGTCCTGTGTTTAGCACCAACTGTTTAAATTCCCTCTATCCAGTCAGTAGCGTCCCTAATTCCTCTTAAGTCTATTCAGCTGTAAAACCTGTTCCTCCAATCGTTGCTATCGACCACACTCACATGACTAAACTCCCCCTCTCATCTCCATGGAGACCTGACGACGCTCCTTTCATCTAAAGCCGCTGGACATACTTGCTTTCCATCACATCCATATCCTGTTGACAATCTCCATAGTAACCGATCCCATGATCCCGCTAGACGCTTACGTCACTGAAATCCCGTTGAATGCACGCGTCTTTTCGTTCCCATCGCGTGTCTGTCCTATTGATGTTCCTTATGGTAACCGTTCCTATGGTTACACTAGACGCATACAGCCGCCTGCAGGTCTCCATCACGTCACTTCCTTATTATTGTTTTTATTATGGTCACGGCGGACAAACCCCGCGGGTTGCTTTAAATGATCCACTCTAATTTCATACTTTTTGGACTTATTATTTATATCCATCAGAAGGTCGGAGTCATAGATACAGTAGTCCCCCTTTTCCTTAATCATTAAGATGATGCATCATAGTGTCAAACAAGTTCTAGTTCATGTTTTTTCAGGTTTGCATGCTTGGTATATTTTTACCTCAAAAAGAAAACAAAAAGCCAGTGTAAGACAGAAAACTGTTTCTAAACCCCACAGTTCAATCAATCCTGAATGAGTGTATATATGTATACATTTATAGTGTAGAATTTTTTTAGGACAAAAAGACAGTGTACAGTGGACCCTATGAAATGTATGTTATCTGTGTGCTCACTACAGAAACTACTTCAGTTCAAAGTCTGAATTGAGACCATGTGGCTTGATGGTATTTAGCTCATATAGCATTTTAAATTCAGCCTTCGCTAGTTGTGTCCCCATGTCTTTTTGACTGTGCCCTTCAATGAGTTTAATACCGAAAAAAAAAATTATGTGATTGGTTGAGCAATTGTGTTTGCTCTTAAAATGACTAGACAAAGAATGCGTGTCTACGCCTTTTCATACTGTTGCGTAGATGTTCCCCCAGACGAGTTTTTAAAGGTCTGGAGGTCCTCCCCACATAAAATAAATTACAAGAGCACTCTATTGCATAGATGACATTCCTACTATTACAGGTGATGAACGCCTCAATTTTCTGTTCCACCCCATTAATATCAATTTTCTCTAGTTTTCTATGGTCACTTTTTGTGTTCCTACACCCCAGACACATTCCACAACGGTGGAATCCTATAGTTTGAATGCTTCTCTTTATTTGCGTTCCAGAGTGCATACTCCTGACAAGTTTATTTCCTATATTGGCCGCCTTTTTGTAAATAAAAACTGGTTCCTTTGGGATAATCTGTCCTAAAATCGGGTCCTTTTTTAGGATCCCCCAATGTTTGTGAAAGGATTTCTCCACTATTTTATGTTGTGAAGTATAACCTGTAATAAATGCCCATTGGAATTTCTCTTGTTCTGATTGGGTGTTACATTCTGACTTTTTTAGAAGTTGATTCCTATCCAAAGGTTTTACCTGATTTAATGCTCTATCTACTATTGTAGATGTATATCCGCTTTTATTGAATTTCACAGATAATTGTTCTGCTTGCTGCTGGTAAACAGCCTCATCCGAGCAGTTACGTTTAATACGTTTTAGTTGGCCTCCAGGTATGGAGTTGAGCCAATTACTGTGATGACAGCTCGTTGACTGGATATAAGCATATGAATCTGTTGGCTTCGTATATGTTTTCGTTTTTAATTTGCCCTCTTCTACGTAAATAGTGAGGTCTAAGAAGTTCACTGAGGTTGTGCTGCTGTCAAAAGTAAATTGTATATTGAGCATATTTGTATTTAAATGGCTGCAAAATTCCTCAATGACATCTCTTCCCCCCTTCCAAAGGAAGAGAACGTTGTCTATGTAGCGCATCCAGGACACCAGGTTTTCCCCATAGGGATTGTGGTTCCAAATATAGTCTAATTCCCACTGTCCCATAAAGATGTTAGCGTAACTTGGGGTGAACCTGGTGCCCATGGCTGTGCCCACCTTCTGTAGAAAAAACTCCCCCGCAAACATGAAATAATTATTGGACAAGATGAAAGTAATTCCCTCTATCAGGAACTCTTGAACTCCCTTTTCAATATTACTTGCTCCTAAACAGTTATTTACTGCATTGATCCCTGCTGTGTGTTCAATTATTGTATAAAGTGATTTGACATCACCTGTCACTAAGAAGTACTCTTCCTCCCACGGGATCGTGGGTAATAGTTGAAGTACGTCTTTAGTGTCCTTCACATGGGATTTGTTGGTGAGCACTAGTGGTTGAAGGTAGTGATCTATAAACTCTGAAAGGTTGGCGGTAATAGAGTCTATACCAGCCACTATGGGCCTTCCTGGTGGTTGTAGGGGGTCTTTATGAACTTTAGGTAGAACATACAAAACTGGTATTGTAGGTTCTGAGTTCCATAAAAATTTTGACTCTGTATCTTCTAGAATCCCTTTCTGATGGTAACTGTTGACTAGTTTCTGAAGTTCTGACATGATTTTTTTCGTAGGGTCACTTTTTAATTTCTGATAGGTAAGGCCATCATTAAGTTGTCTATAAAGCTCATGTTCATACCAAATTTTGTCCATAATGACCACACCGCCCCCCTTATCTGCTGGCTTAACCACTATATCTGTGTTCGATTTGAGGTCCTTCAGTGCCTTTCGTTCTTTATTTGTTAGATTATGTTTCACCCCTATGTTTTCAATTTTCTTGACATCATCATGCACCAAAGTATAAAATGTGTCAATAAAGCTACCTTTCATGTGTGAGGGGTAAAAGACAGACTTCGGTTTAAAGGGGGTAGCATTCTGTTGATCTATCTCTACAGTGTCTCCTTACTTAGACAAAAACATTTTTTTAACACACCATTTTCGTATATATTTATTTATATCTATAGACAATGAAAATGTATTGATGGTTGCCGTTGGTGCAAATTTAAGGCCTTTCTCTAGCACCCTAGTCTCTGCATCTGTTAGTACATGAGTGCTAATGTTGTAAATTTTTACAGTTTCTAGTTGTTCCTCTGTAGATGCAGCGGGGCCTTCGCTCGTTCCAACTACATTAAGGGTTTCTTGTTTCTTTTTGTGATGTTTCCTTTTTTCCTTATGTTTTGTTCTCTTAGTTTTGGCCCCTCCCCTTTTTCCCCTTGTCATCTTGATTTTTGGTATTAATCCCTGTAAGGGGGCCTTCTGTTCCGCACCTCTAAAAAAGGAGATCTAGCCCGATAGTTCCCTAAAGGTGCAAATCTGTTCCTTAAATCTCCTGCTCTGTACCTTGCTGATCTATCATCTCTCCAAGATATTCTGTCTCTTCAATGTGATCTTTCAACTCTGTCTCCCACTCTTGTATCGGTTCTAGATGGATATCTCCGTCAGTGGTTCATTGGGGGATCCTCCCTTCTTTCAGGGTATCTATTTGTAGATGTTCTCTTCCTGGCACTATGATTCCTTACTATGTTCCACGCTAACAAATTTGCTGCTGCGATCAACTCTGAATTACCCCCAGTATCCCTCGTTTTGCAGATGAGGTTGAATTGGAACAATGACCTGAGTCTGTACCAGGTTTTGAATGGCGTCCTGTAAGGTTATACTTGCCTCTTGCGAAACTGGTAAGCCTGATTTGAAGAATCTGTGAGGTGGGAGCTCCTGAAACTCCAGTCTGTAGCCCTGGGAAATAAAATCTATGACCCAGTGATCCTGGCGCGAACCTGTCCAGATGTGAGTAAAATATTTTAGTCGGGCTCCCACCAGCCAGTCCTCCAGGCATTGCAGTCCACCATCATGTGGAAGGCTTTGAGGAAGCAGAGCCCGAGCTCTTTTCCTGAGAACCGGCAGTTGCTGGTTTGTGTGGTATAACTCTAGCGCATCTGCTGGCTGCAGAAGAACCTCTGGTTTTGCCCTTAAACTTGGCAGTCTGAAAGGACTGTAGTTTAGGTCCTGAGTAGAGATGAGCGCCTGAAATTTTTCGGGTTTTGTGTTTTGGTTTTGGGTTCGGTTCCGCGGCCGTGTTTTGGGTTCGAACGCGTTTTGGCAAAACCTCACCGAATTTTTTTTGTCGGATTCGGGTGTGTTTTGGATTCGGGTGTTTTTTTCAAAAAACACTAAAAAACAGCTTAAATCATAGAATTTGGGGGTCATTTTGATCCCAAAGTATTATTAACCTCAAAAACCATAATTTCCACTCATTTTCAGTCTATTCTGAATACCTCACACCTCACAATATTATTTTTAGTCCTAAAATTTGCACCGAGGTCGCTGTGTGAGTAAGATAAGCGACCCTAGTGGCCGACACAAACACCGGGCCCATCTAGGAGTGGCACTGCAGTGTCACGCAGGATGTCCCTTCCAAAAAACCCTCCCCAAACAGCACATGACGCAAAGAAAAAAAGAGGCGCAATGAGGTAGCTGTGTGAGTAAGATTAGCGACCCTAGTGGCCGACACAAACACCGGGCCCATCTAGGAGTGGCACTGCAGTGTCACGCAGGATGTCCCTTCCAAAAAACCCTCCCCAAACAGCACATGACGCAAAGAAAAAAAGAGGCGCAATGAGGTAGCTGACTGTGTGAGTAAGATTAGTGACCCTAGTGGCCGACACAAACACCGGGCCCATCTAGGAGTGGCACTGCAGTGTCACGCAGGATGTCCCTTCCAAAAAACCCTCCCCAATCAGCACATGATGCAAAGAAAAAGAAAAGAAAAAAGAGGTGCAAGATGGAATTGTCCTTGGGCCCTCCCTCCCACCCTTATGTTGTATAAACAAAACAGGACATGCACACTTTAACCAACCCATCATTTCAGTGACAGGGTCTGCCACACGACTGTGACTGATATGACGGGTTGGTTTGGACCCCCCCAAAAAAAGAAGCAATTAATCTCTCCTTGCACAAACTGGCTCTACAGAGGCAAGATGTCCACCTCATCTTCACCCTCCGATATATCACCGTGTACATCCCCCTCCTCACAGATTATCAATTCGTCCCCACTGGAATCCACCATCTCAGCTCCCTGTGTACTTTGTGGAGGCAATTGCTGCTGGTCAATGTCTCCGCGGAGGAATTGATTATAATTCATTTTAATGAACATCATCTTCTCCACATTTTCTGGATGTAACCTCGTACGCCGATTGCTGACAAGGTGAGCGGCGGCACTAAACACTCTTTCGGAGTACACACTTGTGGGAGGGCAACTTAGGTAGAATAAAGCCAGTTTGTGCAAGGGCCTCCAAATTGCCTCTTTTTCCTGCCAGTATAAGTACGGACTGTGTGACGTGCCTACTTGGATGCGGTCACTCATATAATCCTCCACCATTCTATCAATGTTGAGAGAATCATATGCAGTGACAGTAGACGACATGTCCGTAATCGTTGGCAGGTCCTTCAGTCCGGACCAGATGTCAGCATCAGCAGTCGCTCTAGACTGCCCTGCATCACCGCCAGCGGGTGGGCTCGGAATTCTGAGCCTTTTCCTCGCACCCCCAGTTGCGGGAGAATGTGAAGGAGGAGATGTTGACAGGTCGCGTTCCGCTTGACTTGACAATTTTGTCACCAGCAGGTCTTTCAACCCCAGCAGACCTGTGTCTGCCGGAAAGAGAGATCCAAGGTAGGCTTTAAATCTAGGATCGAGCACGGTGGCCAAAATGTAGTGCTCTGATTTCAACAGATTGACCACCCGTGAATCCTTGTTAAGCGAATTAAGGGCTGCATCCACAAGTCCCACATGCCTAGCGGAATCGCTCCCTTTTAGCTCCTTCTTCAATGCCTCCAGCTTCTTCTGCAAAAGCCTGATGAGGGGAATGACCTGACTCAGGCTGGCAGTGTCTGAACTGACTTCACGTGTGGCAAGTTCAAAGGGCATCAGAACCTTGCACAACGTTGAAATCATTCTCCACTGCACTTGAGACAGGTGCATTCCACCTACTATATCGTGCTCAATTGTATAGGCTTGAATGGCCTTTTGCTGCTCCTCCAACCTCTGAAGCATATAGAGGGTTGAATTCCACCTCGTTACCACTTCTTGCTTCAGATGATGGCAGGGCAGGTTCAGTAGTTTTTGGTGGTGCTCCAGTCTTCTGTACGTGGTGCCTGTACGCCGAAAGTGTCCCGCAATTTTTCTGGCCACCGACAGCATCTCTTGCACGCCCCTGTCGTTTTTTAAAAAATTCTGCACCACCAAATTCAAGGTATGTGCAAAACATGGGACGTGCTGGAATTTGCCCATATTTAATGCACACACAATATTGCTGGCGTTGTCCGATGCCACAAATCCACAGGAGAGTCCAATTGGGGTAAGCCATTCCGCGATGATCTTCCTCAGTTGCCGTAAGAGGTTTTCAGCTGTGTGCGTATTCTGGAAAGCGGTGATACAAAGCGTAGCCTGCCTAGGAAAGAGTTGGCGTTTGCGAGATGCTGCTACTGGTGCCGCCGCTGCTGTTCTTGCGGCGGGAGTCCATACATCTACCCAGTGGGCTGTCACAGTCATATAGTCCTGACCCTGCCCTGCTCCACTTGTCCACATGTCCGTGGTTAAGTGGACATTGGGTACAGCTGCATTTTTTAGGACACTGGTGACTCTTTTTCTGAGGTCTGTGTACATTTTCGGTATCGCCTGCCTAGAGAAATGGAACCTAGATGGTATTTGGTACCGGGGACACAGTACCTCCAACAAGTCTCTAGTTGGCTCTGCAGTAATGATGGATACCGGAACCACGTTTCTCACCACCCAGGATGCCAAGGCCTCAGTTATCCGCTTTGCAGTAGGATGACTGCTGTGATATTTCATCTTCCTCGCAAAGGACTGTTGAACAGTCAATTGCTTACTGGAAGTAGTACAAGTGGGCTTACGACTTCCCCTCTGGGATGACCATCGACTCCCAGCGGCAACAACAGCAGCGCCAGCAGCAGTAGGCGTTACACGCAAGGATGCATTGGAGGAATCCCAGGCAGGAGAGGACTCGTCAGAATTGCCAGTGACATGGCCTGCAGGACTATTGGCATTCCTGGGGAAGGAGGAAATTGACACTGAGGGAGTTGGTGGGGTGGTTTGCGTGAGCTTGGTTACAAGAGGAAGGGATTTACTGGTCAGTGGACTGCTTCCGCTGTCACCCAAAGTTTTTGAACTTGTCACTGACTTATTATGAATGCGCTGCAGGTGACGTATAAGGGAGGATGTTCCGAGGTGGTTAACGTCCTTACCCCTACTTATTACAGCTTGACAAAGGGAACACACGGCTTGACACCTGTTGTCCGCATTTCTGGTGAAATACCTCCACACCGAAGAGCTGATTTTTTTGGTATTTTCACCTGGCATGTCAACGGCCATATTCCTCCCACGGACAACAGGTGTCTCCCCGGGTGCCTGACTTAAACAAACCACCTCACCATCAGAATCCTCCTGGCCAATTTCCTCCCCAGCGCCAGCAACACCCATATCCTCCTCATCCTGGTGTACTTCAACACTGACATCTTCAATCTGACTATCAGGAACTGGACTGCGGGTGCTCCTTCCAGCACTTGCAGGGGGCGTGCAAATGGTGGAAGGCGCATGCTCTTCACGTCCAGTGTTGGGAAGGTCAGGCATCGCAACCGACACAATTGGACACTCCTTGTGGATTTGGGATTTCGAAGAATGCACAGTTCTTTGCTGTGCTGCTTTTGCCAGCTTGAGTCTTTTCATTTTTCTAGCGAGAGGCTGAGTGCTTCCATCCTCATGTGAAGCTGAACCACTAGCCATGAACATAGGCCAGGGCCTCAGCCGTTCCTTGCCACTCCGTGTGGTAAATGGCATATTGGCAAGTTTACGCTTCTCCTCCGACAATTTTATTTTAGGTTTTGGAGTCCTTTTTTTACTGATATTTGGTGTTTTGGATTTGACATGCTCTGTACTATGACATTGGGCATCGGCCTTGGCAGACGACGTTGCTGGCATTTCATCGTCTCGGCCATGACTAGTGGCAGCAGCTTCAGCACGAGGTGGAAGTGGATCTTGATCTTTCCCTAATTTTGGAACCTCAACATTTTTGTTCTCCATATTTTAATAGGCACAACTAAAAGGCACCTCAGGTAAACAATGGAGATGGATGGATTGGATACTAGTATACAATTATGGACGGGCTGCCGAGTGCCGACACAGAGGTAGCCACAGCCGTGAACTACCGCACTGTACTGTGTCTGCTGCTAATATATAGACTGGTTGATAAAGAGATAGTATACTCGTAACTAGTATGTATGTATAAAGAAAGAAAAAAAAACCACGGTTAGGTGGTATATACAATTATGGACGGGCTGCCGAGTGCCGACACAGAGGTAGCCACAGCCGTGAACTACCGCACTGTACTGTGTCTGCTGCTAATATATAGACTGGTTGATAAAGAGATAGTATACTCGTAACTAGTATGTATGTATAAAGAAAGAAAAAAAAACCACGGTTAGGTGGTATATACAATTATGGACGGGCTGCCGAGTGCCGACACAGAGGTAGCCACAGCCGTGAACTACCGCACTGTACTGTGTCTGCTGCTAATATAGACTGGTTGATAAAGAGATAGTATACTCGTAACTAGTATGTATGTATAAAAAAAAAAAAAAAAAACACGGTTAGGTGGTATATACAATTATGGACGGGCTGCCGAGTGCCGACACAGAGGTAGCCACAGCCGTGAACTACCGCACTGTACTGTGTCTGCTGCTAATATATAGACTGGTTGATAAAGAGATAGTATACTCGTAACTAGTATGTATGTATAAAGAAAGGAAAAAAAACCACGGTTAGGTGGTATATACAATTATGGACGGGCTGCCGAGTGCCGACACAGAGGTAGCCACAGCCGTGAACTACCGCACTGTACTGTGTCTGCTGCTAATATATAGACTGGTTGATAAAGAGATAGTACACTCGTAACTAGTATGTATGTATAAAGAAAGAAAAAAAAACCACGGTTAGGTGGTATATACAATTATGGACGGGCTGCCGAGTGCCGACACAGAGGTAGCCACAGCCGTGAACTACCGCACTGTACTGTGTCTGCTGCTAATATATAGACTGGTTGATAAAGAGATAGTATACTCGTAACTAGTATGTATGTATAAAGAAAGAAAAAAAACCACGGTTAGGTGGTATATACAATTATGGACGGGCTGCCGAGTGCCGACACAGAGGTAGCCACAGCCGTGAACTACCGCACTGTACTGTGTCTGCTGCTAATATATAGACTGGTTGATAAAGAGATAGTATACTCGTAACTAGTATGTATGTATAAAGAAAGAAAAAAAAACCACGGTTAGGTGGTATATACAATTATGGACGGGCTGCCGAGTGCCGACACAGAGGTAGCCACAGCCGTGAACTACCGCACTGTACTGTGTCTGCTGCTAATATATAGACTGGTTGATAAAGAGATAGTATACTCGTAACTAGTATGTATGTATAAAGAAAGAAAAAAAAAACACGGTTAGGTGGTATATACAATTATGGACGGGCTGCCGAGTGCCGACACAGAGGTAGCCACAGCCGTGAACTACCGCACTGTACTGTGTCTGCTGCTAATATAGACTGGTTGATAAAGAGATAGTATACTCGTAACTAGTATGTATGTATAAAGAAAGAAAAAAAAACCACGGTTAGGTGGTATATACAATTATGGACGGGCTGCCGAGTGCCGACACAGAGGTAGCCACAGCCGTGAACTACCGCACTGTACTGTGTCTGCTGCTAATATATAGACTGGTTGATAAAGAGATAGTATACTCGTAACTAGTATGTATGTATAAAGAAAGAAAAAAAAACCACGGTTAGGTGGTATATACAATTATGGACGGGCTGCCGAGTGCCGACACAGAGGTAGCCACAGCCGTGAACTACCGCACTGTACTGTGTCTGCTGCTAATATATAGACTGGTTGATAAAGAGATAGTATACTCGTAACTAGTATGTATGTATAAAGAAAGAAAAAAAAACCACGGTTAGGTGGTATATACAATTATGGACGGGCTGCCGAGTGCCGACACAGAGGTAGCCACAGCCGTGAACTACCGCACTGTACTGTGTCTGCTGCTAATATATAGACTGGTTGATAAAGAGATAGTATACTCGTAACTAGTATGTATGTATAAAGAAAGAAAAAAAAACCACGGTTAGGTGGTATATACAATTATGGACGGGCTGCCGAGTGCCGACACAGAGGTAGCCACAGCCGTGAACTACCGCACTGTACTGTGTCTGCTGCTAATATATAGACTGGTTGATAAAGAGATAGTATACTCGTAACTAGTATGTATGTATAAAGAAAGAAAAAAAAACCACGGTTAGGTGGTATATACAATTATGGACGGGCTGCCGAGTGCCGACACAGAGGTAGCCACAGCCGTGAACTACCGCACTGTACTGTGTCTGCTGCTAATATAGACTGGTTGATAAAGAGATAGTATACTCGTAACTAGTATGTATGTATAAAGAAAGAAAAAAAAACCACGGTTAGGTGGTATATACAATTATGGACGGGCTGCCGAGTGCCGACACAGAGGTAGCCACAGCCGTGAACTACCGCAGTGTACTGTGTCTGCTGCTAATATATAGACTGGTTGATAAAGAGATAGTATACTCGTAACTAGTATGTATGTATAAAGAAAGAAAAAAAAACCACGGTTAGGTGGTATATACAATTATGGACGGGCTGCCGAGTGCCGACACAGAGGTAGCCACAGCCGTGAACTACCGCACTGTACTGTGTCTGCTGCTAATATATAGACTGGTTGATAAAGAGATAGTATACTCGTAACTAGTATGTATGTATAAAGAAAGAAAAAAAAACCACGGTTAGGTGGTATATACAATTATGGACGGGCTGCCGAGTGCCGACACAGAGGTAGCCACAGCCGTGAACTACCGCACTGTACTGTGTCTGCTGCTAATATAGACTGGTTGATAAAGAGATAGTATACTCGTAACTAGTATGTATGTATAAAGAAAGAAAAAAAAACCACGGTTAGGTGGTATATACAATTATGGACGGGCTGCCGAGTGCCGACACAGAGGTAGCCACAGCCGTGAACTACCGCACTGTACTGTGTCTGCTGCTAATATAGACTGGTTGATAAAGAGATAGTATACTACTAATATTATATATACTGGTGGTCAGGTCACTGGTCACTAGTCACACTGGCAGTGGCACTCCTGCAGCAAAAGTGTGCACTGTTTAATTTTAATATAATATTATGTACTCCTGGCTCCTGCTATAACCTATAACTGGCACTGCAGTAGTGCTCCCCAGTCTCCCCCACAATTATAAGCTGTGTGAGCTGAGCAGTCAGACAGATATATAATATATATAGATGATGCAGCACACTGGCCTGAGCCTGAGCAGTGCACACAGATATGGTATGTGACTGACTGAGTCACTGTGTGTATCGCTTTTTTCAGGCAGAGAACGGATATATTAAATAAACTGCACTGTGTGTCTGGTGGTCACTCACTATATAATATATTATGTACTCCTGGCTCCTGCTATAACCTATAACTGGCACTGCAGTAGTGCTCCCCAGTCTCCCCCACAATTATAAGCTGTGTGAGCTGAGCAGTCAGACAGATATATATAATATTATATATAGATAATAGATGATGCAGCACACTGGCCTGAGCCTGAGCAGTGCACACAGATATGGTATGTGACTGAGTCACTGTGTGCTGTGTATCGCTTTTTTCAGGCAGAGAACGGATTATAAATAAAACTGGTGGTCACTATCAGCAAAACTCTGCACTGTACTGAGTACTCCTAATGCTCCCCAAAATTAGTAAATCAAGTGTCTCTCTAATCTATTCTAAACGGAGAGGACGCCAGCCACGTCCTCTCCCTATCAATCTCAATGCACGTGTGAAAATGGCGGCGACGCGCGGCTCCTTATATAGAATCCGAGTCTCGCGATAGAATCCGAGCCTCGCGAGAATCCGACAGCGTCATGATGACGTTCGGGCGCGCTCGGGTTAACCGAGCAAGGCGGGAAGATCCGAGTCGCTCGGACCCGTGAAAAAAAACATGAAGTTCTGGCGGGTTCGGATTCAGAGAAACCGAACCCGCTCATCTCTAGTCCTGAGTAGGCCTTCCTGGCTGGGGGAGTTGCAGAAGGAAGATATGTGGACTTACCCGCAGTAGCTTTGGAGATCCATTTGTCTAGTTCATCTCCAAATAAGCCTCTCCTGTGAAGGGTAGGCCTTCCACGCCTTTCCTGGAGTCTGCGTCAGCACTGACACTGCCATAGCAGTGGTGTGTGCATTAAGCAAGCCTATTTCTTTTATGACTTTCACCATAGAGTTCGCAGAGTCCTGTATATGTTGCAGGAGTAAAATAATCTCCCCCTGAGGCAAGGTATCTAACCCCTCAAGTAGGCTACCTGACGATTTGTCTATGGCCTTAGTAATCCACCCACATGCTATAGTGGGTCTCTGGGCCACCCCAGCAGCTCTATACAAAGATTTGAGTGTAGTCTCAATTCTACAATCAGTCGTGTCTTTTAGGGAGGCTGCACCTGGGACAGGCAATACAATTTTCCGTGACAGCCTGGATACTGATGCATCCACTATCGGTGGCTTTTCCCATTTTTTCCTATCCTCAGGAGGAAAAGGAAAAGATGATAGCAACCTTTTAGGGATTTGAAATTTCCTATCAGGATTAACCCACGGTTCTTCAAACAGGGTATTTAGTTCCTTTGACACAGGAAAAGTGGCTGAGGAATTATTTTTTATATTAAAATAAGATTCCTCAGTCTCCTCTGTCACCTTATTAGGGATATGCAGAACTTCTCTGACAGCTTCTTTGAGAGCCTCTATTCCCTGTGACAGAATAACCTCCCCCACCTCTGAGTGCACCTCACCTTCCTCCATGTCTGACCCTTCATCGTCAAAGTCAAACTGCAGGATATGGGCCAAAGTACGTTATAGCGGACAAATGGAAGGGGACTGAGACGCTGGTTTGGGTACTGAGTCTCTTTTCATAAACTCAGTCATCGATTGTCTTAAGTATTGCGTCTCTTTCTCATTGCGGTACAATTTAGTAGAAATATTGGAAATCATTCCCCTAATAGAGTCCAGCCAAGCTGGCTCTGCCCTGCTAGCTTGGGAAGGTACACTGCACTGAGTACACAGTAGTGAACCCCCTGGAAAAGAGGAACACAGTGCCTTACACGAAACACAGTCTTTGTCTGACATACTGTGACAGTGACAGCACACATACACAGGAACAAGTTAAATGCACAATTTACCCACAAAGAGCCCTTCCAGGGAGACACAGAGATAGTATGGAGCCAGCACATAGCGCCCTTACTGCTAATGCCAAGCTTAGCCGGGTCGCAGACAAAGTACCTAGATTAGGGACTTAGTACACTAATAATCGCTCCCCCCCTGCTATGACCCCCTTGTACCGCTGAGGTAATCTGGAGTCTCTCCGGAGGAGCTGTGCGTCCCTGTCAGTCAGAAAATGGAGCTGGTGAGCTGCTGGATCCGCTCATAGTGAAGCCCCGACCCTTCAATGGCGTGCAGTCTTCCTGCTCTTTTTTATACTGGCTGAGGTAATTTTGTGCCTAAAATGAAGTCAGCGACCTTTTAAGTCTGTAATGCCAGTCTGGGTACTGTGTACACATATAATGTACTGAGACTCAGTTCGCCCACTCAGAAGCTGTGCGTCTGCACTGTGTACTAAGTCTGGAGACTCCACCGCCCCCGTAGAAGCCGTGCGTCTCTGTACCCTCATGCCGCCAGTACTAACCGGGACGCTGGCTTAGTACTCACCACTCTTCTATCTTCTGGCTCTGTTAGGAGTGGCGGCGTGCTGCAGGAATGTACGTTTGCCGTGGTGGGGTGTGCGAATAGTTCCCTCAGGAGCTAGTGTCCTGTCAGCGGGGAACGAGACCATTAACCCTTCAAGAGGTTGGGCCATTGCCCCCCCTAAGTCCCACGAAGCAGGCAGGCTGGTGCCATCCAGTCCTGCCTGAAAATAACAAACAGATAAAATAAAGGCAGAAAACTCTTTAGGAGCTTCCAGCTACGTGACCGACTCCTCCCGGCAATTTTGTAAACGGAGTCTGGTAGGAGGGGCATAGAGGGAGGAGCCAGTGCACACCATCATATTCTTAAAGTGCCCATGGCTCCTAGTGGACCCGTCTATATCCCATGGTACTAAATGGATCCCCAGTATCCCCAAGAACGTAAGAGAAATATAGGCCCATGATGATGATGATGATGATGATGATGATGACAAGCCGCCCAGCTAACTATATGGTCGGCCATAAATCATACATATTAAAATTGGATTTGTATTTAACTGACAACATTTTGGAAATGTTTCTACTTTTACTTATTTATTGAGACACTGGAGCCAATAGTGTAGGGGTGTACACTCTCACAAGTTACTGGCCACACCCACACATCACTGGCCCCACCCACATATCACTGGAAACACCCACAACATCACTGGCCACACCTAAACAGCACTGATCACTCCCACACAGCACTGGCCACACCCACACAGAACTGGTCACTCCCACACATCATTGGCCGCAGTTCCTCCATTTCTTACAACCGACTTTTGATTTTTGTCTGCCCCATGTGGCCCTTTAAACACAAATATAAAAGATATGTGGGGGTCAAAACTGTGGGGAGAGTTAGGGGCAGTTTATGAGATGGTTCCCATGATTGTGCAGTCTCCATTTTCCCCCCTCCCTCTCATTGGTGCAGTCGTTGAGTAGACTCTAGCACCATGCCAGAATTTACTGCACATGTGTAGGTCTCTGGGAAAATGGCAGTGTTGCCAATGGGATTTCTGTACCCACTATAGATGTACCAAAACGGGTGAGGTACTGTATGGGAGGGGTGAAAAAGGTACTTTTAGCTACTAAATTATTAATATATATTTTAGAATATGGAAGGCCCAAAATGTATCTTTGCGTTCCGACCATTCATTGGTTCCACTCCTTCCAGATTTCTAGCTGTCTAATCAAAAATCAAAGCCTATGAGAGAGTTGAATAACGTATTTAGAATTGTCTAATGGACAAAAGCTACCCTCCTACACACTGTCACAACCCTCCTACACACTGTCACAAAGCTGGGCTTCAACGCACTGTCACAAAGCTGCCCTTTCTACGCACTGTCACAAAGCTGCCCTCCTACACACTGTCACAAAGCTGCCCTTCTACACACTGTCACAAAGCTGGCCTTTTATACGCTGTCATAACGCTGCCCTTCGACACACTGTCACAAAGCTGCCCTTCTACACACTGTCACAAAGCTGCCCTTCTACACACTGTCACATACCTTCCCTTCTACACACTGTCACATAGCTGCCCTTCTACACACTGTCACATACCTTCCCTTCTACACACTGTCACAAAGCTACCCTTCTACAAACTGTCACAATGCTGGCCTTCAGCACACTCACAAAACTATCCTGTTGCATAGATTCCCTTCCACACACTGTCACAAAGCTGCCTTCCTACACACTGTCACATAGCCGACCTTCTACAGACTGTCACAAAGTTGGCCATCTACACACTGTCACAAAACTGCCCTTGTACACACTGTCACAAAACTGCCCTTCTACACACTGTCACAAAGCTGCCCTTCCACACACTGTCACATAGCTGCCCTTCTACACACTGTCACAAAGCTGCCCTTCTGCACAGTCACAAAGCTTCCCTTCTACACACTGTCACAAAGCTGCTCTTCTACACACTGTCACAAAGCTGCTCTTCTACACACTGTCACAAAGCTGCCCTTTTACAAACTGTCACATAACTGCCCTTATACACACTGTCACAAAGCTTCCTTTCTACACACTGTCACAAAACTGCCCTTCCACAAACTGTCACAAAACTGGCCTTCTACACGCTGTCACATAGCTGCCCTTCTACACGCTGACACAAAGCTGGCCTTCTACACACTGTCACAAAGCTGCCTTTCTACAAACTGTCACAACGCTGCCCTTCCACGCACTGTCACAAAGCTGCCCTTCCACGCACTGTCACAAACCTGCCCTCCTACACACTGTCACAAAGCTGCCCTTCTACACGCTGTCACAAAGCTGCCCTTCTACACATTGTCACTAAGCTGCCCTTCTACACACTGTCACATACCTTCCCTTCTACACACTGTCACAAAGCTGCCCTTCTACACGTGGTCACAAAGCTGCTCTTCTACACGCTGTCACATAGCTGCTCTTCTACACACTGTCACAAAGCTGCCCTTTTACATGCTGTCACATAGCTGCTCTTCTACACACTGTCACAAAGCTGCCCTTTTACACACTGTCACATAACTGCCCTTATACACACTGTCACAAAGCTGCCCTTCTACACATTGTCACATAACTGGCCATCTACACGCTGTCACATAGTTGCCCTTCTACATGGTGACACAAAACTGGCCTTCTACACACTGTCACAAAGCTGCCTTTCTACACACTGTTACATAGCTGCCCTTCTACACACTGTCACAAAGCTGCCCTTCTACACACAGCCACATAGCTGCCCTTCTACACACTGTCACAAAGCTGCCCTTCTGCACATTGTCACATAGCTGCCCTTCTACACACTATCACAAAGCTGCCCTTCTACACACTGTTACAGAGCTGCCCTTCTACATGCTGTCACAAAGCTGCCCTCCTACATGCTGTCACAAATCTGCCCTCCTACACGCTGTCACAAAGCTGCCCTTCTACACGTGGTCACAAAGCTGCCCTTCTACACGCTGTCACATAGCTGCTCTTCTACACGCTGTCACAAAGCTGCCCTTCTACACACTGTCACATAGCTGCTCTTCTGCACACTGTCACAAAGCTTCCCTTCTACACACTGTCACATAACTGCCCTTTTACACACTGTCACATAACTGCCCTTACACACACTGTCACAAAGCTTCCTTTCTATACACTGTCACAAAACTGCCCTTCCACACACTGTCACAAAACTGGCCTTCTACACGCTATCACATAGCTGCCCTTCTACACACTGACACAAAGCTGGCCTTCTACACACTGTTACAGAGCTGCCCTTCTACACGCTGTCACAAAGCTGCCCTCCTACACGCTGTCACAAAGCTGCCCTCCTACACGCTGTCACAAATCTGCCCTCCTACACGCTGTCACAAAGCTGCCCTTCTACACGTGGTCACAAAGCTGCCCTTCTACA
The DNA here is from genome assembly GCF_028390025.1 of Pseudophryne corroboree. Taxonomy (NCBI): domain Eukaryota; kingdom Metazoa; phylum Chordata; class Amphibia; order Anura; family Myobatrachidae; genus Pseudophryne; species Pseudophryne corroboree. The sequence continues at coordinate 897,895,230 of NC_086447.1, forward strand.
CGCTGTCACATAGCTGCTCTTCTACACACTGTCACAAAGCTGCCCTTCTACACACTGTCACACAGCTGACCTTCTACACACTGTCACAAAGCTTCCCTTCTACACACTGTCACATAACTGCCCTTTTACACACTGTCACATAACTGCCCTTATACACACTGTCACAAAGCTTCCTCTCTACACACTGTCAGAAAACTGCTCTTCCACACACTGTCACAAAACTGGCCTTCTACACGCTGTCACATAGCTGCCCTTCTACACGCTGACAAAAAGCTGGCCTTCTACACGCTGTCACAAAGCTGCCCTTCTACGCACTGTCACAAAGCTGCCCTTCTACGCACTGTCACAAAGCTGCCCTCCTACACGCTGTCACAAAGCTGCCCTTCTACACGCTGTCACAAAGCTGCCCTTCTACACATTGTCACAAAGCTGCCCTTCTACACACTGTCACAAAGCTGCTCTTCTACACACTGTCACATACCTTCCCTTCTACACACTGTCACATACCTTCCCTTCTACACATTGTCACATAGCTGCCCTTCTACACACTGTAACATACCTTCCCTTTTACACACTGTCACAAAGCTGCCCTTCTACACGTGGTCACAAAGCTGCTCTTCTACACGCTGTCACATAGCTGCTCTTCTACACACTGTCACAAAGCTGCCCTTTTACATGCTGTCACATAGCTGCTCTTCTACACACTGTCACAAAGCTGCCCTTTTACACACTGTCACATAACTGCCCTTATACACACTGTCACAAAGCTGCCCTTCTACGCACTGTCACAAAGCTGCCATTCTATGCACTGTCACAAAGCTGCTCTCCTACACACTGTCACAGAGCTGGCCTTTTGTATGCTGTCATAAAGCTGCCCTTCTACACACTGTCACAAAGCTGATCTTCTACACACTGTCACAAAGCTGCCCTTTTACACACTGTCACATATCTTCCCTTCTACACACTGTCACATACCTTCCCTTCTACACATTGTCACAAAGCTGCCCTCCTACACACTGTCACATAGCTGCCCTTCTACACTGTCACAAAGCTGGCCATCTACACACTTTCACAAAACTGCCCTTCCACACACTGTCACAAAACTGGCCTTCCACACACTGTCACATAGCTGCCCTTCTACACGCTGATGCAAAGCTGGCCCTCTACATGCTGTCACAAAGCTGCCCTCCTACAAGCTGTCACAGAGCTGCCCTCCTACACGCTGTCACAAAGCTGCCCTTCTACACATTGTCACATAGCTGTCCTTCTACAAACTGTCACATAGCTGCCCTTCCACACACTGTCACATAGCTGCCCTTCTACACACTGTCACAAAGCTTCCCTTCTACACAGTCACAAAGCTTCCCTTCTACACACTGTCACATAGCTGCTCTACTACACATTGTCACATAGCTGCCCTTCTACACACTGTCACGTAGCTGCCCTTCTACACACTGTCACAAAGCTGGCCATCTACACACTTTCACAAAACTGCCCTACCACACACTGTCACATAGCTGCCCTTCTACACGCTGACACAAAGCTGGCCCTCTACATGCTGTCACAAAGCTGCCCTCCTACACGCTGTCACAAAGCTGCCCTTCTACACATTGTCACTAAGCTGCCCTTCTACACGCTGTCACAAAGCTGCCCTTCTACACATGGGCCCTCATTCCGAGTTGTTCGCTCGGTATTTTTCATCGTATCGCAGTGAAAATCCGCTTAGTACGCATGCGCAATGTTCGCACTGCGACTGCGCCAAGTAACTTTACTATGATGAAAGTAATTTTACTCACGGCTTTTTCTTCGCTCCGGCGATCGTAATGTGATTGACAGGAAATGGGTGTTACTGGGCGGAAACACGGCGTTTCAGGGGCGTGTGGCTGAAAACGCTACCGTTTCCGGAAAAAACGCAGGAGTGGCCGGGGAAACGGTGGGAGTGCCTGGGCGAACGCTGGGTGTGTTTGTGACGTCAACCAGGAACGACAAGCACTGAAATGATCGCACAGGCAGAGTAAGTCTGGAGCTACTCTGAAACTGCTAAGTAGTTAGTAATCGCAATATTGCGAATACATCGGTCGCAATTTTAAGAAGCTAAGATTCACTCCCAGTAGGCGGCGGCTTAGCGTGTGTAACTCTGCTAAATTCGCCTTGCGACCGATCAACTCGGAATGAGGGCCATTGTCACTAAGCTGCCCTTCTACACACTGTCACATACCTTCCCTTCTACACACTGTCACAAAGCTGCCCTTCTACACGTGGTCACAAAGCTGCTCTTCTACACGCTGTCACATAGCTGCTCTTCTACACACTGTCACAAAGCTGCCCTTTTACATGCTGTCACATAGCTGCTCTTCTACACACTGTCACAAAGCTGCCCTTTTACACACTGTCACATAACTGCCCTTATACACACTGTCACAAAGCTGCCCTTCTACACATTGTCACATAACTGGCCATCTACACGCTGTCACATAGTTGCCCTTCTACATGGTGACACAAAACTGGCCTTCTACACACTGTCACAAAGCTGCCTTTCTACACACTGTTACATAGCTGCCCTTCTACACACTGTCACAAAGCTGCCCTTCTACACACAGCCACATAGCTGCCCTTCTACACACTGTCACAAAGCTGCCCTTCTGCACATTGTCACATAGCTGCCCTTCTACACACTATCACAAAGCTGCCCTTCTACACACTGTTACAGAGCTGCCCTTCTACATGCTGTCACAAAGCTGCCCTCCTACATGCTGTCACAAATCTGCCCTCCTACACGCTGTCACAAAGCTGCCCTTCTACACGTGGTCACAAAGCTGCCCTTCTACACGCTGTCACATAGCTGCTCTTCTACACGCTGTCACAAAGCTGCCCTTCTACACACTGTCACATAGCTGCTCTTCTACACACTGTCACAAAGCTTCCCTTCTACACACTGTCACATAACTGCCCTTTTACACACTGTCACATAACTGCCCTTACACACACTGTCACAAAGCTTCCTTTCTATACACTGTCACAAAACTGCCCTTCCACACACTGTCACAAAACTGGCCTTCTACACGCTGTCACATAGCTGCCCTTCTACACACTGACACAAAGCTGGCCTTCTACACACTGTTACAGAGCTGCCCTTCTACACGCTGTCACAAAGCTGCCCTCCTACACGCTGTCACAAAGCTGCCCTCCTACACGCTGTCACAAATCTGCCCTCCTACACGCTGTCACAAAGCTGCTCTTCTACACACTGTCACATACCTTCCCTTCTACACACTGTCACATACCTTCCCTTCTACACATTGTCACATAGCTGCCCTTCTACACACTGTAACATACCTTCCCTTTTACACACTGTCACAAAGCTGCCCTTCTACACGTGGTCACAAAGCTGCTCTTCTACACGCTGTCACATAGCTGCTCTTCTACACACTGTCACAAAGCTGCCCTTTTACATGCTGTCACATAGCTGCTCTTCTACACACTGTCACAAAGCTGCCCTTTTACACACTGTCACATAACTGCCCTTATACACACTGTCACAAAGCTGCCCTTCCACGCACTGTCACAAAGCTGCCATTCTATGCACTGTCACAAAGCTGCTCTCCTACACACTGTCACAGAGCTGGCCTTTTGTATGCTGTCATAAAGCTGCCCTTCTACACACTGTCACAAAGCTGATCTTCTACACACTGTCACAAAGCTGCCCTTTTACACACTGTCACATATCTTCCCTTCTACACACTGTCACATACCTTCCCTTCTACACATTGTCACAAAGCTGCCCTCCTACACACTGTCACATAGCTGCCCTTCTACACACTGTCACAAAGCTGGCCATCTACACACTTTCACAAAACTGCCCTTCCACACACTGTCACAAAACTGGCCTTCCACACACTGTCACATAGCTGCCCTTCTACACGCTGACGCAAAGCTGGCCCTCTACATGCTGTCACAAAGCTGCCCTCCTACAAGCTGTCACAGAGCTGCCCTCCTACACGCTGTCACAAAGCTGCCCTTCTACACATTGTCACATAGCTGTCCTTCTACAAACTGTCACATAGCTGCCCTTCCACACACTGTCACATAGCTGCCCTTCTACACACTGTCACAAAGCTGCCCTTCTACACAGTCACAAAGCTTCCCTTCTACACACTGTCACATAGCTGCTCTACTACACATTGTCACAAAGCTGCCCTTCTACACACTGTCACATAGCTGCCCTTCTACACACTGTCACAAAGCTGGCCATCTACACACTTTCACAAAACTGCCCTTCCACACACTGTCACATAGCTGCCCTTCTACACGCTGACACAAAGCTGGCCCTCTACATGCTGTCACAAAGCTGCCCTCCTACACGCTGTCACAGAGCTGCCCTCCTACACGCTGTCACAAAGCTGCCCTTCTACACATTGTCACATAGCTGTCCTTCTACAAACTGTCACATAGCTGCCCTTCCACACACTGTCACATAGCTGCCCTTCTACAAACTGTCAGATAGCTGCCCTTCCACACACTGTCACATAGCTGCCCTTCTACACACTGTCACAAAGCTGCCCTTCTACACAGTCACAAAGCTTCCCTTCTACACACTGTCACATAGCTGCTCTACTACACATTGTCACAAAGCTGCCCTTCTACACACTGTCACAAAACTACCCTTCCACACACTGTCACAAAACTGGCCTTCTACACGCCTTCACATAGTTGCCCTTCTACATGGTGACACAAAACTGGCCTTCTACACACTGTCACAAAGCTGCCTTTCTACACACTGGTTCACAGCTGCCCTTCTACACACTGTCACAAAGCTGCCCTTCTACACACTGCCACATAGCTGCCCTTCTACACACTGTCACAAAGCTGCCCTTCTGCACATTGTCACAGAGCTGCCCTTCTACACACTGTCACAAAGTTGCCCTTCTACACACTGTCACATAGCTGCCCTTCTACACGCTGTCACAAAGCTGCCCTCCTACACGCTGTCACAAATCTGACCTACACGCTGTCACAAAGCTGCCCTTCTACACGTGGTCACAAAGCTGCCCTTCTACACGCTGTCACATAGCTGCTCTTCTACACACTGTCACAAAGCTGCCCTTCTACACGCTGTCACATAGCTGCTCTTCTACACACTGTCACAAAGCTGCGCTTTTACACGCTGTCACATAAGTGCCCTAATATACACTGTCACAAAGCTTCCTTTCTACACACTGTCACAAAGCTTCCTTTCTACACACTGTCACAAAACTGCCCTTCCACACACTGTCACAAAACTGGCCTTCTACACACTGTCACAAAGCTGCCTTTCTACACGTTGACTCAAATCTGGCCTTCTACACACTGTTACATAGCTGCCCTTCTACACACTGTCACAAAGCTGCCCTTCTGCACATTGTCACATAGCTGCCCTTTTACACACTGTCACAAAGCTGCCCTTCTACACACTGTCACATAGCTGCCCTTCTACACACTGTCACAAAGCTGCCCTCCTACACGCTGTCACAAATCTGCCCTCCTACACGCTGTCACAAAGCTGCCCTTCTACACGCTGTCACAAAGCTGCCCTTCTACACGCTATCACATAGCTGCTCTTCTTCACAGTCACAAAGCTGCCCTTCTACACACTGACACATAACTGCCCTTATACACACTGTCACAAAGCTTCCTTTCTACACACTGTCACAAAACTGCCCTTCTACACACTGTCGCAAAACTGGCCATCTACTCACTGTCACAAAGCTGCCCTTCTACACGCTGACACAAATCTGGCCTTCTACACACTGTCACAAAGCTGCCTTTCTACACACTATTACATAGCTGCCCTTCTACACACTGTCACAAAGCTGCCCTTCTACACATTGTCACATAGCTGCCCTTCTACACACTGTCACAAAGCTGCCCTTCCACACACTGTCACACAGCTGCCCTTCTACACACTGTCACATAGCTGCCCTTCTACACACTGTCACAAAGCTGCCCTTCTACATGCTGTCACAAAGCTGCCCTCCTACACGCTGTCACAAAGCTGCCCTTCTACACACTGTCACCACCAAGTCTAACAATAAATGAATGGCCAGGATGTAATGAAGTCCGAATTCAGCGGCGGTGGGGACTCCGGCCGAACTCGGCCATTTTTTTCAAAGGGCAATCATTTGCAAGGCTAAACCATGTTTAAACAGTCTTTTAATTGCATAAAATTGATCTTCTGTTGTTTTAGACTAAACCCATTTTAGAGCCACATTGTCCTTTGTCCACAGATCAGCAGCAACACTTCTTGAATGCAAAATACGTAACTGGCCTCCACAGTATTCTCATATCATTGCTGGCCCCGTATTGACTATGACATTAAAATGACACTGTTAGGTGGACACTGTGGGCAGGTGTAGATAAATGACATTGGTGCAAGCCTCTCAGAGTGATGGTTAGACAGGCCAGTATGCAGCCATGTAAATCCATGCCTCATTGATAGTGACATCACTTGCAGGGACGCAGGGAGCAGTGAGCAACTGATTGCGCTGCCCTGGAAACTGGGGCACCATCACAGCACCAGTAGCACCCTTCTCTAAAAAATGCACTTAGTGCCCAACTACTAAGCATTTCTGACCCCGTGACTCTTTGCGACATTCCGTGGTATATTTACTGAAGCTTCTAAAACAGAGAATTGGTGATGTTGCTCACATCAACCAATCTGATGTTGCCTATCATTTTCTAAAAGGCAATAGAGAAATGATAATCAGCATCTGATTGGTTGCTATGGGCAACTTCACCAATTCTCTGTTTTAGAAGCTTTAGTAAATGTACCCCTACATGTCCTAGGTGTGAGGGCTGGTGAGGACCAGCACATGGAGTGTAAGTACCCTTGTATGGCCCTGGTCACATATTCCTAGGGCACTGATTGGTTACGCCCCCGAAATGGCTGCCTCCACCGTGTATTGTTCACGGGGTCACTGTAAAGTCTGCAACGTTGCTTATAAAATAGCTACGCCAACCGCTGCCCCTACCATCCCTGCACTGAATAATTATGTTTGGTTTGTCGCTAATATGGAGAAAATTACTTACTATCTTCACGACTGTCCCCACAAATTTTAACTAGTTTGGGGTCCATGGTTGCTTACGATGTCTCCCTCACACTGATTTTCATAGTATACCTGTCTCAAACTCGCCGGATAAATTAGCGAAGTAGTCCTTGGGCCCTCCCTCCGGATGTCCTACTGCCACTTTTTCATTGTTAGGAGATATATTGTCCTACTCCATGGGGGTAATTCTGAGTTGATCACAGCAGCAAGTCTGTTAGCAATTGGGCAAAACCATGTGCACTGCAAGGGAGGGTGGGGGGGGGGGGGGGGGGCAGATATAACATTTGCAGAGAGAGTTAGATTTGGGTGGGTTATTTTGTTTCTGTGCAGGGTAAATACTGGCTGCTTTATTTTTACACTGCAAGTTAGATCTCAGTTTGAATACACCCCACCCAAATCTAACTCTCTCTGCACATGTTATATCTGTCCCCCCTGCAGTGTACATGGTTTTGCCCAACTGCTAACAAATTTGCTGCTGCGATCAACTCAGAATTAGGCCCTGTGGGGGTCATTCCGAGTTGTTCGCTCGTTGCCGATTTTCGCCATGCTGCGATTTGTTGCAAAATGTGCATGCGCAAGGCACGCAGAGTGCATGCGCTTAGTTATTTGACTAAAAACTTAGTAGATTTGCTGTGGATCCTGCGGCGCTTTTCAGTCGCTCTGCTGATCGGTGAATGATTGACAGCAAAGGGGAGTTTCTGGGTGGTAACTGAGCATTTTCCGGGACTGTGCTAAAAAACGCAGGCGTGTCAGGGAAAAACGCGGGAGTGTCTGGAGAAACGGGGGAGTGGCTGGCCGAACGCAGGGCGTATTTGTGATGTCAAACCAGGAACTAAACGGACTGAGCTGATCGCAATCTGTGAGTACGTCTGGAGATACTCAGAAACTGCAAAGAATTATTTAGTAGCAATTCTGCTAATCTTTCGGTCGCAATTCTGCTAAGCTAAGATACACTCCCAGAGGGCGGCGGCCTAGCAAGTGCAATGCTGCTAAAAGCAGCTAGCGAGCGAACAACTCGGAATGAGAGCCAATGGTGGTCATTCCGAGTTGTTCGCTCGGTAATTTTCTTCGCATCGCAATGATTTTCCGCTAATTGCGCATGCGCAATGTTCGCACTGCGACTGCGCCAAGTAAATTTGCTAAGAAGTTTGGTATATTACTCACGGCATTACGAGGTTTTTTCTTCGTTCTGGTGATCGTAATGTGATTGACAGGAAGTGGGTGTTTCTGGGTGGAAACTGGCCGTTTTATGGGAGTGTGTGAAAAAACGCTGCCGTTTCTGTGAAAAACGCGGGAGTGGCTGGAGAAACGGGGGAGTGCCTGGGCGAACGCTGGGTGTGTTTGTGACGTCAAACCAGGAACGAAACTGACTGAACTGATCGCAGTGGCAGAGTAAGTCCCGAGCTACTAAGAAACTGCAAAGAAATTTCTATTCGCAATTTTGAGAATCTTTCGTTCGCAATTTTGCTAAGCTAAGATTCACTCCCAGTAGGCGGCGGCTTATCGTGTGCAATGCTGCTAAAAGCAGCTTGCGAGCGAACAACTCGGAATGAGGGCCAATGTGTCTACACTGTTATGATTATGTCCTATATATGGTTACACTATGGCCCTCATTCCAAGTTGTTCGCTCGGTAATTTTCTTCGCATCGCAGCGATTTACCGCTAATTGCGCATGCGCACTGTTCGCACTGCGACTGCGCCAAGTAGATTTGCTATGCAGTTAGGTATTTTACTCACGGCATTACGAGGTTTTTTCTTCGTTCTGGTGATCGTAATGTGATTGACAGGAAGTGGGTGTTTCTGGGCGGAAACTGGCCGTTTTATGGGTGTGTGTGAAAAAACGCTGCCGTTTCTGGGAAAAACGCGGGAGTGTCTGAAGAAACGGGGGAGTGACTGGGCGAACGCTGGGTGTGTTTGTGACGTCAAACCAGGAACGAAACTGACTGAACTGATCGCAGTTGCCGAGTAAGTCTCGAGCTACTCAGAAACTGCTAAGAAGTGTCTATTTGCAATTCTGCTAATCTTTCGTTCGCAATTTTACTATGCTAAGATTCACTCCCAGTAGGCGGCGGCTTAGCATGTGCAAAGCTGCTAAAAGCAGCTTGCGAGCGAACAACTCGGAATGACCCCCAATGTGCCTTTCTCTACCCTTAGCTTAGACCGACTCTGGCCCTCATTCCGAGTTGTTCGGAATGAAAAATGCCAAGGAGAATTGTTTTTTTTTACCTTTTATTGTACACATATGTCAGTTTTGTACGTTTCTCTCTTTCTCCTTGTACAAATAAAGAGTTTTAAAAAAAAAATTGCTACGCCAAGTGTAAACAGTATATTTGTATTTTTTATGGCTTTCATGGCGGATGATCACAGGTTGGTAGTAACGCATATTATTAATCCATCATAAGTGTGTCTATTAGCGAGTCATTTTATCTTCCGGAAGTCTATAAAGAGACTCGTTTTTGTACCCCGGTGCCTAATTTCCAGAAAGCCTGTATTTTATCTTATTTATTGCCATCAAAGACGTGTCTGACAAACCATTATTCTTCATGACTATTTGCACTTTTTTATGAGTGTTGATATTTACCTGGGTTCATTAAACTCAATGATTTTCACCATCTTCAATAACGTTTTACAGCGTACAACTAGTTAGCAATCAATCATGCACGGGTTTGAAATGCAGAAAATCTTTTGGGAGAATCAATATATAATTTGTGATCACGTCGCTCACTCTGTTGTGCAGCTAAATGTTAGGATATTTCACACACACAAGAGTTAAACTGATTTTATTTTTCATTTATTTATTTTTCTACGCAATTTGGCTATAAGGATTGAACGTGCTAATTATTTTCTTTATAGGGTCTGTTGTCTAAAATATGGATGTTTCTTATATTTTTGAAAATCATCAAAACAATCTCACTTACATACAGTAATTAAGGGTTTTCTTCACTAATTGTGAAGTTTCATACAGAGCTCTGACCAGTGACGTGAGGCCAGGGGAGGCAGAGACTGGCGCAATGTGTGTTGTTCATATATGCTGTATACAGTATGTCAAATATAACAATACGCTCATTCAATATATTTAGCTTTGTCTGCATTCAGGAAATATTAAAATATTCACATTGGGCCTAGGGGGTCATTCCGAGTTGATCGCACGTAGAAACTTTTTGCTGCTCGTGCGATCAACTAGACACCGCCTATGGGGGAGTGTATTTTAGCATAGCAAGGCTGCGAACATTTGTGCAGCCCTGCTATGCTAAAAAAGTTTTGTGCAAAACAAGACCAGCCCTGCAGTTACTTACCCTGTGCGACGGATCCAGCGGTGCAGGTCCCGGAACTGACGTCAGACATATGCCCTCCAAACGCCTCGACACGCCTGCGTTCGGATCTCCATGCCCGGAAAACAGTGAGTAGACGCCCCAATCCGCCTCCCGCCTGTCAATCTTCTTGTGGTCCGTGCTGCGACCGCTTTAACGTTCCTGACGTCGATGCCCAGCGACTACCGTCGCTGAGCAACGAAGCACCTGCGCATTGCATCCACTGCGCATGCGCAGAACCGACCCGTTCGCACCACTACGATGAACTGCAGCGTGCGAACGGGTAGGAATGGCCCCCCTAATTCAGATCTCATCGCAGCAGCAAATTTGTTAGCAGATGGGTAAAACCATGTGCACTGCAGGTGGGGCAGGTGTAACATGTGCAGAGAGAGTTAGATTTGGGTGGGGTGTGTTCAAACTGAAATCTAAATTGCAGTGTAAAAATAAAGCAGCCAGTATTTACCCTGCACAGAAACAAAATAACCCACACAAATCTAACGCTCTCTGCACATGTTACATCTGCCACACCTGCAGTGCACATGGGGGGTCATTCCGACCTGACCGCACACTGCCGTTTTTCGCAGCGCAGCGATCAGGTCACTACTGCGCATGCGTATGCAACGCAATGCGCAGGTGTGTCGTACGGGTACAAAGCGGATCGTTGCCGAGCGATGATTTAACGAAGGATCTATTCGCACAGCCGATCGTAAGGAGATTGACAGGGAGAAGGCATTTATGAGTGTCAACTGACCGTTTTCAGAGAGTGGTTGGAAAAATGCAGGCGTGTCCAAGCGTTTGTAGGGCCCGGACAGGCTGAAGTGATCGCAGCGGCTGAGTAAGTTCAGACCTACTCAGAAACTGCACAAAATGTTTTTGCAGAGCTCGGCTGCACAGGCGTTCGCACACTTGCAAGGCTAAAATACAGTCCCCTATGGGGGTCATTCCGAGTTTATCGCTCGCTAGCTCCTTTTTACAGTGCTGCGATCAGATAGTCGCCGCCTATAGGCAGTGCCGGCCCAAACTTATTTTTTTTAGTAAGCAAAAATCAAGTTTGGCACCCCTTGATGGGTTAAACTTTCTAAAGGCGTGCCACAAAAATGGGTGTGGTCTTACAAGAAAGGGGTGTGGCTACATAATTGTACTCCCAGTGGTACAGGGCGATAGTGGGTGACAGGGAGTTAGGGGGTGACTGGTGAGGCAGTGGTGACAGGAAAATAGTTGATGACTGAGGCAGGTCTGATAGGGAGATAGTGGGTGACTGAGGCAGGGTGACATTGAGATAGTGGGTGACAAAGGCAGGGGTGACAGGGAGCTGTGGGTGACTGAGGCAGGGGTGACAGGGAGATAGTGGGTGACTGAGGCAGAGGTGACAGGGAGATGGTGGGTGATAGTGAGATAATGTATGACAGAGGTGACAGGGGAGCAGTGGGTGACTGAGGTAGGGTGACATTGAGAAGGTGGGTGACTGAGGCAGGGTGACAGGGAGATAATGGGTGACTGAGGCAGAGGTGACAGGGAGATGGTGGGTGATAGTGAGATAATGGATGACAGAGGTGACAGGGAGCAGTGGGTGACTGAGGTAGGGTAACATTGAGATAGTGGGTGACTGAGGCAGGGTGACAGGGAGATGGTGGGTGACAGAGAGATAATGGGTGACAGAGGCAGAGGTGACAGGGAGATGGTGGGTGGCAGAGAGATAATGGGTGACAGAGGCAGAGGTGACAGGGAGATGGTGGGTGGCAGGGAGATAATGGGTGACAGAGGCAGAGGTGACAGGGAGATGGTGGGTGGCAGGGAGATAATGGGTGACAGAGGCAGAGGTGACAGGGAGATGGTGGGTGGCAGGGAGATAATGGGTGACAGAGGCAGAGGTGACAGGAAGATGGTGGGTGGCAGGGAGATAATGGGTGACAGAGGCAGGTGACAGGGAGATAGTGGGCAGTGGCAGAACTGTGGGAGGCAGTGGAGTCGGCTGCCGCCGGGCTCCTGACCTCAAGGGGGCACATCTCCTCCACTCTCTCCCGCTGCTTGACGATCGCTCGCTGCTATTGCAGACGGAGGAGCTGTGTCAGTGACACGGAAGCTGCCGAGCTGGCACTGGCTGCAGCTAGGGGGAGCTCCAGAGCGCAGCTCCTCCCGGGCCCTTCTAGTTAAGCAAGCTGGCCGAGGGAAGCTCTCTGCTCCTCCGTCAGCCTGATGATAGCCAAAGGTAGGCACTGTGTAGGGGGTGGGGGAGAGTTGTAGTTGGGGGTGTTGGGGGTGCTGGGGGGGGGCTTTAATAAATGTTGGAAGCACTGTATTTTGCGTGTGCTTGTATTAAAGTGAGGTGTGTGTGTTTTTAAGGAAAGTTGTGCATTCAAGTAAAAGGCATGTGTGTGAGAGGCATGTGTGTGTGTAAGTGAGTGATATGTGTGTGTGAGTGGCATGTGTGTGTAAGTGAAAGGCATGTGTATGTAAGTGAGAGGCATGTGTGTGAGAGGTGTGTGTGTGTGTTTGTGTGTGTGTGTGTGTGTGTGTGTGTGTGTGTGAGGTATGTGTGTGAGAGGCAAGGATTAAAGGAGGCATTTGAGCATTTCTACAGGACTATGTAAGGAGCACACACCTGGTCTGGGTACACGCTACCTTACAAATATATGGAGGGGTGTCCATTCTGAATGTGTGTGTGTGTGTGTGTGTGTGTGTGTGTGTGTGTGTGTGTGTGCGAGAGGCGTGTGTGTGTGTGTGTGTGTGTGTGTGTGTGAAAGGCGTGTGTGTGTGTGTGTGTGTGTGTGTGTGTGTAAGTGAAAGGCGTGTGTGTGTGTGTGTGTGTGTGTGTGTGTGTGTGTAAGTGAAAGGCATATGTGTGTGTGTGTAAGTGAAAGGCATGTGTGGGTGTTTAAGTGAAAGCAGCGTATGTGTGTATTTAAGTGAAAGCGTTGTGTGTGCGTTTAAGTGAAAGCGGCGTGTGTGTTTTGGTGAAATTGGCGTGTGTGTGTGTGTAAGTGAAAGCGGCGTGTGTGTGTTTTTAAGTGAAGGAGGCATGTGTGTGTGTGTGTGTGAAAGCGGCGTGTGTTTTTAACTGAAGGAGGTGTCTGTGTGTGAAAGCGGCGTGTGTGTGTTTTTAAGTGAAGGAGGCATGTGTGTGTGTGTGTGTGTGTGTGTGTGTGAAAGCGGCGTGTGTTGTTTTTAAGTGAAGGAGGCATGTGTGTGTGTGTGTGTGTGTGTGTGTGTGTGTGTGTGAAAGCGGCGTGTGTGTGTTTTTAAGTGAAGGAGGCATGTGTGTGTGTGTGTGTGTGTGTGTTTAAGTGAAGGAGGCGTGTGTGTGTGTGTGTGTGTGTGTGTGTGTGTGTGTGTGTGTAAGAGGCGTGTGTTTTTAAGTGAAAGCAGCGTGTGTGTTTAAGTGAAAGAGGCGTGTGTGTGTGTGTTTAAGTGAATGAGGCGTTTGTGTGTTTTTTTTTTATATATATCTAGTGTTCACGCTAGGTGTCTTTCACAGGGCGCTGCGCCCTGCCCCTTTTTTAGACAGCTGAATCCCGCCCTGCCCATTTTTGTGCACCCTGCCGCCCTGCCGTTTGCTGCCTGCCGGACCCCGCCATGCCGCCGGACCCGGTATGCACATGAGAGTCCCCTGCGGCCGCCCCACCCGTCCGTAGCTGTCAGCCGCCGCTGTCTCAGCCTTGCGCTGACACAGTGACTGACAGCAGCTCCCCTCCTCTGCGAGCAGCCTATAGGTCTGCTCATGATCTGGTGTGACAGGAGGGCTGGGTTTGCCTCTCCCGCTGAGGCAAACCCAGCCCTCCTGTGTATGAATGTTTAAAAGGACTCGGAGACGCCAGGGAGGATCAACAGGTTGCCATATTTAAGCTCCGCAAGTGTGGCGGTGATCAGCGCTCCCCCTCTGTGTCCTGGGCTAAATTTACCTTGTAAGTACCTTGCAGCTGTAAACTTCAATCTCAGTGCTCTCTACCTGGTGCAATGTGTCTCAGTGCTCTCTACCTCGTGCAGTGTGTCTCAGTGCTCTCTACCTGGTGCAATGTGTCTCAGTGCTCTCTACCTGGTGCAGTGTGTCTCAGTGCTCTCTACCTGGTGCAGTGTGTCTCAGTGCTCTCTACCTGGTGCAATGTGTGTCAGTGCTCTCTACCTGGTGCAGTGTGTCTCAGTGCTCTCTACCTGGTGCAGTGTGTCTCAGTGCTCTCTACCTGGTGCAATGTGTCTCAGTGCTCTCTACCTGGTGCAATGTGTCTCAGTGCTCTCTACCTGGTGCAGTGTGTCTCAGTGCTCTCTTCCTGGTGCAGTGTGCCTCAGTGCTCTCTACCTGGTGCAGTGTGTCTCAGTGCTCTCTACCTGGTGCAATGTGTCTCAGTGCTCTCTACCTGGTGCAATGTGTCTCAGTGCTCTCTACCTGGTGCAGTGTGTCTCAGTGCTCTCTTCCTGGTGCAGTGTGCCTCAGTGCTCTCTACCTGGTGCAATGTGTCTCCGTGCTCTCTACCTGGTGCAATGTGTCTCAGTGCTCTCTACCTGGTGCAATGTGTCTCAGTGCTCTATACCTGGTGCAGTATCTCAGTGCTCTCTACCTGGCGCAGTGTGTCTCAGTGCTCTCTACCTGGTGCAGTGTGTCTCTGCGCTCTCTACCTCGTGCAGTGTGTCTCAGTGCTCTCTACCTGCTGCAATGTGTCTCAGTGCTCTCTACCTGGTGCAATGTGTCTCAGTGCTCTCTACCTGGTGCAGTGTCTCAGTGCTCTCTACCTGGTGCAGTGTGTCTCAGTGCTCTCTACCTGGTGCAGTGTGTTTCAGTGCTCTGCCTGGTGCAATATGTATAACATGCTCTATCTGGCGCAATATGTATAACGGGCTCTACCTGTCGCAGTGTGTATAGGAGGTTCTACCTGGTGCAATGTGTATTAGGTGCACTACTGTGTGGTGTAATGTGAATTGCCACTATTATGTGGCCACGCCCCTTCCCCACGAAACAACGCCCCCAAATTTTTGCTGCGCGCCTTCGGCGCGCACTGTCCGTGTTTTGCCCTATAGGTGTGAGAGCACCAAGCATTATAGTATGTATCTAAGTTTGCCCATCTAACTTAAAAATGTGCCCTCCCAAATTAAAAATGTGCCCTCCCCGTGATCAGCACCCTGCCCTAAAAAAATCCTAGAGTGAACACTAATTATATCGGCACATTGCTGCGCCAAAGCATCTCCATCGAGACATGCTGGAGGGTGAGGGAGCACTGTAGGTGTACTATAGTTTTATTGTAATGACTGACTTGGAGTGCATCCACTTTCTATGTGTATCTATATTACTATTGGGAAAGGTACCTGAGCACGCTGCTACTGTTCACCCTGACTGCCGGATAGCTACATATGGTATGTGTGTGTATATGTAGGGGGGCACCAACATTTATCATGACTCCGTGCGACTGGGACGAACTTACGCCACTGATAGTGGGTGACTGAGGCAGTGTGACAGGAAGATGGTGGGTGACAGGGAGGTAATGGGTGACTGAGGCAGAGGTGACAGGGAGATAGTGGGTGACTGAGGCAGTGGTTACATCATCTATCTCTGACTGCAGCCCACTCCTTGTTCCTTTTAACCTACTTCTCCCCTGTCTTTATAAGCTACATTCCTTTCTAGTCCCACCTACTGTACCTGTGTGAGGTGAATCTTCATGTCTGTCATAGGTAGGGGAACTGATGAGAGAGGAGTAGGCTCTGGCTGGCAGCTGCTCCTCAGCTCCACCTTACACAAGCTGCTCATAGTGTGGGTGGGTGCCTCTGCCTGCAGGGTGCTGGTCACTGGTGTGGTAGAAGCTGCAATGGAAGCTGTCTGCATGCCTGGCTGGGAAGTAGATGCTATGCTATGGGTAGATGCTAAATCCTTGTGGGCTAAGGGACCTGTGACGTCAGGGGGCAGAGCAAGGACAGCAGGATACTACTTTCAGTATCCACGCCATCAACTATTACCTTTAGTAATCAGGTGGTGAGCAAAGCAGAGCTGAGCAAGCCACCGGGTCCGAAGCGTGGCGAGTGAAGCGTGGGGAGCAAAGCGTGGCGAGCGAAGCGAGCCCGCGAGTGTCCATTTCTGTACCTTTTGCCGAATTTGCTCCTCCCCTTCTCTTGCGTGTCACGTGGGTCAAATGTCCCTTAGCCCACTAGGAAATAGACACAACCCATCTCTATGGGTCAGCGGAGCATGTGATGGCTCTCTTAAAATCAGAGACCAGTACATGCTCCTCTGAACCCTCTGCAGAGTCTCCTGGGATTTATTACCCAGTAGTGCAATGCAGATTCCTGTGCTGTGCCCCGATCCTGTACGTGAACATTGCATACTACGGCAGAGCCAACCGGCTGTTGGGGGAGGGCTGGAAGCTGGGAGGACACAGTGAAGCAGAGAAGCGGTGTCCAGGGCAGGCAGCCGCGGCAGCGGCACTGTAGACTTTAGAGAGTGAGTCATTGTGACTCACTGTCTGCAGCAGCGCCCTCTACTGCCTGATGCTCTACGCAGCTGTGTAGCCCGCGTATGCGTCGGGCCGTCCTTGCCTATAGGGGAGGGTATATTAGCTTTGCACGTGTGCGAACGCAAAGAAATTTTTTGCCGTTTCTGAGTAGTCCTGGACTTACTCAGCCCTTGCGGTCACTTCAGCCTGTCTGGTCCCGGAATTGACGCCAGACACCCGTCCTGCAAACGCTTGGACAAGCCTGCGTTTTTCCAAACACTCCCAGAAAACGGTCAGTTGACACCCAGAAACGCCCTCTCTCTGTCAATCACTCTGCGGCCAGCAGTGCGACTGAAAAGCTTCGCTAGACCTTGTGTGAAACTACATTGTTCGTTGCAATAGTACGACGTGCGTGCACATTGCACCGCATACGCATGCGCAGAAGTGCCGTTTTTTTACCTCATTGCTGCACAGCGAACGAAAGCAGCTAGCGATCAACTCGGAATGACCACCCATGTGCACTGGAGGGGGGGCAGATGTAACATGTGCAGAGAGAGTTAGATTTAAGTGGGTTATATTGTTTCTGTGCAGGGTAAATACTGGCTGCTTTATTTTTACACTGCAATTTAGATTTCAGTTTGAACACACACCACCTAAATCTAACTCTCTCTGCACATGTTACATCTGCCCCTCCTGCAGTGCAGTGACGTCAGAAGGCGGGTACGGGAGGGGTGACACCAAAGTGCCAGCTCTCCTGCAGTGAAAGGAGCCGAGTGCTGCAGTGTGATAATCCTCTGCAGCACTCGGCTCCTGTCACAGATAAGGAGCCGGCACTGCACACCGCCCAGTCTCCGGGGGCAGCCAGCATCTTCGGGGAAGATTCCTGTCAATCTCCTTGCGATTGGCTGTGCGTATGGATTCTTCGTTAAATCCATCACTCAGCAACTATCCACTTTGTACCCGTACGACACGCCTGCGCATTGCGGTGCATACGCAGTAGTGACCTGATCGCTGCGCAAAATGGCAGCGTGCGATCAGGTCGGAATGACCCCCAATAAGCGGCGACTATCTGATTGCAGCGCTGCAAAAAGTAGCTAGCGAGCGATCAACTCAGAATGACCTACTTGGTTTTGCCCAACAATTCACCTTCCAAAGCTTCCTGTCCTGGGAGGTCTGCAAAAATCGAAGTGATCTATTTTCTGTATTACTGATCAAAATTAAGATACAGTACATGATAGATAGATACAGATGGAGCCGCGCTAATCGTGGCTCTGTTGCCCAGGCGCGCTTATCGCCGCATCTTGGGCGTGCGCACATTCGTGGGGTGCACGCGCCTCATTCACTAGAATGGGAGCAACTCTGTGCGCTCCCGGCGTGACTAGGTGGACGGATTGCCTAGTCACGGCGGGAGCGCTCGTATGCGATGCAGCCACACTAGAAGAGTGAGGCTCCATCTGTAGAAAGATAGATAGATACAGTGGCGTAACTACTGCCCCCGCAGTCCTCGCGGTGGCTTGGGGGCGAGGGGCTGCGGGGGCGCCACTGATTACAGCAGACTGACATGCGGACGAACGTCCGCATGTCAGTCTGCTTTATTGGAGGGACACGGCGGGCGCAGCGTGTGCCTATCCTGTGTCCCTCCTGAGCCCTGCATCATCTCCGGCGGCCCGCGGGTCTAATAGGGGGAAGTGCCGTCCGTGAGCCAATTAGAGCTCACGGACGGCACTTCCCCCTATCAGACCCGCGGCCGCCGGAGATGATGCAGGACTCAGGAGGGACACAGGAGAGGCACACGCTGCGCCCGCCGTGTCCCTCCAAGTTCTCCAACAAGCGGCGGCTGCACTGCGGCATATCTGTCACGGGGGGGGAGAGAGGAGAGGGTGTCTGGCACCGGGGAATATATGGCCATTGGGGGGGGGATGTCAGGCACTAGGGGGGATATCCGGCACTGGGGCATATATGACACTGTGGGGGGGGGCGGGGGATATCTGGCACTAGGGCATATCTGGCACTGGGGAAGGGGGGGGGGGGGATATCTGGCACTGGGGCATATATGGCACTGGGGGGGGGGGGATATCTGGCACTAGGGCATATCGCACTGGGGGGGGGGGATGTCTGGCACTGGGGGGGATATCTGGCACTGGGGCATATATGGCACTGGGGGGGGGATATCTGGCACGGGGTGGATATGTGGCACTGGGGGGGGGGGGATATCTGGCACTGGGAGGGAATATCTGGCCCTGGGGCTTATATGGCACTGGGGGAGAATATCTGGCACTGGGGGGGAATATCTGTCACTGGGGATATATGGCACTCGGGGGGAATATATGGCACTGGCGGCATATCTGGCACTGGGGGAATATCTGGCACTGGGGGCATATGTGGCACTGGGGGGGAATATATGGCACTGGCGGCATATCTGGCATGGGGGGAATATCTGGCACTGGGGGCATATGTGGCACTGGGGGGGAATATCTGGCACTGGGGGCATATCTGGCACTGGGGGGGTATATGTGTACCTGGCACATGGGGGGGGGGGCTATATTTGGCACCGGGGGCATGTGAGTACCTGGCACCGTGGGGAAATATCTGGCACTGGGGACATATGTGGCACTGGGAGCACAGCCCTAGCAACAAGGACTACCTCCTAGCAACGAGCATGACACCCAGTGCATGAAACACCTGACAACGAGCATGACACCCAGTGCATGAAACACCTGGCAACGAGCATGACACCCAGTGCATGAAACCCCTGACAACGAGAAGGTAATTGAAAAGTAATTAGAAGCCTTACTGTAGGACTTAATGTGTAATGGGCATTACGGTGTGTGGCATAATGTATCACGGACATTGTGGTGTGTGTCATAATGTGTCACAGGCATTACGGTGTATGGTATACTATATCGCGGGCATTGTGATATGTGGTATAATGTCTCAGGGTCATTGCAGTGTGTGGCATAATGTATCACGGACATTGCGGTGTGTGTCATAATGTGTCAGGCATTACGGTGTGTGGTATACTATATCACGGGCATTGTGGTATGTGGTATAATGTCTCAGGGTCATTGCAGTGTGGCATAATACATAACGGGCATTGCGGTGTGTGGCATAGGGTATAACGGGCAGGGCATTGCGGTATGTGTCACAGGCATTACGGTGTATGGTATACTATATCACGGGCATTGTGGTATAATGTCTCAAGGTCATTGCGGTGTGTGTCATAATGTGTCACAGGCATTGTATGTGCTATAATGTATCAGGGGCATTGCAGTGTGTAGCATAATGTATAACGGGCATTGCGATTCCTGTCATAATGTGTCGGGGGCATTACGGTGTGTGGCATAATGTGTCGGGGGCATTACAGTGTGTGCATATTGTGTCATGTGCATTGTTGTGTGCGGCATAATGTCTAAGGGCCATTGCAGTATGTGGCATAATGTATACTGGGCATTACTATAAGGAGGAAAAATGACAAATAATGTAAGGGGCATGAATCAGGATTATTTTTCTTTCCTGTGGTGGCTAACGTCTGGGCGTGCAGGTTGCAAAACTGGGGTATAAGGTAGTCTTTTCCTGCAATACCACGCCCCTTTACGAGAAACCACGCCCATTCCAACAAAACCACGCCCCTTTTTTTGCAGCGCGCCTTCGGCGCGCGCATATTTGTCCCTTTCTTGCTCCCAGTTATGCAGCGGGGGGGGGGGGGGGGGGCGCCAAAAATTTTTTGGCTTGGGGGAGAAAAATTTCTAGTTACGCCACTGGATAGATAGATAGATAGATAGATAGATAGATAGATAGGGCCTAATTCAATGACGATTGCAATTGCAAAGCTGCTACGGGATGCGGTTACGTGGCTGGCGCACAGGATCCAGAAGACTGACAATGCCACCAGCCACATTACCGGCTAACAGGGGCTATTCCTTTCCCACTCGTGGGTGTCCACGACACGACACCTATAGAGTGGGAATAGAACCTATGGCGAGCCCCCAGCGTGGCGAGCGCAGCGTGGCGAGCGCAGCGTGGCGAGCGCAGCAAGCCCGCAAGTGGCTTAATTGCGCTCGCCCCCTGCAAGCATTCTGGCCATCGGTATGCTGACCGCAGAAATCCCGTGCATCAGCCACGTAACCACAAACCCTGCATGCAGCACCTTTGCAAATGCAATCCTTTGCAATTGAAATGCAGGAGCATTTGCGATGTGATCGCATCTGTGATGAACATCGCAACCATCAGTCACAAAGGCCTACCCTTACTCAGACTTGCTGTCGCAGAACAGCTCGCAGGACCAAGGAAACTGCACAGGCGATGTAGTCCATAGCCTCACCACTCCCAAAAAACGGGGACCACATGTCCTGTCTTCCCCAACGCCAGCCACCCCTCCCTGCGAACACCTCTGTCAACTAGGCAGAGGTGTTCGCATCCCTGAACATGCGCAGCCCGAGTCCTGCAGTTCCTGGCTTTTGGGAAAATGCAAAAATGGTTTACTTCCCCCCTCCCCCACCGCTTTCTGTAACCACAGACACCTCCCACTCAGAATTGCAGCTCCCCCGGCTGCCGGTGTCTGACCCCCTTGTCACTGTCTGTAGCCACCTGAAAGGATCCGGATACTGCTCAGGCTGAGGAGTAAATTGCAGCCTGTGAAGATTATTTTGGCCTCAGGAAGGCGTACAGTAACACCACCAAACAAATTACTTTTTGGAACTTGCGGAATGGCCCAGACACTAGTTGATGGCCCAGACACTAAATGATGTTTCGTACAAATAGTACGAAACATCATTTATTGTCACCTTGGACAAATTGTGATACAGCTTCTTTTACTGTATTTTATAAAATAAATAAGTCTATTTCTCATGATTGTTTTATTGTATAACTGAAAACTTTGACATACCAAAGAATATCACTAGCTCCCTGGGGAAACCTTTTCTTTACTGTTCATAACTATTATACCCCGTCTAACAGGGGGTATTTTCCCTAAGGTGTAGCTCTATATATCATTAGCGCGAGAAAGGTCTTAAATTTCTTCTACAATATATTAGAGATGAGCGGGTTCGGTTTCTCTGAATCCGAACCCGCCAGAACTTCATGTTTTTTTTCACGGGTCCGAGCGACTCGGATCTTCCCGCCTTGCTCGGTTAACCCGAGCGCGCCCGAACGTCATCATGACGCTGTCGGATTCTCGCGAGGCTCGGATTCTATCGCGAGACTCGGATTCTATATAAGGAGCCGCGCGTCGCCGCCATTTTCACACGTGCATTGAGATTGATAGGGAGAGGACGTGGCTGGCGTCCTCTCCGTTTAGACACTTGATTTACTAATTTTGGGGAGCATTAGGAGTACTCAGTAGTGTACAGTGCAGAGTTTTGCTGATAGTGACCAGTGACCACCACTTTTATTTATAATCCGTTCTCTGCCTGAAAAAAGCGATACACAGCACACAGTGACTCAGTCACATACATACCATATCTGTGTGCACTGCTCAGGCCAGTGTGCTGCATCATCTATATATATTATATATCTGTCTGACTGCTCAGCTCACACAGCTTATAATTGTGGGGGAGACTGGGGAGCACTACTGCAGTGCCAGTTATAGGTTATAGCAGGAGCCAGGAGTACATAATATTATATTAAAATTAAACAGTGCACACTTTTGCTGCAGGAGTGCCACTGCCAGTGTGACTAGTGACCAGTGACCTGACCACCAGTATATAATATTAGTAGTATACTATCTCTTTATCAAC
This sequence comes from Pseudophryne corroboree, assembly GCF_028390025.1. Taxonomy (NCBI): domain Eukaryota; kingdom Metazoa; phylum Chordata; class Amphibia; order Anura; family Myobatrachidae; genus Pseudophryne; species Pseudophryne corroboree. The sequence continues at coordinate 897,917,771 of NC_086447.1, forward strand.
CAGTCTATATTAGCAGCAGACACAGTACAGTGCGGTAGTTCACGGCTGTGGCTACCTCTGTGTCGGCACTCGGCAGCCCGTCCATAATTGTATATACCAGTGACCTAACCGTGGTTTTTTTTTCTTTCTTTATACATACATACTAGTTACGAGTATACTATCTCTTTATCAACCAGTCTATATATTAGCAGCAGACACAGTACAGTGCGGTAGTTCACGGCTGTGGCTACCTCTGTGTCGGCACTCGGCAGCCCGTCCATAATTGTATATACCAGTGACCTAACCGTGGTTTTTTTTTCTTTCTTTATACATACATACTAGTTACGAGTATACTATCTCTTTATCAACCAGTCTATATATTAGCAGCAGACACAGTACAGTGCGGTAGTTCACGGCTGTGGCTACCTCTGTGTCGGCACTCGGCAGCCCGTCCATAATTGTATATACCACCTAACCGTGGTTTTTTTTTCTTTCTTTATACATACATACTAGTTACGAGTATACTATCTCTTTATCAACCAGTCTATATATTAGCAGCAGACACAGTACAGTGCGGTAGTTCACGGCTGTGGCTACCTCTGTGTCGGCACTCCGCAGCCCGTCCATAATTGTATATACCAGTGACCTAACCGTGGTTTTTTTTTCTTTCTTTATACATACATACTAGTTACGAGTATACTATCTCTTTATCAACCAGTCTATATATTAGCAGCAGACACAGTACAGTGCGGTAGTTCACGGCTGTGGCTACCTCTGTGTCGGCACTCGGCAGCCCGTCCATAATTGTATATACCAGTGACCTAACCGTGGTTTTTTTTTCTTTCTTTATACATACATACTAGTTACGAGTATACTATCTCTTTATCAACCAGTCTATATATTAGCAGCAGACACAGTACAGTGCGGTAGTTCACGGCTGTGGCTACCTCTGTGTCGGCACTCGGCAGCCCGTCCATAATTGTATATACCACCTAACCGTGGTTTTTTTTTCTTTCTTTATACATACATACTAGTTACGAGTATACTATCTCTTTATCAACCAGTCTATATATTAGCAGCAGACACAGTACAGTGCGGTAGTTCACGGCTGTGGCTACCTCTGTGTCGGCACTCGGCAGCCCGTCCATAATTGTATACTAGTATCCAATCCATCCATCTCCATTGTTTACCTGAGGTGCCTTTTAGTTGTGCCTATTAAAATATGGAGAACAAAAATGTTGAGGTTCCAAAATTAGGGAAAGATCAAGATCCACTTCCACCTCGTGCTGAAGCTGCTGCCACTAGTCATGGCCGAGACGATGAAATGCCAGCAACGTCGTCTGCCAAGGCCGATGCCCAATGGCATAGTACAGAGCATGTCAAAACCAAAACACCAAATATCAGTAAAAAAAGGACTCCAAAACCTAAAATAAAATTGTCGGAGGAGAAGCGTAAACTTGCCAATATGCCATTTACCACACGGAGTGGCAAGGAACGGCTGAGGCCCTGGCCTATGTTCATGGCTAGTGGTTCAGCTTCACATGAGGATGGAAGCACTCAGCCTCTCGCTAGAAAACTGAAAAGACTCAAGCTGGCAAAAGCACCGCAAAGAACTGTGCGTTCTTTGAAATCCCAAATCCACAAGGAGAGTCCAATTGTGTCGGTTGCGATGCCTGACCTTCCCAACACTGGACGTGAAGAGCATGCGCCTTCCACCATTTGCACGCCCCCTGCAAGTGCTGGAAGGAGCACCCGCAGTCCAGTTCCTGATAGTCAGATTGAAGATGTCAGTGTTGAAGTACACCAGGATGAGGAGGATATGGGTGTTGCTGGCGCTGGGGAGGAAATTGACCAGGAGGATTCTGATGGTGAGGTGGTTTGTTTAAGTCAGGCACCCGGGGAGACACCTGTTGTCTGTGGGAGGAATATGGCCGTTGACATGCCAGGTGAAAATACCAAAAAAATCAGCTCTTCGGTGTGGAGGTATTTCACCAGAAATGCGGACAACAGGTGTCAAGCCGTGTGTTCCCTTTGTCAAGCTGTAATAAGTAGGGGTAAGGACGTTAACCACCTCGGAACATCCTCCCTTATACGTCACCTGCAGCGCATTCATAATAAGTCAGTGACAAGTTCAAAAACTTTGGGTGACAGCGGAAGCAGTCCACTGACCAGTAAATCCCTTCCTCTTGTAACCAAGCTCACGCAAACCACCCCACCAACTCCCTCAGTGTCAATTTCCTCCTTCCCCAGGAATGCCAATAGTCCTGCAGGCCATGTCACTGGCAAGTCTGACGAGTCCTCTCCTGCCTGGGATTCCTCCGATGCATCCTTGCGTGTAACGCCTACTGCTGCTGGCGCTGCTGTTGTTGCCGCTGGGAGTCGATGGTCATCCCAGAGGGGAAGTCGTAAGCCCACTTGTACTACTTCCAGTAAGCAATTGACTGTTCAACAGTCCTTTGCGAGGAAGATGAAATATCACAGCAGTCATCCTACTGCAAAGCGGATAACTGAGTCCTTGACAACTATGTTGGTGTTAGGCGTGCGTCCGGTATCCGCCGTTAGTTCACAGGGAACTAGACAATTTATTGAGGCAGTGTGCCCCCGTTACCAAATACCATCTAGGTTCCACTTCTCTAGGCAGGCGATACCGAGAATGTACACGGACGTCAGAAAAAGACTCACCAGTCTCCTAAAAAATGCAGTTGTACCCAATGTCCACTTAACCACGGACATGTGGACAAGTGGAGCAGGGCAGGGTCAGGACTATATGACTGTGACAGCCCACTGGGTAGATGTATGGACTCCCGCCGCAAGAACAGCAGCGGCGGCACCAGTAGCAGCATCTCGCAAACGCCAACTCTTTCCTAGGCAGGCTACGCTTTGTATCACCGCTTTCCAGAATACGCACACAGCTGAAAACCTCTTACGGCAACTGAGGAAGATCATTGCGGAATGGCTTACCCCAATTGGACTCTCCTGTGGATTTGTGGCATCGGACAACGCCAGCAATATTGTGTGTGCATTAAATATGGGCAAATTCCAGCACGTCCCATGTTTTGCACATACCTTGAATTTGGTGGTGCAGAATTTTTTTAAAAACGACAGGGGCGTGCAAGAGATGCTGTCGGTGGCCAGAAAAATTGCGGGACACTTTCGGCGTACAGGCACCACGTACAGAAGACTGGAGCACCACCAAAAACTACTGAACCTGCCCTGCCATCATCTGAAGCAAGAAGTGGTAACGAGGTGGAATTCAACCCTCTATATGCTTCAGAGGTTGGAGGAGCAGCAAAAGGCCATTCAAGCCTATACAATTGAGCACGATATAGGAGATGGAATGCACCTGTCTCAAGTGCAGTGGAGAATGATTTCAACGTTGTGCAAGGTTCTGATGCCCTTTGAACTTGCCACACGTGAAGTCAGTTCAGACACTGCCAGCCTGAGTCAGGTCATTCCCCTCATCAGGCTTTTGCAGAAGAAGCTGGAGGCATTGAAGAAGGAGCTAAAAGGGAGCGATTCCGCTAGGCATGTGGGACTTGTGGATGCAGCCCTTAATTCGCTTAACAAGGATTCACGGGTGGTCAATCTGTTGAAATCAGAGCACTACATTTTGGCCACCGTGCTCGATCCTAGATTTAAAGCCTACCTTGGATCTCTCTTTCCGGCAGACACAGGTCTGCTGGGGTTGAAAGACCTGCTGGTGACAAAATTGTCAAGTCAAGCGGAACGCGACCTGTCAACATCTCCTCCTTCACATTCTCCCGCAACTGGGGGTGCGAGGAAAAGGCTCAGAATTCCGAGCCCACCCGCTGGCGGTGATGCAGGGCAGTCTGGAGCGACTGCTGATGCTGACATCTGGTCCGGACTGAAGGACCTGACAACGATTACGGACATGTCGTCTACTGTCACTGCATATGATTCTCTCAACATTGATAGAATGGTGGAGGATTATATGAGTGACCGCATCCAAGTAGGCACGTCACACAGTCCGTACTTATACTGGCAGGAAAAAGAGGCAATTTGGAGGCCCTTGCACAAACTGGCTTTATTCTACCTAAGTTGCCCTCCCACAAGTGTGTACTCCGAAAGAGTGTTTAGTGCCGCCGCTCACCTTGTCAGCAATCGGCGTACGAGGTTACATCCAGAAAATGTGGAGAAGATGATGTTCATTAAAATGAATTATAATCAATTCCTCCGCGGAGACATTGACCAGCAGCAATTGCCTCCACAAAGTACACAGGGAGCTGAGATGGTGGATTCCAGTGGGGACGAATTGATAATCTGTGAGGAGGGGGATGTACACGGTGATATATCGGAGGGTGAAGATGAGGTGGACATCTTGCCTCTGTAGAGCCAGTTTGTGCAAGGAGAGATTAATTGCTTCTTTTTTGGGGGGGGTCCAAACCAACCCGTCATATCAGTCACAGTCGTGTGGCAGACCCTGTCACTGAAATGATGGGTTGGTTAAAGTGTGCATGTCCTGTTTTGTTTATACAACATAAGGGTGGGTGGGAGGGCCCAAGGATAATTCCATCTTGCACCTCTTTTTTCTTTTCTTTTTCTTTGCATCATGTGCTGATTGGGGAGGGTTTTTTGGAAGGGACATCCTGCGTGACACTGCAGTGCCACTCCTAGATGGGCCCGGTGTTTGTGTCGGCCACTAGGGTCGCTAATCTTACTCACACAGTCAGCTACCTCATTGCGCCTCTTTTTTTCTTTGCGTCATGTGCTGTTTGGGGAGGGTTTTTTGGAAGGGCCATCCTGCGTGACACTGCAGTGCCACTCCTAGATGGGCCCGGTGTTTGTGTCGGCCACTAGGGTCGCTAATCTTACTCACACAGTCAGCTACCTCATTGCGCCTCTTTTTTTCTTTGCGTCATGTGCTGTTTGGGGAGGGTTTTTTGGAAGGGCCATCCTGCGTGACACTGCAGTGCCACTCCTAGATGGGCCCGGTGTTTGTGTCGGCCACTAGGGTCGCTAATCTTACTCACACAGCTACCTCATTGCGCCTCTTTTTTTCTTTGCGTCATGTGCTGTTTGGGGAGGGTTTTTTGGAAGGGACATCCTGCGTGACACTGCAGTGCCACTCCTAGATGGGCCCGGTGTTTGTGTCGGCCACTAGGGTCGCTTATCTTACTCACACAGCGACCTCGGTGCAAATTTTAGGACTAAAAATAATATTGTGAGGTGTGAGGTATTCAGAATAGACTGAAAATGAGTGTAAATTATGGTTTTTGAGGTTAATAATACTTTGGGATCAAAATGACCCCCAAATTCTATGATTTAAGCTGTTTTTTAGTGTTTTTGGAAAAAAACACCCGAATCCAAAACACACCCGAATCCGACAAAAATAATTCGGTGAGGTTTTGCCAAAACGCGTTCGAACCCAAAACACGGCCGCGGAACCGAACCCAAAACCAAAACACAAAACCCGAAAAATTTCAGGCGCTCATCTCTACAATATATATATATATATATATATATATATTTATTATTTTTATTTTTTACACACTGCTGTAACTCATGGTACTTATCCCAATGGTGGCACATTGGCACCTAATGAATGTTATTATTTTACACACTGCAACTCACAGCGTTGCTAGTAATTAGATAGATAGATAGATAGATAGATAGATAGATAGATAGATAGATAGATAGATAGATAGATAGATAGATAGACATGATTGTCCTACAGTTATATTTGCATTTCTGTTCTGGCAAATGTAAATAATGGAAGCTCCTGTTTCCCCGCCTTTTATCAGATTAAGTGTATTGAGAATATTTTTTGGATACTGGTTTTAATTTGGATCTGTTGAACCGATTCCCTGAGGAAACTATATTCATCCAAAATCACTTTTAGAAGACATGATTTATTTTCATCTCTGGTATTTTAGTGAAAACGCTATCGATCTGCAGCAGCAACGCTCTTAGTTAGACCTAAATTATTTATTTATAAAATTAAATATTCCCGTTGATCTTGTATAGCATTGTCTTTGGAAAGCAGCCTGAAATAAACTCTGGTGTCCAGTTCTCTGTAACACAAATGTTTGCTTACTTGAAAAGTAGAAATGTTCTTTGTAGAATAAACCAACCTTCCCTGTCTCTCTTCCTGTAGTGTTTTTAGGTTGCAAAGAAAAACAACTATCACAGCATGATATAAAGAAAAACGTATCTCCGTTCTGTGTACATCAGATGTACTGTATAGCGGTAGACTTGTCAAACCTTGGCAGATGTACTAAACCTTGGAGCAGGGCCGGATTAAGCCTTGGGGGTGCCCGGGGCACATACAACAAGGGGGTCCTTGTGAAAGGTAGGGGGTGTATATTAGATTGTGCATACCTCCCAACATGTCCCATTCCAGGAGGGACAAAATGCTCTCTACCTGGGCTTCCCACTTAATATATGATTGGCGTCATCTGTGTTGAACTATTTAATTGATAAGAAAGGTATTTCAACACAGGCAATTGCAATCATAAATTAAAAAAGAAGTCCAGGTAGAGAGCATGTTGTCCCTCCCGGAATGGGTCATGGTGGGAGGTATAGATTGTGTATATTAAATTTAAACCAATGATGTATATTAGTTTTAACCTAATCGTTTAATAATGGCTAGGTACTGTTTATAGCTCCACCTAATAGAGAGACAACTATTTTATAACATTTTCTTGTAGTGAAACAAAGACAACTTAACCTTAAAATACACATAGAAAAATAAAATAATTTATCTTGTCACATGCAAGAATAGCAGCAGCAGCTTCTGTACTACTTACACACTGGGACAGGACTCAGGAGGACTCTCTGTGTGTGTCTGTATCTCTAGACCCAAATGGTTTAGTTGCATAACAGTTTACACAGGACTCAGACACCGAAGCAGGGAGGAGGAGGTGACCCTGACCGCCTGACAGCACAGGGGTCAACCTTAGTTCTGATGCGTTCGCAATTAGATTGCACATGCGGAGCAGCCTTACCCTGTGCTAGGTTACCCCCAGCATGTGCAGAGATAAATGCAGATCTAGCTGCGTATGCAGCCATCTGCCTTCATCTCTGAATAACCCCCTTAGCACATAGGGGGTGATTCAGACCTGATTGCTGTTGTGCGAATTCGCAAGGCAGGTGATTATTAAATGACTGCGCATGCCTGCACAAATATCCTGCGTCTTTTTTGATCGCAGCCTGTCAGCCTGTCTTCCTTCTCACCCCACGCTGCGCTCTTCGCAGCAGAGGGCACTGTGGGTGGCAGAACATGGGGGGGGGGGGGGCAGGAGGCGCAGAGGGGGAGCTACAGCTATGACCGGCTACCTATGTGAGAAGAGTTAGCTGGGCAATGCACTGCAGCTGAACGGTGACGGCAGCCGGTTGGACCCCACAGTGCGGCGGCGCGGCCAAGCGGGTGTTGCCAGTGGTCCTGCGCGCACAGTTTATCTGCGCTGTGTTCCAGGCACTGACTGCAACATGTTTATATGTGGACACAGCTGCAGATACACCTTTACAAGGCGTCTCTCTTGCAGGTACTGGAGGGCTGGTGAATCGAAACACAGCCGAGGAAGCATTAGTGTAATATTAAGTCACCGACTTCTTGTTGCATCCACCAAGTGACAATAATTTACACACTGTGCAAAAATCCTAAAGATATGTCTTTTATACAGTATACTGTGGCTTCAGTCGCGCCAAATTGGCTTTTCGCTGCGTATGCGATGCAACTAAGATGCACAATTTTAAGAAAAATGTTACATATACCTCTGGGAGCAGCTCAGTCCTGTTGTATGGCGGAAAGACGCTCAGTGTATGAAGACACATCTGTATAAAACAGCATAATAAATCATTAAACATATAAAAGATACCTACAGTACATTGTAGTTGCAGTCTTTAAAAAAAAACTGGAAGAGAAAAATTAATATAATAAAATAATAATAATCGGCAAACCCTGTAGAAAAACTGATGCAAATAAAATCACCAACTCACCCCAGGCACACTGCGTGCGTGTGTGTGTGTGCGTAAATGCGTGCGTGCGTGTGTGTGCATGCGCACGCGTGTGTGTGTGTGTGTGTGTGTGCGTGCGTGCGTGCGTGCGTGCGTGCGTGCGTGTGTGTGTGTGTGTGTGTGTGTGTGTGTGTAAACTTCAGTATATGTGTCGGCATGTCCTTGCAGCCAGAATATGAGGTTCCTCAAAAATGCCTACTATAGAAAGACTATAGGGAATTAGGAAAGAAACTGAAGGCAAGGACATCTAAGGTAATATTCTCAGAATTATTACCCGTACCATGTGCTAGCCCAGGGAGACAGAGGGAGATTAGGGAGGTAAATGTGTGGCTTAGGGATTGGTGCAGGAAAGAAGGGTTTGTGTTCCTAGAACACTGGGCGGATTTCTCAGTCAGGCGCCATCTCTTTTGTCGTGATGGATTGCACCTGAATGAGGAGGTGGCAGCGGTGCTGGGGGGAAGGATGGTTAGAAGGTTGGAGGAGATTTTAAACTAGGAGCCTGGGGGGAGGGTTTAGCTAGAAACTACGGGTCATGCAGTGAGAATGGTGGGGATGGCGGTAGTAAAAAAAATGGGGGAGAAGTTGGGGGGGAGGGTAAGAGCAGCCGGTAAGGTTACTAACATGGGTACAAAAAGAGATTTTACCAAAGCACTAACCAATGACGATTACAGGTCATCATTGCTACATAAGGTGAAAGATGTCCCTAACGCAAGGGAAAATACTTATCTTAGTTGTATGTATGTAAACGCCAGAAGCATTACTGGTAAAAAGGGTGAAATAGAAATACTTGCAGCAAGCAAACAGTATGATATTATAGGCATTACTGAAACTTGGTGGGACCAATCTCATGATTGGACAGTCGATCTAGAGGGCTATGCGCTGTTTAGGAGAGACAGACTAAATAAAAAGGGTGGAGGGGTGTGTCTTTACGTAAAGCCGTTTTTAAAACCTGATATACGGGAAGATATTCAGGAGGGGACTGTAGACACTGTCGAGACGTTATTGGTAGAAATTGCATGCGGGGATAAAGGAATTAAAAAGTTGGTATTGGGTGTATGCTATAGGCCGCCTGGTATTAATGTATCTGATGAGGAATTGTTACTGAAGCAAATTGAAAGAGCAGCAGGAGTAGGTGACATAGTAGTGATGGGAGATTTTAACTATCCAGCGATAAACTGGAAAAACGATTCATGTGACACTGCTAGGGGTAATATGTTTTTAAACACACTAAATGATAACTACTTAGTTCAGCCAATTGAGGAACCTACCAGGTACAATGCAATCTTAGACCTGGTATTAACAAACAATGGGGATTTAGTATCAGGTATTATAGTAGGGGAACCCATAGGAAACAGCGACCACAATATGGTCACATTCAATATCAGTTTTCATAAACAGTCCTACACTGGCTCGACTAGGACTCTAAACTTTAGCAAAGCGAATTTTGAAAAGATGAGAGTATTTTTCAGGGATATTGAATGGGAAGATTTGCTTCTAGGAAAAAATACTGTGGAGAAATGGGATGTACTAAAATTCCTGCTAGCTAAAAATACTCTCAAATTTATTCCTACGAGCAGCAAAAAAAGGAATAAAAATCATAAACCGATGTGGCTTAACAAAAAGATAAAGGAACTTATGGACAAGAAAAGGCGAGCATTTAAAAAATACAAATCTAACGGGGAAGCGGAGTCATTTCAGCACTATAAGGACTGTAACAAAATATGCAAAAAGGAAATAAGAGCAGCTAAAGTGGAAACTGAAAAACTAGTAGCAAAGGAAAGCAAGGCGAATCCCCAAAAAATCTTTAAATACATTAATAGCAAGAGATTAATGAAGGAGAGTATAAGCCCTTTAAAAGACAAGTTGGGAGTCTTAAGCAAAAATGATAATGACATAGCGGACACACTAATTGAGTTTTTTTCAACAGTATTTACTAGAGAGGACCCAATTCAGGGACTAACACATAATCTCAATAATGAGAATATCCCACTGATAGGTACTTATTTAAGCGAGGAGGTAGTCTGTGACCGATTAAAACATTTAAAGATTAATAAGTCACCGGGTCCCGATGGAATTCACCCATGAGTTCTAATGGAGCTTCACTCTGAACTTGCAAAACCGCTATTTTTGATCTTTAAGGATTCAGTAATATCAGGTATGGTTCCCAAAGACTGGCGTATAGTGGAAGTAGTGCCTATATTCAAAAAGGGAAGTAAAGCTGAACCAGGTAATTATAGACCAGTTAGTCTTACATCTGTAGTGGGGAAAGTATTGGCAGGTATTCTAAAAGATAGTGGTGGTCATTCCGAGTTGTTCGCTCGTTGCTGATTTTAGCTATGCTGCGATTTGTTGTTATCTGCGCATGCGCATGGTACGCAGCACACATGCGCTAAGTTATTTAACACAAAACTTAGTAGATTTGCTGGTGCTCGTGCAACGCTTTTCAGTCGTACTGCTGTTCGGTAAATGATTGACAGGAAAGGGGCGTTTCTGGGCGGCAACTCAGCGTTTTTACGGCATTGGCTAAAAAACGCAGGCGTGTCAGGGAAAAACACGGGAGTGTCTGGAGAAACGTGGGAGTGGCTGGCCGAACGCAGGTCATGTTTGTGACGTCAAACCAGGAACTAAACGGACTGAGCTGATCGCAATCTGTGAGTAGGTCTGGAGCTACTCAGAAACTGCAAAGAATTATTTAGTAGCAATTCTGCTAAACTTTCGTTCGCAATTCTGCTATGCTAAGATACACTCCCAGAGGGCGGCGGCCTAGCGTGTGCAATGCTGCTGAAAGCAGCTAGCGAGCGAACAACTCGGAATGAGGACCGGTATTCAGAAGTTCTTTGAAGTCAATAAGGTCATTAAAAGGAATCAACATGGATTTGTGAAGGACAGATCCTGTCAAACCAACTTACTTGGCTTTTATGAAACAGTAAGTGCAAACTTAGATCAGGGTAAAGAGGTGGATGTAATCTATTTAGACTTTGCAAAAGCTTTCGACACTCCCACTCATGCGACTTATCTACAAAATACAAGAAATAGGGCTAGGAAGCACAATATGCAGTGTTAAGTGGTGTGCCACAAGGCTCAGTATTAGGACCGCTATTGTTAAATATTTTCATTAACGACCTAACAGAAGGTCTAGAGAGCATGTTGTCAATTTTTGCAGATGATACCAAATTGTGTAAAGCTATAAATACGGAGGAGGATGCTGAGTCGCTTCAGAACGACTTAAATTAGAAGCATGCGCAGCGAAATGGAGAATGCGCTTCAATACAGACAAGTGTAAGGTAATGCACTGTGGTAACAAGAACAAAAATAACACCTACCTACTAAATGGGGTAAAATTAGGGGATTCTGTACTGGAAAAGGACTTAGGTGTCCTCATAGATAGCAAACTAAGCAGTAGTACCCAAAGGATTGCAGCAAAGAAGGCTAATAAGATATTAGCATGCATAAAACGGGGAATTGATGCTAGGGACGAGAGTGTTATACTCCCGTTGTATAAATCACTAGTGAGGCCACACCTTGAATACTGTGTACAATTCTGGGCACCATACTACAAAAAGGATATCCTGGAGCTAGAAAAGGTTCAGAGGTGGGCGACCAAACTAATTAAGGGCATGGAGACGCTGAAATACGAGGAAAGGCTTGCAAGGCTAGGCATGTTTACATTGGAAAAGTGGGGACTAAGAGGGGACATGATCAACATCTACAAATATATAGAGGACAATACACAGATCTTGCGCAGGACCTGTTTTTGGTTAGATCAACACAGACAACTCGTGGACACTCACTCAGGTTAGAGGAGAGGAGATTCCACACAATACGGCATAAAGGCTTTTTCACGGTAAGGACGATATGTATTTGGAATGTCAAAGTCAAAAAATATTACATAGAGAGAACATACAGACTCCACACATAATGAGTCGCTAAACTTGCAAATACGCGCAGCGAGCACAGCAATATATGGTAACATACGCATTTACACAGACATGCCATAGTGATAGATTCAACACATATTTCATACAGCACATAATTTGAACATATCAAGCACCAGACATCATAAAGTTTCAAATTATATAATGGAATAACGTCATGTATGTGTATCATTGGAACTAAGCAAGATGAACATGTCGTGTTTGGTATTAAAGCAACCAGATTAATGTGTATTTCAATTTGATGCCTGTTATTAAGTTGTAGCTCATTGCAACAAGTAGATATGATTAAATGTATGAGAGCTAAAGTCACTCTTATTAGAACAATGGATTTCCTGGAAGACAGCATGCCTGACCAGTGGCTATCTCCTGTAATTACACCATCAGGGCTGGACCTTGTTTGCATATGAACTGACCAGTGACTCATCATGAATGAGAAAGTTCCCTCTCCTAGACTAGTCTGTGCACTCCCCCGAACTACATGTATATAGCTGATTGCAGACACAAGAGCTGGCTGTTCTCTTTGTCCCAGATGATGATGAAGATGCTGTCTGTACAGTGGCTGCATGATTTTACACAGAGAGAGAGTGATATGAAATGGAGACTTTATTTGAGAAAAATATGGTAATTGTATCGCTGGCCATGTATGTATTTGAATTAGTTTGTATTAACTGTTTACTGTGTAAATTGTAACCATGTAACTATATCTATATACTGTACATTGTGATATATTGAATACATATCCTTTTAATAACAAATATATACATCAATGAGCTTTGGAACTCAGATAATGTGTGGGTGTATTTTCTCTTATGGGATGCAGTGTTTTGCGATGTATAGCGCACATTCATAGCACATGGTAATAAGATGCGCAGGCGTCTACAGTATATATTAGAGCTGGCATTTTAAATATTTGTTAGAAAGCAATTTGACATTTACAGGAATTCCCTGCCTGAGGGAGTTGTAATGGCGGACTCTGTCAACACCTTTAAGAATGGATTAGATAAATTCCTAATGGATAAGGATATCCAGGGTTATGGTGCATAGTCACGCACTATAGTTATTATAAAAAAGAGGGATAAAACGTAACAGCAGACATAAGCATCAGTCAAAATTTTCTACCAAATAATCCTGCATAGGAGACCACAAATAGGTTGAACTCGATGGACAAATTGTCTTTTTTCAACCTCAGATACTATGTTACTATGATACTATGTTACTATTTGTGGGGGTAAAAACCACAGCGACAGTTATTTTAACAAGCACCATTAGAGTTAAGTCATGAATTCAATTGAAAGTGTACTGGAACAAAGAAAGCTCACCAAAGATCACTAATTCCCCTTTCACACCAAAAGCCCAGGTCCGACCCGGGATTTGGAACACGGTTCCAACCCGGGTCAGATCCGAGACAGACCCTGTCTCAAGTACAGTAAGTTTAACTTTCTCTGCACATTACATTTACCCCACCTGCAGTGCAACATGGATATACCAAAGTACAAACTCACTTGCTGCTTTTGCTTGCTTCCAACACAGAATCAGCAAAATGTACAGTAAGCAGAATATAAGGAACAAGATACTTGATGATTCCATAATGAAATCTTCTGGAGTCAACAGCAGAGCCACGTATACTGTAGTTTCAAAAACCAATGACTGCATCTGCAGGCAGGACCAGTACTATCATTTTTTTAAACTTTCACGGTTGCCTATGCTGATGTTCAAAGTGGGATCCTTCACGCCTTCAGCGTGCATGTCCGAAAAGGAGGTGGGGCTTAGTGGAAAGGGGACGTGCTTTCATGCCCATTGGCTTACATCTTCTTATGCGAGTCATTTTAGGATTCATGGCCGCATGTCTCGTTCCCCTTTGCTCATCACACTGGGGGCAGTACACCCAGCACTGAACATCCATTCACCACTGCTCTGCAGGCTGCAGTGCAGCTAGAGCAGTGGTTTTACACGGTGTCGCCCAGCCGCCCGGTTCTTGCCCAGCAGTGTGGCAGCAGTTGAGACAGCGGGTCACTGCCCATAAAACAAGACTGTACCGCTGAAATTGGGATGGTTATGAGGTATTCTATGACACCAACAGTTAGAGGGCACATTAAATTCTGAATGATAATGTCACCTACCAATGAATGTAATGTTCCCTGGCTCCTGAAAAGTAGAAGTGGCTTCAGCCCTTCTACGATGGGCTTAAATGTGTAATGCTTTGCTATAATGCCACAGCAAAGTGCCACATCCCCAGTTTCATGAGCCAGAATGCCACCCTCACACCAGCTAAAATAGGAGGCAGCAGATTGGGTATTCAATGCCAGCATAGCCGTGTGCACAGGGTGTGCAAGCACACCCTTTAGGCAGTCTCAATCCCTACCGAAAGCGTCTTGTTGCATCTCAGGCAGCTCCTAGGGGAGAGGCAGCCTGTGTTGTATCCAAGATGGCCAAAGTCAGACTGCTGTATCCGAATAGAGCAGTTTCTCATCAGCCATCTTGGATTGTAAATGAGGCTGCCTCTTTCCTGGGAGGCGGCAACAGCGAGGAGGAGACAACAGCAGTGACCCGGGCAAGGTGAGTAGTGTATGTCTGGGGGGGAAAGGGGGTGTAAGAGGCTGGTGTGTAGGATATGCCCCGTGTTGATGGAGCATTTACTGTATGTCCCTGGGGCTGAGGTGTGGGGAAATAAGGCAGGTAATAATAATAATAATAATAATAATTTTATTTATATAGCGCTCTTTCTCCAATAGGACTCAAGGCGCTTAGGTAATGAATGTCCCGGTGGCCTGTGTGCCATGGGATATGTAGGGTGGATTATCCTATGTCTGGGAGAGAAGGTGGTGTTGTCACAAACCCCTTGCCTAGAGTGAGCACACACCTATGGATGCAGGAATGTGGGGTACCTTTTTGAGGGGCACCAGCTTAGGGTGACCTCAGAGCTAGTGCTGCACCCTGACAGTGAGACATTCTTTATTATGTGTCACCGAGAGAATCAGCTCCTCTTAAAAGTACAGAAGGATAAGTTAAAGATTTATTATAAATAGAAGACAGAATTTTGCTGCCAAACAATTTGTGCTGTTGCAAGATTTCTGGACCCAATGTTTAGAGGGAGAAAGGTCAGTGACAATGACATAGGTTAGGCAACTTTATCAGAGGACAAATGAAAGAACAGCCAGACGCGGTGAACCTTCAGGTTTCACAAATTCATGAAGAAGTGGAAACTGCCGAAAGGGACATTCCGTAAACTCAGATTGATGAGACAAAGATTCGTGAGGAACCATATTATTCAGTGAGTCATTTCCTGCACTTGTATCATTTACTTATCTGTTTTACAGTCTTAATAACGGCTCTTCAGCAATTTGTGTCTCCATTTGTAAGAAAATGAAAATCAGCTTAAAGTAAAAAAATCTGTTAATTTGTTATTTTAATGAGCAATAAATGTATGCATGATACATTAAATGTTCTTAGAGCCGCAATATAATACTGTATCTGTACAGTACATGGTGCTATAAAATAAGTATTAGAGAGAGAGAGAGAGAGTTTTCTAACCCTTAGTCCAAAAATTTTCGTGTTTTGAATTTGTTTCTAATTCCACTTTCGTGTTTTGGTTTTGGCTTGGTTTTGCCAAAACCACCCTTTTATGTTTTGGTTTTGGATCTGGATGATTTTTGAAAAAACATAAAAACAGCTAAAATCACAGAATGTGTGGGTAATTTTGCTCCTACGGTATTATTAACCTCAATATCATTCATTTCCACTCATTTCCAGTCTATTCTGAACACCTCACATCTCACAATATTGTTTTTAGGCCTAAAAGTTGCACTGAGGTGGCTGTTTGACTAAGCTAAGCGACACAAGTGTGCGGCACAAACACCTGGCCCATCTAGCTGTGGCACTGCAGTTGCAGACAGGATGGCACTATTCAAAAACTATTCCTCACACAGCACATGATGCAAAGAAGAAAAAGAGGTGCAATTAGGTAGCTGGATGGCCAAGTTAAGCGACACAAGTGTGCGGCACAAACACCTGGCCCATCTAGGAGTGGCACTGCAGTTACAGACTGGATGGCACTTCAAAAAAATAGTCCCCAAACAGCACATGATGCAAAGAAGAAAAAGAGGTGCAAGATGGAATTGTCCTTGGACCCTCCCACCCACCTTTATGTTGTATAAACAGGACATGCACACTTTAACAAACCAATCATTTCAGCGAAAGGGTCTGCCTCATGACTGTGGCTGAAATGACTGGTTTGTTTGGGCCCGCACCAAAAAAGAAGCAATCAATCTCTCCTTGCACAAACTGGCTCTACAGAGGCTAGATGTCTACCTCATCATCATCCTCCGATTCCGCACCCCTTTCACTGTGTACATCCTCCTCACTGAGTATTAATTCGTCCCCACTGGAATCCACCATCACAGGTCCCTGTGTCCTTTCTGGAGGCAATTGCTGGTAAGGTCTTCCCGGAGGAATTTGTAATTCATTTTGATGAACATCATCTTCTCCACATTTAGTGGAAGTAACCTCCTACGCCGATCGCTGACAAAGTTACCAGCTGCACTAAACACTCTTCGGAGTACACACTGGAGGGGGGGGGGGGGGGGGGGGGGCAACTTAGGCAAAATAAAGCCAGTTTGTGCAAGGGCCTCCAAATTGCCTCTTTTTCCTGACAGCATACATACGGACTGTCTGACATGCCTACTTGGATGCTGTCACTCATATAATCATCCACCATTCTTTCAATGGTGACAAAATCATATGCAGTGACAGTAGACATGTCAGTAATCGTTGGCAGGTCCTTCAGTCCGGGCCAGATGTCAGCTTTCGCTACTGACTTCCCTGCATCACCGCCAGCGGTTAGGCTAGGAAATGTTATCCTTTTCCTTGCAGCACCAGTGGCGGGAGAAATTGAAGGAGGAGCTGTTGACGGGCCACGTTCTGCTTGAGTTGACAATTTACTAACCAGCAGGTCTTTGCACCTCTGCACACTTGTGTCTGCTGGAAAGAGAGATACAATGTAGGCTTTAAACCTAGGATCGAGCACTGTGGCCAAAATGTAGTGCTCTGATTTCAACAGATTGACCACCTTTGAATCCTGGCAAAGCGAATGAAAGGCTCCATCCACAAGTCCCACATACTTTGCGGAATCGCTCCGTCTTAGCTCCTCTTTCAATTTCTCCAGCTGCTTCTCCAAAAGCCTGATGAGGGGAATGACCTGACTCAATCTGGCAGTGTCTGAACTGACTTCACGTGTGGCAAGTTCGAAGGGTTAAAGAACCTTGCACAAGACGCAAATCATTCTCACTGTACTTGAGTCCGGTGCATTCCCCCTCCTTTGCCTATATCGTAGGTGGATGTATAGGCTTGAATGGCCTTTTGCTGCTTCTCCATCCTCTGAAGCATATAGAGTGTTGAATTCCACCTCATTACCACCTCTTGCTTCAGTTGATGGCGGGGCAGGTTCAGGAGTGTTTGCTGGTGCTCCAGTCTTCGGCACGCAGTGACAGAATCCCGAAAGTGGCCCGCAATTTTTCGGGCCACTGACAGCATCTCCTGCACACCCCTCTCATTTTTCAAAAAATTCTGCACCACCAAATTAATTCTATGTGCAAAACATGGGACATGCTGGCATTTGCCCAGATGTAATGCACGCACAATATTTGTGGCGCTGTCCGATATCACAAATCCCCAGGAGAGTCCAATTGGGGTAAGCCATTCTGCACTGATGCTCCTCAGTTTTCGTAAGAGGTTTTCAGCTGTGTGCCTCTTATGGAAAGCGGTGATACAAAGCGTAGCCTGCCTAGGAACGAGTTGGCGTTTGCGAGATGCTCCTACTGGTGCCGCTACTGTTGTTGCTGCGGGAGGCCATACATCTACTCAGTGGGCTGTTACAGTCATATGTCCTTAGTCTGCCCTGTTCCGCTTGTCCACATGTCCATGGTTAAGTGGACACTGGAGACAACCGCATTTTGTAGGACACTGGTGACTCTTTTTCTGACATCTGTGTACATTCTCGGTATCGCCTGCCTAGAGAAGTGGAACCTAGATGGGATTTGATACCAGGAACACACTATCTCCATCAATTCTCTAAGTCCCACTGAACTAATGGTGGATACCGGACGCAACTCTAACACCAACATAGCTGTCAAGGCAGAGTTATCCGCTTTGCAAAAGGATGACTGCTGTCATATTTCATCTTCCTCACAAAGGCATGTTGGACAGTCAATTGCTTACTGGAAGTAGTACAAGTGGTCTGACGACTTCCCCTCTGGGATGACGATTAACTCCCAGCAGCAACAACAGCAGCGGCAGCAACAGCAGGCGTACCACTCCAGGATCCTCTGGAGGAATCCCGGTTAGGAAAGGACTCCTCAGTCTTGACAGTGACATGGCCTGCAGGACTACGGACGTTCCTGACTGAGGAGGAAGTTGACGTTGAGGGAGTTGGTGGTGTGGCTTGTAGGAGCTTGGGTACAGGAGGAAGAAGGGATTTAGGTGTTAGTGGACTGCTTACGCTCTTACCCAAAGTTTCACAACTTGACACTGACTTCTGATGAATGCGCAGCAGGTGACGTATAAGGGAGGATGTTCCTAGGTGGTTAACATCCTTACCCCTACTTATTACAGATTGACAGAGGCAACAGATGGCTTGACACCTGTTGTCTGGATTTGTGGAGAAATAATTCCACACCGAAGAGGTGACTTTTTTGGTAGTTTGCCCAGGCATCACAATGGGCTTCATCATCCCAAGGATAACAGGTGTCTTCCCCGGTGCCTGACTTAAACAAACCACATCACCATCAGAATCCTCATTGTCAACTTCCTCCTCAGTGCCAGCAACACCCATATCCTCATCCTGGTGTACTTCAACAATTACATCTTCAATCTGAATATCAGGAACTAGACTGTGGGTGCTCCTTCTAGCACTTGTAGGGGGCGTGCAAATGGTGGAAGGAGCCACCTCTTCCCGTCCAGTGTTGGGAAGGTCAGGCATCGCAACCGCCGACACACTTGGACTCTCCTTGGGGATTTGTGATACCATCTCAGAACGCACAGTTCTGTGCTCTTTCCAGCTTAACTCTTATAATTTTTAAAGCTGAAGAATGAGTGCTTCCATCATCATGTGAAGCTGAACCACTAGCCATGAACATAGGCCAGGGCCTCAGCCGTTCCTTGCCACTTCGTGTCATAAATGGCATATTGGCAAGTTACGTTTCTCCTCAGTCGATTTACATTTCTTTTTTTGGTTCTTTGTACTGAACTTTGGCTTTTTGGATTTTACATGCCCTCTACTATAACATTGGGCATCGGCCTTGGCAGACGACGTTGATGGCATTTCATCGTCTATGTCATGGCTATTGGCAGCAGCTTCAGCACTAGGAGGAAGTGGTTTTATCCTCAACATTTTTGTTATATGAGACAATATGCGGCACAGGAATGACTGGAATGACTGATGAGACAGCACACTACCACTGGTCTGATGCAACACAACACAACAATACTGTAAGAGACTTGTGGTTGTTGTTGTTGTTGTTATTATTATTATACGGCAGCAGTGGACATATAGCAGAAGCGTATATCATCACTGGAATGACTGATGAGACAGGACACTACCACTGGTCTGATGCAACACAACACAACAATACTGCAAGAGACTTGTGGTTGTTGTTGTTATTATTATTATACGGCAGCAGTGGACATATAGCAGCATATATCGTCACTGGAATGACTTATGATGAGACAGGACACTACCACTGGTCTGCACAACACAGTCAACAACACTTTATACAACTACACTGGCAGGAGAGGACACCAACACTGTGACTGCCTGGACTGATGCAGCACAATACACTGTGACTACACTGGACTAGACTGAGCAGCACAACACAGCACTAGACTCGCCACCCCACTTTCCCGCCCCCACACAGACACTGGAGGACGGAGACACGTCCTCTCACTACACTCTCAGAGACTGGAGTGAAAATGTCCGCGACTCGCGGCTCCTTATATGGAATCCAAATCCCGCGAGAATCCGACAGCGGGATGATGACGTTTTGCCTCGTTCGGGTTTCCGAGTCAGGCGGGAAAACCCGAGCCTGACTCGGATCCGGGCTCGGAAGGCAAAGTCCGGTAGGGTTCGGTTCTCTGAGAACCGAACCCGCTCATCTCTACTCATAATACAGTTTGATTAAACAACTAAATCAAGACACAGTCTGAGATACAGCACGGGGACAACGAGCTAAACTGGGGACATCGGCAGTGTGAAGTCCCAGTATCATACTGGGAAACTAGCCCTAACTTGGTCTGCCTGTGTTTGATTCTCCTTACGGGAATTAGGCTTGCAGAAGATATGCCTTCCTTACCCTGCAGGCACACCAGTGCCATCCTCAGTGGCACGGAAATGTACTAATTTCACAAGACCGTGCTTGTTGGAGGGGACCAGTAGGTGAGGTGGTGGGGGAGTTCATCCCCACCCACCCACGTCTTCTTACCTGTCAGCCAGCTGTAGCCTCTTTTCCCATCCTAGTACATGCTGGTGCGTGCTAGGATGTAGTAGGTCCACCGAGTCTCCTCTTCCTGCAGAGGTGGTTAGCAATCAACTGTATCTTACTGCGAACGTGCAATGTAACAAAGCAAGTATTAATTTATGACCACAGGGGAATTTGTGACCAAGGGGTCTATTTACTAAGACTTGGATGGAGATAAAGTATTAGCCATTTTTATACCCAGTCTGTGGCATAGCAGTTAGGAGCTGATTGGCTTGTATCTCCATCCAAAGCTATGTAAATAGACCCCAAGGGCCTGATATAGAGGTGTAGACAGATCATGTGCAGCTGCGATCTCATGGATTGTCAAGTGTGAAAGTATGCAAATGACAGATTAAGCAATCCCCTTGTGCACCAGCATGTGATGGACTGAGCAAGCCCTGCAACACCCACTTTGCATATGTGATGCTCAAGTGCACTGGTGAATCTGATCTCTCCACCGCTGGATGCTGCTCCATAAACAACCCCTGTGTGGCCTGGAGTTTCCCTTGTAACTTTCTAAGATATGGCCAGCGGCGGCTGCAGTGCCGACCATATAGTGCAGGGGGGGAACCGCTTAGAACATATAAACATACATGTTATCATGTTTGTAATATATGTGCTGGCTGGTCCCCTCGAGTACTGGGTACGCTGAGTGTATCTGATGCTGAGTGTATCTGGCGCTGAGTGTATCTGGCGCTGAGTGTATCTGATGCTGAGTGTATCTGGCGCTGAGTGTATCTGGCGCTGAGTATCTGATGCTCAGTGTATCTGGCGCTAGGTGTATCGGATGCTGAGTGTATCTGGCGCTGAGTGTATCTGATGCTGAGTGTATCTGGCGCTAGGTGTATCTGATGCTGAGTGTATCGGGCGCTGAGTGTATCTGATGCTGAGTGTATCTGATGCTGAGTGTATCTGGCGCTGAGTGTACAGTATCTGGCGCTGAGTGTATCTGGCACTGAGTGTATCGGGGACTGAGTGTGTCAGGCGTTGAGTGTATCTGGCGCTGAGTGTATCGGGCGCTGAGTGTATCGGGTGCTGAATGTATCGAGCGCTGAGTGTATCAGGGACTGAGTGTATCTGGCGCTGAGTGTATCTGGTGCTGAGTGTATCTGGTGCTGAGTGTACAGTATCTGGCGCTGAGTGTATCTG
This sequence comes from Pseudophryne corroboree, assembly GCF_028390025.1. Classification (NCBI taxonomy): domain Eukaryota; kingdom Metazoa; phylum Chordata; class Amphibia; order Anura; family Myobatrachidae; genus Pseudophryne; species Pseudophryne corroboree. The sequence goes on from NC_086447.1 coordinate 897,939,318, forward strand.
GCGCTGAGTATATCGAGCGCTGAGTGTATCAGGGACTGAGTGTATCTGGCGGTGAGTGTATCGGGCGCTGAGTGTATCGGGTGCTGAATGTATCTGGTGCTGAGTGTATCGAGCGCTGAGTGTATCTGGTGCTGAGTGTACAGTATCTGGCCCTGAGTGTATCTGACGCTGAGTGTATCTGGCACTGAGTGTATCGGGCGCTGAGTGTATCTGGCGCTGAGTGTATCGGGCGTTGAGTGTATCCGGTGCTGAGTGTATTGGGCGTTGAGTGTATCGGGTGCTGAATGTATCTGGTGCTGAGTGTATCGAGCGCTGAGTGTATCAGGGACTGAGTGTATCTGGCGCTGAGTGTATCGGGGACTGAGTGTATCGGGCGCTGAGTGTATCTGGCGCTGAGTGTATCTGGCGCTGAGTGTATCTGGAGCTGAGTGTATCGGGCGCTGAGTGTATCGGGCGCTGAGTGTATCGAGCGCTGAGTGTATCAGGGACTGAGTGTATCTGGCGCTGAGTGTATCAGGGACTGAGTGTATTGGGTGCTGAGTGTATCTGGCGCTGAGTGTATCGAGCGCTGAGTGTATCGGGAACTGAGTGTATCGGGCGCTGAGTGTATCGGGTGCTGAGTATTTCTGGCGCTGAGTGTATCAGGGACTGAGTGTATCTGGCGCTCAGTGTATCTGGCGCTCAGTGTATCAGGGGTTGAGTGTATCGGGGACTGAGTGTATCAGGGACTGAGTGTATCTGGCGCTGAGTGTATCTGGTGCTGAGTGTATCTGGTGCTGAGTGTACAGTATCTGGCGCTGAGTGTATCTGGCGCTGAGTATATCGAGCGCTGAGTGTATCAGGGACTGAGTGTATCTGGCGGTGAGTGTATCGGGCGCTGAGTGTATCGGGTGCTGAATGTATCTGGTGCTGAGTGTATCGAGCGCTGAGTGTATCTGGTGCTGAGTGTACAGTATCTGGCCCTGAGTGTATCTGACGCTGAGTGTATCTGGCACTGAGTGTATCGGGCGCTGAGTGTATCTGGCGCTGAGTGTATCGGGCGTTGAGTGTATCCGGTGCTGAGTGTATTGGGCGTTGAGTGTATCGGGTGCTGAATGTATCTGGTGCTGAGTGTATCGAGCGCTGAGTGTATCAGGGACTGAGTGTATCTGGCGCTGAGTGTATCGGGGACTGAGTGTATCGGGCGCTGAGTGTATCTGGCGCTGAGTGTATCTGGAGCTGAGTGTATCGGGCGCTGAGTGTATCGGGCGCTGAGTGTATCGAGCGCTGAGTGTATCAGGGACTGAGTGTATCTGGCGCTGAGTGTATCAGGGACTGAGTGTATTGGGTGCTGAGTGTATCTGGCGCTGAGTGTATCGAGCGCTGAGTGTATCGGGAACTGAGTGTATCGGGCGCTGAGTGTATCGGGTGCTGAGTATTTCTGGCGCTGAGTGTATCAGGGACTGAGTGTATCTGGCGCTCAGTGTATCTGGCGCTCAGTGTATCAGGGGTTGAGTGTATCGGGGACTGAGTGTATCAGGCGCTGAGTGTATCGGGTGCTGAGTATATCTGGCACTGAGTGTATCGGGGACTGAGTGTGTCAGGCGTTGAGTGTATCTGGCGCTGAGTGTATCGGGGACTAAGTGTATCTGGCGCTCAGTGTATCTGGCGCTCAGTGTATCAGGGGTTGAGTGTATCGGGGACTGAGTGTATCAGGCGCTGAGTGTATCGGGTGCTGAGTATATCTGGCACTGAGTGTATCGGGGACTGAGTGTGTCAGGCATTGAGTGTATCTGGTGCTGAGTGTATCGGGAGCTGAGTGTATCGGGCGCTGTGTGTATCGGGCGCTGTGTGTATCAGGAACTGAGTGTATCTGGCGCTGAGTGTATCAGGGACTGAGTGTATTGGGTGCCGAGTGTATCTGGCGCTCGGTGTATCTGGCGCTGAGTGTATCGGGGACTGAGTGTATCGGGCGCTGAGTGTATTGAGTGCTGAGTATATCTGGTGCTGAGTGTATCGGGGACTGAGTGTATCAGGTGCTGAGTGTATCAGGCGTTGAGTGTATCTGGCGCTGAGTGTATCTGGCGCTGAGTGTATCTGGCGCTGAGTGTATCTAGTGCCATGCGGCACCTGGGAATTAGCAGAGGGTGTCACACACTTCTAAGCCCGCCCCCAGACTCCTGTGAAACTTGATTATTTTTATTGATTGATTATAAGCCCTCATTTGATGATAACCAATTTAATAGAATAATAAAAAAAATATTACTTTTTTTATTTTTAATTATGTATACATATTTACTAAGCAAGACAGTTTATGCGCATGCCTTACCTGTTTACACTCCATTCCAGATGGCATGTGGTACATATAGTATATTTTGGGCTGACGTTACCCAAACAAGTGCCGCCCCTAGGCCCGTGCCTAATGGTAAATTCGCCACTGCCAAATGGAGTATGGCGGTTGGCTTAGAAGGAGTGTGTGAAACCTGATGCTGATTCCAAGGTGCCACATGACGCATCAGATCCCCGTGGGAACCAGCCAGCACATATATGACATCAGTGGTTCCCTCTATACTATATGGTTGGCTGCGCCACCGCTGGATATGGCTGCTGAACATGATTGCAGCCATATGCAAAAACACGCCACTAGCATGCCTACGACACGCCCATGACACGCTCATGACACTCCCATAAAATACCTATAACATGCCCATGACACATAGATAGATAGATAGATAGATAGATAGATAGATAGATAGATAGATAGATAGATAGATAGATAGATAGATAGATAGATAAAAATGGTTTCTGGTGCCCGGCACTCCTGGTCCTTATCAGCAATTGCCTGGGTGCCCTCCGCTCCGAATCAGGTAACACTAAAACAAATTGCAGCGTCACTCAAGGGCTTTGAAAAAATCTTAGTGTATTTATTGAATCACAGTTCCAACGTTTCGGGGTCCGTAACCCCTTTGTCAAGGTGTGTGTAAGTGAAAGTGCCAAACCTCTTACCTTAAAAGCTATGCTCCACCACGTGTCAGGCAGATTCCTCCCCGCGCTGCTCATCCGCTCCGGGACCTGAGGGTTTCCGGCGCTGGGCTGGTGACGCCACGTCTGCGCCGTCACACCGCTTCCGGTCTCCCGTTGCTATGGCATTGCGTCTGGCTCCTAGCTTGGTTGCCTAGGCAACCATGCCGTTTACCATTGCGCTATTGCGCCGGGGTCTGTAGGGTGCAAAATAGTGATTATAGTGACTGTTACTAAATATCATGCCTACAAGGTACTGGCAATAGGAATTACCTATATGGAATGGAACATGCATCAAAAATTATCTTTAAATCTAAACTATGTCATACTGGACTATAGGATTCACTGTGCCGGCTACCTCCACCACCTCCAATAAGGATGGAATATTATTAGATAATAGAGTTGGAACATTATGCTAAATCATGAGAGGTAAAAGAATGTTGGTTGCCCTGTCACCTTTTACTCCTAATCACCCGTGTATCTATAGATAAAATTATAAAGAATATATATAAACTAATATGAAAATTGCAGTTGAGTGAAATGACGAGACTGGAGTAGTCCATGATTTCTCTTGGTTCCTCATTTCCCCAGCGTGTTCCAGAGGATTTGGTCATTGAGGCCCTTCGGCCTAATTGTTTCTAGTTTAAAGATCCATCTTGCCTCCAACTTCAACAGCTTGCCATGTCTATCTCCCCCTCTTATACTACTGGGCACGTGATCGATCACCATCTGTTTTAATGAGCTAAGGGGGTGCTGTTTCTCTACAAAATGCTGAGCGACAGGTTGCTCCGATTTCCCACTCTTAATTGCTGCTGTGATGGCAGAGCGGTGTAATGCCATACGTTGGCGTAGGTCTCTGATGGTTTTACCCACGTAGCCTAGTCCACATGGACACATGATAAGGTATATAATATGTGTGGTGGTACAGGTCACCACCTGGTTGATTTTAAAGTCCCGATTTTTGCTAGGGTGTTTAAACGTGTTTCCTACCATCATATACTTACATGTGGTACATCCCAAGCATTTGTAACACCCCGGTGCTTTACTCAGGAAATTCCTTGGTGTTTCAGTACCGAAACCGGTGATGTCAGCATGCACCACGTTGTCTTTAATGCTTTTTCCCCTTGTGAAACAACACATGGGCCTTTTAGATCTGAAGCAGCTGAGTTTATCATCACTTGCCACTATGGGCCATAGCGCTCTCGTGGCTCTTTGGGCTATTGGGCTAGAAGTGCTGAATTTGCTAGTCCAGGTTATCACTTCTTTGGGACTCCTCTCAGTTTTAGAGAGCAACTTTTTCCGTTCCAAGTTCAGAACTTCCATTTTCTGTTCCTGTAGCAGCCTTGTGTCGTATCCTCTTATTCGGAATCTCTCTACCACTTTATTCAGTTCAACCTCTAAAGTGGCATGGTCACTGTGAATTCTGGCTGTTCTCAATAGTTGTGATCTAGGGAGACCCCTGATAAGGGGTTTTGGATGGTGACTGTCTGCCCTGAGTAGTGTGTTTTTATCTGTTGGTTTGGAGAAGAGGGTGGTAGAAATACGGTTATCCTTAATTGTCACTGTGACGTCTAAATAGTTCATGTTGCTGGGGTCATTGAGATGTGTGAACTTGATATGCGTTGCTAGTGTATTTATCTCTTCCATCATTTGGATAAATGTCTCCTTTGATCCTGTCCATAGCATGAATACGTCGTCTATGAACCGACAATATAGTAGGATGTGCTGGGCTCTGTCTCTGTTGTCAAAAAACAGCCTTCTTTCTTCTTTAAACATAAAAATGTTGGCGTACGAAGGCGCTACGCTACTGCCCATCGCACACCCGTTTTGTTGCAAGTAAAACTTGCCATCAAAAAGGAAATAGTTCCTGTGTAAGGTCAAAGATAGCAGATGCACAAAAAGGTCCATATCCACAGCCTGCATATTCTCTTCTATGAGAAACTCTCTAATAGCTTGTAGCCCCTCCCCATGGGGTATGCTAGTATATAGGCTGCAGACATCCATTACACACATCAGTGTTCCAGATGGAATGGTCCCTATGTTGTTGAGCCTGATCAGAAAATCAGTGGTGTCTTTAATAAATGTTGGTTGTTTAACGACTAGTGGTTGCAACACACTATCTAAGAATTGTGCTATCGGTTGGTATAAGGAATCCCTCGCCGAGATTATCGGTCTTCCAGGGGGCTTCTTGCTGTCTTTGTGGATTTTCGGAGTTGTAAAAAGTACCGGTGTGACTGGAAACCTCTGTGTCAACGCTGTTTGTAATTTGGGAGATATTTTCCCTTCTTGTTTAGCCTTTTCTAGTGTTGCGTCCAGTTCTACTTTGTAGTAATTGGTGGGGTCTCCATCTAATTTACTGTAGGTAGAGGTCTCATCCAGTTGCCTGTAAATTTCTCCCCGGTAGTCACTTACATCCTGTATGACTAGGCCTCCTCCTTTATCAGCCTGTCGGAAGATAACGTCCTGGTAATTGCTCAGGTTCCTCAAGGCCTCCCTCTCTTCTCTGGTCATGTTGTTCCTCTGCTGTATGGGAGTGTTGATGTATCGGGTTACCGAGTCATCTAGTAATCGTGTGAAAGTTTTCAAAGAGTGGTTGGTCGAAGGTGGGTCAAAGGTTGAAGCTGATCGTGCCATTAAGAATTTGTCAAAAACCCCGGGAGTGGTTTGTGTATTATCAGCATCTTGGAAGTGTTCTTGAAGGCGTAATTTTCGGGCAAATCTATGCAAGTCGTATTTCCATGTGAACTCCTCATGTTTGTTCGTCGGAACAAAGGATAATCCTTTGTTTAGAACTGCAATCTCTGGTGATGTGAAGGTCCTAGATGACAGGTTGAATATCAAGCTTTGGTCTTGGCCGCTCGGCTTTTGTAATCTCTTGCTCTGGCCCCCTCTGCGGGTGGGCGTCCTCTTGATCTTTGAGCCTTCACCTGTTCTCCCCCTAAAGGGATGGCACCAGGGGTAGCGTTGTCATCGGATTCTGGGACCATAAATTCACTATCACTGTTAGAGGAGTTGCTCAATTTTACGCCTCCTTCTCTCTTCTTTCTCCAATCCCTTTTGAAGGTATAACTCCGCTGGTTTGGTCTTTGGGTATCACCTCCCAGGAGCCATCTATATACATTGTTGTCTTCATAGTCATTTTTGACAATTGAGTGTTTGTTTCTTTTGAATCTGATTAATTCCTTTTTGTATAGTTCGCATTGTGTCTGGAGTTTCTTCATCCAGTCCTGGGACGTGTCTTCTTGAAGTGTCTTCAAGTTGTCCCTTTCAAACATCTGGATTTTCTCTTTGGTCACTTTCAGTTCCCTTCCCACTTCTTCCACGACCAACAAGATGAGGTCCAGGCTACACTTGTTGAGAATTCCTGTCCATTTCTGGCAGAATTCTGGATTAAATCTCCCAAGTGTGGGGACATTCCTAATCCTGAACCTCCTGGGTATCATTTGTTCCCTATAGTACTGGGATAATGAGATCCCGTGCATCAGGTAATCCGTCTCCTTTTTCTTTAGTTTTAATAGTTGGAGAAAGGTGTCCTGGGCATCCAGTTGTAAGTCAGCCTCTGGGATGACATCCTTGAATAGCAGTCTATCTGCATCGCCCTCATTAAAGCTGAATAAGCCTCCTTTTGGGGGTGGTGGATGCGACTGTTGTGCCTGCAGCCCGCTACGTGAACCCTGATTCTGAGGTTCCATGTTAAAAAGCTGGCCTTCCAATAATGCCGTATCCATGGGGCACGAATTTTTGTGGTTATTAGTGTTGCGTGCACAAGTATCCCAACTCGTGTTCAGACAGTGTCCGTGCTCCTATTGTGCTCCCCGCACAGCTTGACTTTGGTAATCAGTTTCCAGCCAATGTGGATTAAATAGTCCTTACATGGATTCCTACGGGTGCCTTGGCTCGGGCTGTCCTCTGCACAATATGCTTTGGACAAATATAAAAATGGTTTCTGGTGCCCGGCACTCCTGGTCCTTATCAGCAATTGCCTGGGTGCCCTCCGCTCCGAATCAGGTAACACTAAAACAAATTGCAGCGTCACTCCAGGGCTTTGAAAAAATCTTAGTGTATTTATTGAATCACAGTTCCAACGTTTCGGGGTCCGTAACCCCTTTGTCAAGGTGTGTGTAAGTGCAAGTGCCAAACCTCTTACCTTAAAAGCTATGCTCCACCACGTGTCAGGCAGATTCCTCCCCGCGCTGCTCATCCGCTCCGGGACCTGAGGGTTTCCGGCGCTGGGCTGGTGACGCCACGTCTGCGCCGTCACACCGCTTCCGGTCTCCCGTTGCTATGGCATTGCGTCTGGCTCCTAGCTTGGTTGCCTAGGCAACCATGCCGTTTACCATTGCGCTATTGCGCCGGGGTCTGTAGGGTGCAAAATAGTGATTATAGTGACTGTTACTGAATATCATGCCTACAAGGTACTGGCAATAGGAATTACCTATATGGAATGGAACATGCATCAAAAATTATCTTTAAATCTAAACTATGTCATACTGGACTATAGGATTCACTGTGCCGGCTACCTCCACCACCTCCAATAAGGATGGAATATTATTAGATAATAGAGTTGGAACATTATGCTAAATCATGAGAGGTAAAAGAATGTTGGTTGCCCTGTCACCTTTTACTCCTATTTAGTAACAGTCACTATAATCACTGGAGTGACGCTGCAATTTGTTTTAGTGTTACCTGATTCGGAGCGGAGGGCACCCAGGCAATTGCTGATAAGGACCAGGAGTGCCGGGCACCAGAAACCATTTTTATATTTGTCCAAGTCAAGCTGTGCGGGGAGCACAATAGGAGCACGGACACTGTCTGAACACGAGTTGGGATACTTGTGCACGCAACACTAATAACCACAAAAATTCGTGCCCCATGGATACGGCATTATTGGAAGGCCAGCTTTTTAACATGGAACCTCAGAATCAGGGTTCACGTAGCGGGCTGCAGGCACAACAGTCGCATCCACCACCCCCAAAAGGAGGCTTATTCAGCTTTAATGAGGGCGATGCAGATAGACTGCTATTCAAGGATGTCATCCCAGAGGCTGACTTACAACTGGATGCCCAGGACACCTTTCTCCAACTATTAAAACTAAAGAAAAAGGAGACGGATTACCTGATGCACGGGATCTCATTATCCCAGTACTATAGGGAACAAATGATACCCAGGGGGTTCAGGATTAGGAATGTCCCCACACTTGGGAGATTTAATCCAGAATTCTGCCAGAAATGGACAGGAATTCTCAACAAGTGTAGCCTGGACCTCATCTTGTTGGTCGTGGAAGAAGTGGGAAGGGAACTGAAAGTGACCAAAGAGAAAATCCAGATGTTTGAAAGGGACAACTTGAAGACACTTCAAGAAGACACGTCCCAGGACTGGATGAAGAAACTCCAGACACAATGCGAACTATACAAAAAGGAATTAATCAGATTCAAAAGAAACAAACACTCAATTGTCAAAAATGACTATGAAGACAACAATGTATATAGATGGCTCCTGGGAGGTGATACCCAAAGACCAAACCAGCGGAGTTATACCTTCAAAAGGGATTGGAGAAAGAAGAGAGAAGGAGGCGTAAAATTGAGCAACTCCTCTAACAGTGATAGTGAATTTATGGTCCCAGAATCCGATGACAACGCTACCCCTGGTGCCATCCCTTTAGGGGGAGAACAGGTGAAGGCTCAAAGATCAAGAGGACGCCCACCCGCAGAGGGGGCCAGAGCAAGAGATTACAAAAGCCGAGCGGCCAAGACCAAAGCTTGATATTCAACCTGTCATCTAGGACCTTCACATCACCAGAGATTGCAGTTCTAAACAAAGGATTATCCTTTGTTCCGACGAACAAACATGAGGAGTTCACATGGAAATACGACTTGCATAGATTTGCCCGAAAATTACGCCTTCAAGAACACTTCCAAGATGCTGATAATACACAAACCACTCCCGGGGTTTTTGACAAATTCTTAATGGCACGATCAGCTTCAACCTTTGACCCACCTTCGACCAACCACTCTTTGAAAACTTTCACACGATTACTAGATGACTCGGTAACCCGATACATCAACACTCCCATACAGCAGAGGAACAACATGACCAGAGAAGAGAGGGAGGCCTTGAGGAACCTGAGCAATTACCAGGACGTTATCTTCCGACAGGCTGATAAAGGAGGAGGCCTAGTCATACAGGATGTAAGTGACTACCGGGGAGAAATTTACAGGCAACTGGATGAGACCTCTACCTACAGTAAATTAGATGGAGACCCCACCAATTACTACAAAGTAGAACTGGACGCAACACTAGAAAAGGCTAAACAAGAAGGGAAAATATCTCCCAAATTACAAACAGCGTTGACACAGAGGTTTCCAGTCACACCGGTACTGTTCACAACTCCGAAAATCCACAAAGACAGCAAGAAGCCCCCTGGAAGACCGATAATCTCGGCGAGGGATTCCTTATACCAACCGATAGCACAATTCTTAGATAGTGTGTTGCAACCACTAGTCGTTAAACAACCAACATTTATTAAAGACACCACTGATTTTCTGATCAGGCTCAACAACATAGGGACCATTCCATCTGGAACACTGATGTGTGTAATGGATGTCTGCAGCCTATATACTAGCATACCCCATGGGGAGGGGCTACAAGCTATTAGAGAGTTTCTCATAGAAGAGAATATGCAGGCTGTGGATATGGACCTTTTTGTGCATCTGCTATCTTTGACCTTACACAGGAACTATTTCCTTTTTGATGGCAAGTTTTACTTGCAACAAAACGGGTGTGCGATGGGCAGTAGCGTAGCGCCTTCGTACGCCAACATTTTTATGTTTAAAGAAGAAAGAAGGCTGTTTTTTGACAACAGAGACAGAGCCCAGCACATCCTACTATATTGTCGGTTCATAGACGACGTATTCATGCTATGGACAGGATCAAAGGAGACATTTATCCAAATGATGGAAGAGATAAATACACTAGCAACGCATATCAAGTTCACACATCTCAATGACCCCAGCAACATGAACTATTTAGACGTCACAGTGACAATTAAGGATAACCGTATTTCTACCACCCTCTTCTCCAAACCAACAGATAAAAACACACTACTCAGGGCAGACAGTCACCATCCAAAACCCCTTATCAGGGGTCTCCCTAGATCACAACTATTGAGAACAGCCAGAATTCACAGTGACCATGCCACTTTAGAGGTTGAACTGAATAAAGTGGTAGAGAGATTCCGAATAAGAGGATACGACACAAGGCTGCTACAGGAACAGAAAATGGAAGTTCTGAACTTGGAACGGAAAAAGTTGCTCTCTAAAACTGAGAGGAGTCCCAAAGAAGTGATAACCTGGACTAGCAAATTCAGCACTTCTAGCCCAATAGCCCAAAGAGCCACGAGAGCGCTATGGCCCATAGTGGCAAGTGATGATAAACTCAGCTGCTTCAGATCTAAAAGGCCCATGTGTTGTTTCACAAGGGGAAAAAGCATTAAAGACAACGTGGTGCATGCTGACATCACCGGTTTCGGTACTGAAACACCAAGGAATTTCCTGAGTAAAGCACCGGGGTGTTACAAATGCTTGGGATGTACCACATGTAAGTATATGATGGTAGGAAACACGTTTAAACACCCTAGCAAAAATCGGGACTTTAAAATCAACCAGGTGGTGACCTGTACCACCACACATATTATATACCTTATCATGTGTCCATGTGGACTAGGCTACGTGGGTAAAACCATCAGAGACCTACGCCAACGTATGGCATTACACCGCTCTGCCATCACAGCAGCAATTAAGAGTGGGAAATCGGAGCAACCTGTCGCTCAGCATTTTGTAGAGAAACAGCACCCCCTTAGCTCATTAAAACAGATGGTGATCGATCACGTGCCCAGTAGTATAAGAGGGGGAGATAGACATGGCAAGCTGTTGAAGTTGGAGGCAAGATGGATCTTTAAACTAGAAACAATTAGGCCGAAGGGCCTCAATGACCAAATCCTCTGGAACACGCTGGGGAAATGAGGAACCAAGAGAAATCATGGACTACTCCAGTCTCGTCATTTCACTCAACTGCAATTTTCATATTAGTTTATATATATTCTTTATAATTTTATCTATAGATACACGGGTGATTAGGAGTAAAAGGTGACAGGGCAACCAACATTCTTTTACCTCTCATGATTTAGCATAATGTTCCAACTCTATTATCTAATAATATTCCATCCTTATTGGAGGTGGTGGAGGTAGCCGGCACAGTGAATCCTATAGTCCAGTATGACATAGTTTAGATTTAAAGATAATTTTTGATGCATGTTCCATTCCATATAGGTAATTCCTATTGCCAGTACCTTGTAGGCATGATATTTAGTAACAGTCACTATAATCACTATTTTGCACCCTACAGACCCCGGCGCAATAGCGCAATGGTAAACGGCATGGTTGCCTAGGCAACCAAGCTAGGAGCCAGACGCAATGCCATAGCAACGGGAGACCGGAAGCGGTGTGACGGCGCAGACGTGGCGTCACCAGCCCAGCGCTGGAAACCCTCAGGTCCCGGAGCGGATGAGCAGCGCGGGGAGGAATCTGCCTGACACGTGGTGGAGCATAGCTTTTAAGGTAAGAGGTTTGGCACTTGCACTTACACACACCTTGACAAAGGGGTTACGGACCCCGAAACGTTGGAACTGTGATTCAATAAATACACTAAGATTTTTTCAAAGCCCTGGAGTGACGCTGCAATTTGTTTTAGTAGATAGATAGATAGATAGATAGATAGATAGATAGATAGATAGATAGATAGATAGATAGATAGATAGATAGATAGATAGATGAAAGCTGTTTTTCATTGAAACCAAATAACTGACCAGTATGTATTTGGATTGTGGGGGAACTTATACACCCCACACAGTTAAGCCTTATTGGAAATCAAACTCAGGACCTCATTTCTGTGAGGCAGAAAGTAAATAATTGCCGCGCCGTGCTTCCACCTATTTGCATCTCCCCTATACAACAGTGTCGTCACTGGGTTGGTGACACCAAGTGGGCCAGTCAGTAACTGTCGATGCGCCAAAGGCACGAGCGTACGAAAGGGGGGGGGAGCTAGTGATCCATCTGGGGGCGTGCACAACATTCCCAAAGATGCTGGGTTGCTCCAGAGACTTCCCCTGCTTTTGCTGTCTCCCCAGTGATGATAATAACGTCACAGTACAGCACTTGGCTCCCAGTCACTGAGGAGGAGCCGCACTTCCCTAGTGATGCCACTGCAGCTATACATTTTAGTACTCAGGTGAGGCTTCATTATTTTGAGACCACATTTACAAAAAACAGCGGACGCACCATTAGAACGTACCCTCTCAGCTGAAATAAAACATTGAATAATTTAAATCTGCTGCAGTCCGTCTCCGTACATGTGGGAGAGCTGCCGAGACAGCTACGAGACACTGGGGGTCATTCCGACCCGTTCGCATGCAGCGGTTCTTCGCTGCAGTGCGAACGGGTCAGAACTGCACGTGCATGGCGTGCGCATTGCGCACGCGCGTCGTTACCCGGCGACGCATGACGCGCACAGCGAAAAAAGAAGACGCAGCGCCGATCGCAAGAAGATTGACAGCGGAGAGGTGTTCCGGGGTGAATACTCACCGTTGGATGCCGTTTTCGAGGAGTGGTCGTCCGAACGCAGGCGTGTCCAGGCAAACGGAGGGCGGATGTCTGACGTCAAAGCCGGGAGGAACGTCGCTGGATCCGTCGCACAAGGTAAGTAGCTCCAGTCTTACTCCTAGGTTGATGAAAACTTTTTTAGCTAAGCAGGGCTGCACAACCGATCGCAGCCCTGCTAAACTAAAATACACTTCCCCATAGGCGGAGATTAGTTGACTGCACCAGCAGCAAAAAGTTGCTGGCTGCGATCAAATCGGAATTACCCCCTCTGTCTGGACTATTAGGAAGAGGAAACGTGGTTGTCAAAGATGGAAACTGACAAAAGGAATACTGTAAGTCACCATCATTTGCAGCTGCAAATGTTCTCAAACCACTGCTTGTATTTAGCAAAGCTCAGAGGCTGTTATCTGGTCTACATCTTGTCAAGCACAGTACAAATAGCTAGATGCACCTAGAACACACAAGCAGCTGTGTTGTGTACAGGTCTGGCCTTTAGATTGTGTTTTAAACTTGACAATTTAAATCCCTTCTGCATTATGATATTTGACGAAAGGAGCACAGTGCATGGAAAATACATTGTTGTGTTGTTATAGTTGTATGTTCAGGGAGATGCTCTTTAAGTTGTGTATTGTACTGGTACTGTAAAGTACGGTGTAAGTTCTGTGCGAGCCGTAAAGACGCGGCAATGAATAAATCCTGTCTGACATTTCACAGTATATATCTGCTGCTGCAGAACCCCTAACATCTGCTGTCTCACAAGACTGTTTGTATGAAAATGTCTTAACATGACGTGTGCGCTCAACTTTACATTGCGCAGAAACCAAAGCGGTGACATCGGGCAGAAATTCTGTATCTACATCAGGAGCCAGAAGCTGTTCCACTTCAAATCAAGCTCTTTAGAGAATGCTCTACTGTAGTCAGACACAGCAACCAACAAACAGATTAATATCATGCAGGGTTCACATATAGTTTACATTTATATAATGGGATTTATTTTTTAATAATATTATCTATAGTAAATCATATTTTGAAAACCAGAATAACATCATTATTATTATTATTATTATTATTATTATTATTATTAGCCAGCATAGGGATATATTCAATTGACGTCGAAAGCTGCCGTCTGTCGAAAAGACGGCAGTTTTTGACTTTTTTTTAGATCGGAAGGGCTTCCAACCTATTCAATATATTCGACAAGTCGAGGAATTTGACTTGTCGAAAAGCACGTGGATCGGCGGAATAGCTGCCGATCCACGTGCTTGTGTTGAAAACGGTTTTGGCCCCCTTTTCGACCATCTCAGTCCGACATAAAAAAATGTCGGACTGAGATGTGGGACCCAGAGGAGGAGAGGGGGGAAGCCGCAGGGAGACGGGGGACAGCCGCGGGCATACAGGGGAGATCAGCAGCACAGCGCTTCAGCAGGATGTCACACAGCCGCGCCGCTCACGGCAGCGTTCACCTGGCTCCAGCAAGTGAGGTCACGCTTGCTGGAGCCGGGTGGACACTGCCGTGAGGTCGGGCGGCTGTGTGATATCCTCCTGCAGCACTACTGTAGCGCTGATCTCCTCCGTCTGCCCGCGGCTGTCCCCGCAGGTCTCCCCGCGGCTCCCCACCCCCCTCCTCCTCTGGGTCCCTCATCTCAATTCGACTTGAAAAAATCGAATTGAGATGAGATTGAATAGGGGTTGTCGGATCCATTCTGACAAATGCATGTCGGAATGGGTCCGACCCTAATTGAATATACCCCATAATGTTTTGTTTTTTATTAGAGCAAATTGTTGTCGGGCAAGGGTGGATTGGCCTTAGGGCAAACAGGGAAGATTCCCAGTGGGCCGATGTGCATGTGGGGCCTGTTTTATTTGTTGACATGTGATGGGTGGAGCTGTCGCCATGGTTACACGGAATACTTCTGGTGCTACCCATGTGAGGCCAAATCTACAAATTTTTCCAGGGCCACTTTCAGATTCCAATCCGCCCCTGCCCAACTTTGAAAGAAAGTGCAATGGAATATGCTAATGCTACATAAATGTTAATAAATAAATGTATATACTGTATAGATGTTACAGCCAAGAATTATAAAACCTCTTGGTGTCACTGGGCCTTTTCACAGCAATGGAAATTTGAAACAAATTGTAATGCCAAAAGCTATATTTTACATTTAGTATTTTTCCTTGTGGGGGCAAATTTGCGTTATCGTTTTCCGTGGGGGGCCAATGTGTGTGTTTTTTCCTGTGGGGGCCAATGTGTTTTATTTTTTTCTTGTGCAATGTTTTAATCTGCGCTTGCGTGCATTCATGCACCTTGATGGTGTTCATACAGAGTTGCAGCCAGACACATGAAACCACGAAGTGTATAAAAATGTACTGGGCATTCCTGTGTGGTTACAGGGGTATGGCTAATAAGACGCAGATATAACGTAACATGGGTGTGTTGCTAAAAGTTGTTACGTATGGAGGCACTGATTTGCTTACATTGGAGGCCATACTCAGATGAATGATCTGCATCCAGCATAGGGCTGGTGAAAGTTTCAATTGTATGACCGATGGTAGCGTCTAAAGATGCACAAAGCATGACTGCAGCATCTGTGGGCACTGACAGTGGGCGTCTCAGTCCATGCATATTTGGATGCACGGATGTAAACCAGGGAAGGGCATTGTAGCATCATTTCTATAAAGTCACAGACGTAACAGGAGCAAAAGATGCAAGGAAGGCCGCAACTGCGTCCAAATCAGAATCAGATCCTATGAGGAGGAATCCCACCCCCACAACAGACCCCACCCCCATTAGGGCTGCTTCCATAAATATCCTGGGCTGGTTTTCCATCCCAATCCACCCCTGTTGTCGGGGTACGGTGAGATCCATTAAGGTACATTTTTCCCATGACGCCCAGCATCTTCTCCATCAGAGCTGCAACTGCCGGTTGATTTATGGTCACTGCAGTCACCATGGAATTCATTGGTGCTGCAATGTGCTGGTACTGTATGTATCAAGCTCCAGGAAAAAAATGTTTCTGGAGCTTCTGCACAATAGGTAATGGCTAGAGATGTGTGCTTTTCCCCACGTGTTTTAGTTTTAAATCATCATCAAGTGTTTTGATTCAGATTTTGGTTTAGTTTAAAAGCAATAAAAAATTGATAGTCATTGATAATAAAAAAAAAAAAAGATAAAAACAGCTAAAATGATGTCATTTTTGCAATCCAAAACCCCAAACTACGATTTTAAAAAACAAATTCCGAACCACGGGAAGATTCGAACCAGGACTCGGTTCGGATTAGAACTCTCCTGGGATCCAGATCAGGTTTTGGTTCAGATCAACAAAATTTGTGTGGATTCAGATTTCTGGAGAACCGAACTGCACATCTCTAGTAATGAAATCTGTAGATGGTGATTCCTATAGAAGCCTGTGGGCTTCTTTTCGCACAAAGCCCTGGAGAAGGATATGAAGGGTCCCCCTCCGCCCCCAAGATAAATGCCCATGTGCAGTGGACTCCAAGTTCATAAACTCAGAAGTTAAAACTTCATGGTAACACCTCTTATCAGATAGAGGGCGGGATGATTCTCATAGGATATGCGATACATGACGCATCGCGCCATTAGTGCTTTTAGAATATTATCACTTTTGAAATATGAAAACGTTGGTTTGCAACATGAAGTTCCTTTTGCATCACAAATTACGTTCAGCCACACAGTATAAGTTTGCTGCAGAATACAATTCTTAACAATGTATTCTAGTAAGAAAATGTGGCACAAAATACTGTATGTATGAATTTATTTTGTGGCAATAACTTCTTTTGAATAATTTTATTAGCAACATTGTTTTTTTCACAGATTCTTTTTTAAACAGCGAAACTTATCTATTTCATAGTACAACAATCAATCACATACATGTTATGCCAAAATAAGCAGACAAAATGACTTACAGAAAAACAGCACTTACATAGTGGACTGTCTGCTATTGTACACCAATTAATTTTAGGAGAATTCTGGGGTCCTATCATGATGGGGTCAAAAATGGTCCTGTAGAGATGCAGGAGCATGGTGCTGGAGAAATACTGGGAAATGGCGCTGGAGAGACGTAAGAGGATGGTGTCTCTCTCCAGGAAGTACCATCAGTGAAGTTCACATTTTGCCCTGCCCTAAAACCTGCTACTACTATGGGGGTAATTCAGACCTGATCGCTCGCTAGCGTTTTTTGCAGCGCTGCGATCAGGTCAGAACTGCGCATGCGTATGCATCGCAATGCGCAGGCACTCCGCACGGGTACAAAGCGGATCGTTGCTGTGCGATGGGTTTTACGAAGAAACTATTCGCACAGCCGATCGCAAGGAGATTGACAGGACAAAGGTGTTTGTGGGTGGCAACTGACCATTTTCAGGGTGTGGTTGGAAAAACACAGGCGTGTCCAAGCATTTGCAGGGCGGGTGTCTGACGTTAATTCCGGCCCTGGACAGGCTGAAGTGATCGCAGCAGCTGAGTAAGTTCTGGGCAACTCAGTAACTGCACAAAGTTTTTTTTGTACCGCTCGGCTGCACATACAATCGCACACTGCACAGCTAAAATACACTCCCTGGTGGGCAGCTACTATGCGAACGCAGGACTGCAAAAAACAGCTAGCGAGCGAATAGGTCTGAATTACCCCCTATGTACAGTATTATCAGGTTATATGAACATTATGGGCCAAATGTAAGAGTGAGAGTTTCAGAAAGTGAGAGATTTGGTAAGGTTTTTCAGGTTTTTTTTAAGTGGCAATCATTTAAACTGCAAAACCAGGTTGATCTTGCAGTGTAAATGATTGCCACTTTAAAAAAACTGCAAAACCTTACCAAATCTCTCACTTTTTGAAACTCTCACTCTGGGGGTCATTCCGAGTTGATTGCTAGCTGAAAATGTTCACTGTGCAGCGATGATGCAAGAAAACGGCACTTCTGTGCATGCGTATGCGGCGCAATGTGCACAGAAGTGGGTGTTTCTGGGTGTCAACTGACCGTTTTCAGGGAGTGTTCGGAAAAACTCAGGCATGCCAGGAAAAACGCAGACGTGCCAGGAAAAACGCAGGCGTGGCTGGGCGAACGCAGGGCCTGTTCGTGACGTCAAAACAGGAACTGAACAGTCTGAAGTGATCGCAAGCGCTGAGTAGGTCTGAAGCTACTCTGAAACTGCACAAAATTATTTAGTAGCCGCTCTGCGATCCTTTCGTTTGCACTTCTGCTAAGCTAAAATACACTCCCAGTGGGAGGCGGCTTAGCGTTTGCACGGCTGCTAAAAACTGCTAGCGAGCGATCATCTCGGAATGACCCCCTCTATTACATTTGGCCCTATATGTAGCATGAAGATGACATATTGGCCCTCATTCCGAGTTGAGCCGTATTTCGCAGCGCAGCGATCAGGTGAAAAATTGGCATTTATGCGCATGCGCATGGTACGCATGCGCGCATGTGCTAAGTACTTTCACACAAAAGTTTGCAGTTTTGCAGAAGCTCGAGCGACGTTTTTCAGTCCCTCGAGTGTTCGTAGTATGATTGACAGGAAGTGGGTGTTTCTGGGCGGCAACTCTGCGTTTACAGGGAGTGTGTTAAAAAACGCAGGCGTGCCAGGCAGAAAAGCAGGAGTGGCTGGGGAAACAGGGGATTGGCTGGCTGAACGCAGGGCGTGTTTGTGACGTCAAAGCAGGAACTAAACTGACTGAAGTGATCGCAAGGTAGGAGTAGGTCTGGAGCTACTCAGAAACGGCATGAACATTTTCCTGTGCAGTTCTGCTAATCTTTCGTTCGCACTTCTGCTAAGCTAAGATACACTCCCAGAGGGCGGCGGCTTAGAGTTTGCACTGCTGCTAAAAGCAGCTAGCGAGCGATCAACTCGGAATGAGGGCCATTATTCCTACGCAAACGAGTTGCTTCCGTACCACATTATCTTGTATACGCATACTGAATACCGGCACAAGACAATTTCTGTCCAGGGAGACTCAATTTTCTACATAAGTTCCCTACTGCAGAGAAACCACCTTATACAGTATGTAAGAAATGAGTCTCAAGCACAGGGGATACATAGGGGTTGCAATGTATATAAAGAAGAAAAACCATGTTTAAGGAGATCTAATAAAAAAAAAATACTCAAGAGAGGTGGCAGAAAAATAACTAAAAGTAACACTGATGGCATAAAACTATTCTATTTTTTATTTTTAAGTGACCTAACATTGTATCAGCAGCTGGGAGCAGGAGTGTTTAAAAATCATCTAACATGTATTTAGAGTCCCTAAAACTTCCCAGGCCTTGGCCATTCACTTTACATTTTCCTATACAAAACAGTGTGTATGTGTGCAACTGGTATTCATCCTAGTCATACTGAGATTTTCCCTTGCTCATGTGTGTCCCTTATTGCGTTTCCAATATGTATTTCAGAACCAATATAAGTATACATACAGCATTTTAAAGAACAGTTTTCTTTACTTCTCTTGGAACTATCAACCCCATTTGCACTATCTTAGAGTAGCGCCACCTAATGTGAGGTAAGGAGGTGGGGGAGGGAGGTAGAGATTTGGTCCACCACCTCTCTAGAACCACTTTAAGCCCTGGCAGTTTGCCACCATTCTTGAAAGATTTGCAACCTAAATTTCTTGGCATGTGAACAATAGGATCTTGCTGGTAAGTGGAATAAAAACTAGGGTCCAACATCCTTGTCCCTGGGCCATGAGACCCTTGTTGGTCCTTCAACTTTAGGGACTGAGACACAGTTCCCAGGGCTGTAATCACTGTGAAGACAGATTCACTCTTCTGGAGGTAAAACTTTGGAATATAACGTATTATATATATATATATGTGCCATGACCTGTCCTCCAAGGTTCCACAGTGCTGTACAAAATATGCAATGTTTCTTCAGTACACTGCTAGAGGGGCAGTCACCGCTGGCATACTTTGGAAAAACATCTCCACACAAGGGATCTGAAATACTGGTTGACCAAAATATAATTTGGATCCAGTGACAGGTCCTCAGTGGCGTCACAAGGGGGGTGCGGGGGGTGCGGCCCGCTCCCGGGTGTCACCCGCCGAGGGGTGACACCAAAATGCCGGTTCCTGCTTAGAGACAGGAGCTGAGTGCTGCACTGTTATATTAAGTGCAGCAGTCGGCTTCTGTCACTGTGTACGAGCCAGCACTGCAGGCACAGCACTCCCCAGGAGTGAGCCTGCACCTCCTAACCCCCCAAGTTGAAAAAAAAAACGGGTGTCGGGACGTGAAGCCCCGCCCCTTTCGGAAAGCAACGCCCTTTCAAGTCATTCAAGCTGATAAACAAGGGATGTCAGTCCGAGAAGCCCCGCCCCTTCCCCCCGAAGCCCCACCCCCTCTTTTGCCGCCGCACCGGGTGTCTAAGAGGTGAGTGACGCCTCTGCAGGTCCTGGTTGAACTCCTGGGACTCACATAAATCTTAGTCAGTATATATCGGATTTAAACTCTTCTAACTTGTTGTTAAGGGATCAGTGTAGTCTAGGTTGAACATTACAGATACATTACAGCCATGGCTTTGGTCTTGGGAGCTGATTGGCTGGTGGAATGTATCACTCACAGTGAAATGTATCACTCATTAATAAATGAGCCCATTAAACGGCTACTTCTTAACAGTGGCGTCACTAGGCGGGTTCAGGGTGTGCAGAACAGTCCCGGGTGTCAACCTACGAGGGGTGATTCCAAAGTGCCAGCTCCTCAGTGACAGGATTTGTGTGCTGCACTGTAATATTACCTGCAGCACTTGGCTCCTGTATCAGTGTAGAAGCTGGCAGTGCCGCTACAGCAGTGTCCTGGTACAGCACAGCATCTCTGGGTCCCTGGAGCGATGAAAATAGTGGTCAGGCTGCACGGCCACGCCCCCTTCCTGTGAGACCACACCCCCTTTCCAGCATGCACAATGGGGACTTACAGTGCACCAGGTGTCACATGACATAGGGACACTCCTCATTCCTTCCTAATGTAACACTGTTCACCACCTCCTCCTGTACAGACCCCACCAATGGTCCTCATTCCGAGTTGTTCTCTCGCTAGCTGCTTTTAGCAGCATTGCACACGCTAGACCGCCGCCCACTGGGAGTGTATCTTAGCATAGCAGAATAGCGAACGAAAGGTTAGCAGAACTGCTACTAAATAATTTCCTGCAGTTTCTGAGTAGCTCCAGACCTACTCCTAGACTGCGATCACCTCAGTCCGTTTAGTTCCCGGTTTGACGTCACAAACACGCCCTGCGTTCGGCTAGCCACTCCCCCGTTTCTCCAGCCACTCCTGCGTTTTTACCTGGCACGCCTGCGTTTTTTTTTTTTTAAACGTTGCTTGAGCTTGTGTAAATCTACAAAGTTTTGTGTTAAATTACTTAGCGCATGCGCATTTTCCACCTAATCACTGCGTTGCGAAAAACGGCAATAAGCGAACAACTCGGAATGACCACCCATGTATCTGGAAAATAGGTACCGGACACGCTCCCATGGTAATGTTAACAGCCAGCGGCGGCGCCACCACCTCCCACACAGTCCTCGCTGGTAAAGCTGCCTCCCGCAGAGACCCAGCAAATGATGGAGGAGAGATCACAATCTTCTTTTAACTCAGCACATGATACATAATCAGGGTGGGACTGGCCCACAGGGGTACAGGGGAAACCACCGGTGGGCCCCACTGCCTGGGGGCCCCCATCCCCTCCTCTAGGGATCAGATTTTGCACTTGAATTACACATTATGCATATGTTACATTATACTGCACAGGACTATGGTGCACTTTCTACAGTGTTATGAATCTGGTACATTATTATCATGCATGCACTAGCAGTATTTGCTACATACTTGCCTACTCTCCCGGAATGGCCGGGAGGCTCCCGAAAATCGGGTGACCCTCCCGGCCCCCCGGAAGAGCAGGCAAGTCTCCCGATTTTGGGGGTCCCCCCCTGCCCAGCCGCCCACTTAGAGAGTAAAGTGGGCGATCCGGGCAGGCGATGACGCGATTCTTGTTGAATCGCGTCATCATAGCCACGCCCCCTGCTGGACAATACCTGTAATCGCGGCATTAAACAGCGGGGGGCGTGGCTTACACGACGCATCCCCCGTTCCGCCTCTGTCACGCCCCCACCACGCCTCTGGTCCGCCCCCCTCTGCACTGCTCTTCAGAGCCCACCCCCCTGCTGAGCCGACCTGGCTGCTCTCTCCCGGAGAGAGCAGCCAAAAAGTCGGCAAGTATGATTTGCTATATATATATGTATCAAGGGGCCCAGAACATGCACTACTGGTTAGCCAAGCCTCTAAGCATGGACCCTTATCACTGCATTTCCCCGGTGGGCCTTCCATGCCCCAGTCTGACACTGCTCCCAACTGCCATGTTACAGACTGTAGGGTAGATGTATTAACCTGGAGAAGGCATAAGGAAGTGATAAACCAGTGATAAAGCAGTGTTAAGTGCAAGGTGATAATCCACCAGCCAATCAGCTCCTAACTGTTAATTTACATATGGGAGCTGATTGGCTGCTGCCTTTATCACCTTGCATTTATCACTTCCTTATGCCTTCTCCAGGTTAATACATCTGCCCCTGTGTTTGGACAGTTAGGAGCTGATTGGCTGGTGTAATCACTCACAGTGAAATGTATCACTCATTGATAAATGAGCCCAGAAGTGTCTGAATACGTTTACTAATCTAAAGCAGTTTAGTTATGCTAACCCAGGGAGCCCCATGTTCTGACCTTCCATCCATCCATCACTCAGGTATAAATGCAGATAGCTTACAGCAGAGCATTATATTTTTCCTTCGGAATATCTGTAACTACCCAGGAAAATCTAGGGGGACATTGAGAAAGCAAGCTAGCACGCTTCCGCTGTCACCAGCAGATGGAAGGATAAGCCGGACGCATCCGTAGCAGGCTCATAATGCGCCAGGCACATCCATTCATAATCCTGCTGCCTATCATTTCAAATGAACAGTTTTCCTGACACATGCGACAACTCCCCCCCCCTCCCTTTTCCCATGGGATGAGACATTTTGCATATTTGAAAACAGATTAAATAAACAGACAAATAATATGTAGTATCTAATAGTGATGAGCACCGGAAATTTTTTGGGTTTTGTGTTTTGGTTTTGGGTTCGGTTCCGCGGCCGTGTTTTGGGTTCGAACGCATTTTGGCAAAACCTCACCGAATTTTTTTTGTCGGATTCGGGTGTGTTTTGGATTCGGTTTTTTTTTTTCAAAAAACCCTAAAAAACAGCTTAAATCATAGAATTTGGGGGTCATTTTGATCCCAAAGTATTATTAACCTCAATAACCATTATTTCCACTCATTTTCAGTCTATTCTGAACACCTCACACCTCACAATATTATTTTTAGTCCTAAAATTTGCACCGAGGTCGCTGGATGACTAAGCTCAGCGACCCAAGTGGCCGACACAAACACCTGGCCCATCTAGGAGTGGCACTGCAGTGTCACGCAGGATGGCCCTTCCAAAAAACACTCCCCAAACAGCACATGACGCAAAGAAAAAAAGAGGCGCAATGAGGTAGCTGTGTGAGTAAGATAAGCGACCCAAGTGGCCGACACAAACACCTGGCCCATCTAGGAGTGGCACTGCAGTGTCACGCAGGATGGCCCTTCCAAAAAACATTCCCCAAACAGCACATGACGCAAAGAAAAAAAGAGGCGCAATTAGGTAGCTGTGTGAGTAAGATAAGCGACCCAAGTGGCCGACACAAACACCTGTCCCATCTAGGAGTGGCACTGCAGTGTCACGCAGGATGACCCTTCCAAAAAACACTCCCCAAACAGCACATGACGCAAAGAAGAAAAAAAAGAGGAGCAATGAGGTAGCTGTGTGAGTAAGATAAGCGACCCAAGTGGCCGACACAAACACCTGGCCCATCTAGGAGTGGCACTGCAGTGTCACGCAGGATGGCCCTTCCAAAAAACACTCCCCAAACAGCACATGACGCAAAGAAGAAAAAAAAGAGGCGCAATGAGGTAGCTGTGTGACTAAGATAAGCGACCCAAGTGGCCGACACAAACACCTGGCCCATCTAGGAGTGGCACTGCAGTGTCACGCAGGATGGCCCTTCCAAAAAACACTCCCCAAAAAGCACATGACGCAAAGAAAAAAAGAGGCGCAATGAGGTAGCTGTGTGAGTAAGATAAGCGACCCAAGTGGCCGACACAAACACCTGGCCCATCTAGGAGTGGCACTGCAGTGTCACGCAGGATGGCCCTTCCAAAAAACACTCCCCAAACAGCACATGACGCAAAGAAGAAAAAAAAGAGGCGCAATGAGGTAGCTGTGTGACTAAGCTAAGCGACCCTAGTGGCCGACACAAACACCTGGCCCATCTAGGAGTGGCACTGCAGTGTCACGCAGGATGGCCCTTCCAAAAAACACCCCCCAAACAGCACATGACGCAAAGAAAAATGAAAGAAAAAAGAGGTGCAAGATGGAATTGTCCTTGGGCCCTCCCACCCACCCTTATGTTGTATAAACAGGACATGCACACTTTAACCAACCCATCATTTCAGTGACAGGGTCTGCCACACGACTGTGACTGAAATGACGGGTTGGTTTGGACCCCCACCAAAAAAGAAGCAATTAATCTCTCCTTGCACAAACTGGCTCTACAGAGGCAAGATGTCCACCTCATCATCATCCTCCGATATATCACCGTGTACATCCCCCTCCTCACAGATTATCAATTCGTCCCCACTGGAATCCACCATCTCAGCTCCCTGTGTACTTTGTGGAGGCAATTGCTGCTGGTGAATGTCTCCACGGAGGAATTGATTATAATTCATTTTAATGAACATCATCTTCTCCACATTTTCTGGATGTAACCTCGTACGCCGATTGCTGACAAGGTGAGCGGCGGCACTAAACACTCTTTCGGAGTACACACTTGTGGGAGGGCAACTTAGGTAGAATAAAGCCAGTTTGTGCAAGGGCCTCCAAATTGCCTCTTTTTCCTGCCAGTATAAGTACGGACTGTCTGACGTGCCTACTTGGATGCGGTCACTCATATAATCCTCCACCATTCTTTCAATGGGGAGAGAATCATATGCAGTGACAGTAGACGACATGTCCGTAATCGTTGTCAGGTCCTTCAGTCTGGACCAGATGTCAGCATCAGCAGTCGCTCCAGACTGCCCTGCATCACCGCCAGCGGGTGGGCTCGGAATTCTGAGCCTTTTCCTCGCACCCCCAGTTGCGGGAGAATGTGAAGGAGGAGATGTTGACAGGTCGCGTTCCGCTTGACTTGACAATTTTGTCACCAGCAGTTCTTTGAACCCCAGCAGACTTGTGTCTGCCGGAAAGAGAGATCCAAGGTAGGTTTTAAATCTAGGATCGAGCACGGTGGCCAAAATGTAGTGCTCTGATTTCAACAGATTGACCACCCGTGAATCCTTGTTAAGCGAATTAAGGGCTCCATCCACAAGTCCCACATGCCTAGCGGAATCGCTCTGTGTTAGCTCCTCCTTCAATGTCTCCAGCTTCTTCTGCAAAAGCCTGATGAGGGGAATGACCTGACTCAGGCTGGCAGTGTCTGAACTGACTTCACGTGTGGCAAGTTCAAAAGGTTGCAGAACCTTGCACAACGTTGAAATCATTCTCCACTGCGCTTGAGACAGGTGCATTCCACCTCCTATATCGTGCTCAGTTGTATAGGCTTGAATGGCCTTTTGCTGCTCCTCCAACCTCTGAAGCATATAGAGGGTTGAATTCCACCTCGTTACCACTTCTTGCTTCAGATGATGGCAGGGCAGGTTCAGGCGTTTTTGGTGGTGCTCCAGTCTTCTGTACGTGGTGCCTGTACGCCGAAAGTGTCCCGCAATTCTTCTGGCCACCGACAGCATCTCTTGCACGCCCCTCTCGTTTTTTAAATAATTCTGCACCACCAAATTCAAGGTATGTGCAAAACATGGGACGTGCTGGAATTTGCCCAGATTTAATGCACACACAATATTGCTGGCGTTGTCCGATGCCACAAATCCACAGGAGAGTCCAATTGGGGTAAGCCATTCTGCGATGATCTTCCTCAGTTGCCGTAAGAGGTTTTTAGCTGTGTGCGTATTCTGGAAAGCGGTGATACAAAGCGTAGCCTGCCTAGGAAAGAGTTGGCGTTTGCGAGATGCTGCTACTGGTGCCGCCGCTGCTGTTCTTGTGGCGGGAGTCCATACATCTACCCAGTGGGCTGTCACAGTCATATAGTCCTGAGCCTGCCCTGCTCCACTTGTCCACATGTCCGTGGTTAAGTGGACATTGGGTACAACTGCATTTTTTAGGACACTGGTGAGTCTTTTTCTGAGGTCTGTGTACATTTTCGGTATCGCCTGCCTAGAGAAATGGAACCTAGATGGTATTTGGTACCGGGGACACAGTACCTCCAACAAGTCTCTAGTTGGCTCTGCAGTAATGATGGATACCGGAACCACGTTTCTCACCGCCCAGGATGCCAAGGCCTCAGTTATCCGCTTTGCAGCAGGATGACTGCTGTGATATTTCATCTTCCTCGCAAAGGACTGTTGGACAGTCAATTGCTTGGTGGAAGTAGTAAAAGTGGTCTTACGAGTACGACTTCCCCTCTGGGATGACCATCGACTCCCAGCAGCAACAACAGCAGCAGCAGTAGGCGTTACACGCAAGGATGCATCGGAGGAATCCCAGGCAGGAGAGGACTCGTCAGAATTGCCAGTGACATGGCCTGCAGGACTATTGGCATTCCTGGGGAAGGAGGAAATTGACACTGAGGCAGTTGGTGGGGTGGTTTGCGTGAGCTTGGTTACAAGAGGAAGGGATTTACTGGTCAGTGGACTGCTTCCGCTGTCGCCCAAAGTTTTTTAACTTGTCACTGACTTATGATGAATGCGCTGCAGGTGACGTATAAGGGAGGATGTTCCGAGGTGGTTAACGTCCTTACCCCTACTTATTACAGCTTGACAAAGGCAACACACGGCTTGACAAATGTTGTCCGCATTTCTGTTGAAATACTTCCACACCGAAGAGCTGATTTTTTTGGTATTTTCACCAGGCATGTCAATGGCCCTATTCCTCCCACGGACAACAGGTGTCTCCCTGGGTGCCTGACTTAAACAAACCACCTCACCATCAGAATCCTCCTGGTCAATTTCCCCCCCAGCGCCAGCAACACCCATATCCTCCTCATCCTGGTGTACTTCAACACTGACATCTTCAATCTGACTATCAGGAACTGGACTGCGGGTGCTCCTTCCAGCACTTGCAGGGGGCGTGCAAATGGTGGAAGGCGCATGCTCTTCACGTCCAGTGTTGGGAAGGTCAGGCATCGCAAACGACACAATTGGACTCTCCTTGTGGATTTGTGATTTCGAAGAACGCACAGTTCTTTGCTGTGCTTTTGCCAGCTTGAGTCTTTTCATTTTTCTAGCGAGAGGCTGAGTGCTTCCATTCTCATGTGAAGCTGAACCACTAGCCATGAACATAGGCCAGGGCCTCAGCCGTTCCTTGCCACTCCGTGTGGTAAATGGCATATTGGCAAGTTTACGCTTCTCCTCCGACAATTTTATTTTAGATTTTTGAGTCCTTTTTTTACTGATATTTGGTGTTTTGGATTTTACATGCTCTGTACTATGACATTGGGCATCGGCCTTGGCAGACGACGTTGCTGGCATTTCATCGTCTCGGCCATGACTAGTGGCAGCAGCTTCAGCACGAGGTGGTAGTCGATCTTGATCTTTCCCTATTTTTGGAACCTCAGCATTTTTGTTCTCCATATTTTAATAGGCACAACTAAAAGGCACCTCAGGTAAACAATGGAGATGGATGGATACTAGTATACTTATGGATGGACGAGCGACTGCCGACACAGAGGTAGCTACAGCCGTGGACTACCGTACTGCGTCTGCTGCTAATATAGACTGGATGATAATGATATAAAAAATATATATATATATCACTACTGCAGCCGAACAGGTATATATTATATAATGACGGACCTGCTGGACACTGTCAGCACTGCAGACTCCTAAAGTAAGCTACTAGTATCAAGAAGATAGAAAAAAAAAACACAACAGGTAGGTGGTATACAATTATGGATGGACGAGCGACTGCCGACACAGAGGTAGCTACAGCCGTGGACTACCGTACTGCGTCTGCTGCTAATATAGACTGGATGATAATGATATAAAAAAAATATATATATCACTACTGCAGCCGGACAGGTATATATTATATAATGACGGACCTGCTGGACACTGTCAGCACTGCAGACTCCTAAAGTAAGCTACTAGTTTCAAGAAGATAGAAAAAAAAAAACACAACAGGTAGGTGGTATACAATTATGGATGGACGAGCGACTGCCGACACAGAGGTAGCTACAGCCGTGGACTACCGTACTGCGTCTGCTGCTAATATAGACTGGATGATAATGATATCAAAAATATATATATATATCACTACTGCAGCCGGACAGGTATATATTATATAATGACGGACCTGCTGGACACTGTCAGCAGCACTGCAGGCTCCTAAAGTAAGCTACTAGTAGTATCAAGAAGACAGAAAAAAAAAAAAAACACCACAGGTAGGTGGTATACAATTATGGATGGACGAGCGACTGCCGACACAGAGGTAGCTACAGTCGTGGACTACCGTACTGCGTCTGCTGCTAATATAGACTGGATGATAATGATATAAAAAATATATATATATCACTACTGCAGCTGGACAGGTATATATTATATAATGACGGACCTGCTGGACACTGTCAGCAGCACTGCAGACTCCTAAAGTAAGCTACTAGTAGTATCAAGAAGATAGAAAGAAAAAAAAACACCACAGGTAGGTGGTATACAATTATGGATGGACGAGCGACTGCCGACACAGAGGTAGCTACAGCCGTGGACTACCGTACTGCGTCTGCTGCTAATATAGACTGGATGATAATGATATAAAAAATATATATATATCACTACTGCAGCCGGACAGGTATATATTATATAATGACGGACCTGCTGGACACTATCAGCAGCACTGCAGACTCCTAAAGTAAGCTACTAGTAGTATAAAGAAGATAGAAAAAAAAACCACCACAGGTAGGTGGTATACAATTATGGATGGACGAGCGACTGCCGACACAGAGGTAGCTACAGCCATGGACTACCGTACTGCGTCTGCTGCTAATATAGACTGGATGATAATGATATAAAAAATATATATATATCACTACTGCAGCCAGACAGGTATATATTATATAATTAATGACGGACCTGCTGGACACTGTCAGCAGAATGCGTTTATAGAATAAAAACACCACACGACGAGTGTTTGACTTTTTTAGGCAGACAATCACAATATACTGGTGGTCAGACAGTGGTCACTGGTCAGTCACACTGGCAGTGGCACTCTGGCAGCAAAAGTGTGCACTGTTAAATAGTATGTACTCCTGCTACTGCTCCCCAGTCTCCCCCACAATTAAGCTGTGTGAGCACTGAGCACTCAGCACAGTCAGATATACATAGATGATGCAGCACACTGAGGCTGAGCACAGATATGGTATGTGACTGTGTATCGTTTTTTTTCAGGCAGAGAACGGATTATATTAAATAATAATATAATAAAACTGCACTGGTGGTCACTGGTCAGTCACTAGTAAACTCTGCACTCTCTGAGTACTCCTAAGCTCCAGTAAATCAAGTGTCTCACTCTCACTCTCTCTTCTAATCTAAATGGAGAGGACGCCAGCCACGTCCTCTCCCTATGAATCTCAATGCACGTGTGAAAATGGCGGCGACGCGCGGCTCCTTATATAGAATCCGAGTCTCGCGATAGAATCCGAGCCTCGCGAGAATCCGACAGCGGGATGATGACGTTCAGGCGCGCTCGGGTTAGCCGAGCAAGGCGGGAAGATCCGAGTCTGCCTCGAATACGTGTAAAAAGGCTGAAGTTCGGGGGGGTTCGGATTCCGAGGAACCGAACCCGCTCATCACTAGTATCTAATGGGAACTATACATGAGGCAGGAGCATGCAAACGGTGCAGGAAGAGGGGGGGAGGGGGGGGGGGGGTTCTGAACTTTCTGTCTTGCTGAATTGATTTTGAGGATCTGATTATGCAGAAGGCGAAGACGGCTGAGGTTTTCCTGTTATCCCTGGGAAGATTTACAATTTCATATTCCTGTCATTCTGTTTTCCGCAGATATGACGCATTTGACAGTGTAAACTGAATCTACTCTGCATGGAAAATGGAAGAAATCCAATTTTTACGAGTTAGGTTAATTAACTAGAACCTATTTAGAAACACAATACTGCATTACAGGCTTGGATGTACTGTATGAGTGTGTGCGTGTTTTGGATGTAGCATATGTAACATTCATTTCCTCTCTTTCCTGCTTGTACAGACATTTTGCATTTGTGGCACTTCTCTGGGATTTAGTTTCACCTGCATCCAGGCAGTGTCAGCTTTCGGGGCTAATTGGATTGCCCCCGGAGGATCAGTTAGCCGTGGTAAATTACTGCAGCTACAGTAAGTGAATTCTCCTCTATGGGGGTAATTCAGAGTTGATTGTAGATGTACTAAATTTAGCACATCTACAATCTACGATCATTGGGAGTAATTCAGAGTTGATCGCAGCAGCAAACTTGTTAGCAGTTGGGCAAAACCATGGGGGTCATTCTGACCCAATCGCACGCTGCAGTTTATCGCTGCGGTGCGATCGGGTCAGAACTGCTCATGCGCCAGCGCCGCAGTGCGCCGGCGCATGCAAGACAGCCAAAGGCCGTCGTTGCCTAGCAATCGCCTCTGCCTGATTGACAGGCAGAGGCGGTCGCTGGGCGGGTGGGGGCTGTTTAGGGTGCGCGGTCTGGCCAACGCAGGCGTAGCCGGACTGTTAGGGGGTCAGGCCGCGGTGGCTGCGTGATGTCCCACGCAGCCGCTGCGACCCAGGCAGCGAAGAGGTTCTCCCGGCCAGCCGCAGGAGCGGCGCTGGTCGGGAGCTACTCCTGAAATGCAAAAGCATCACCACTGTGCGATGATTTCGCACTTCTGCGTGGAAGGGGGCGGCACTGTCATGCGGAGCGGACCAGCCCTGTGCTGGGCATCCCCCTGCATGTCTGAGTGTCTGATCGTAGCTGTGCTAAATTTAGCACAGCTACGATCAACTCGGAATGACCCCCTATGTGCTTTGCAGGTGGGGCAGATATAACATGTGCAGAGAGAGTTAGATTTGGGTGGGTTATATTGTTTCTGTGCAGGGTAAATACTGGCTGCTTTATTTTTACACTGCAATTTAGATTTCAGTTTGAACACACCCCACCCAAATCTAACTCTCTCTGCACATGTTACATCTGCCCCACCTGCAGTGCACATGGTTTTGCCTAACTGCTAAGAAATTTGCTGCTGCGATCAGCTCTGCATTACCCCCATTTACTCTGACATGCGGGGGGACGCCCAGCACAGGGCTAGTCCACCCCGCATGTCAGGCCCTGCCCCCCCCCCCCCCCTCCGCACAGGTAAAAAAGCATCGCACAGCGGCAATGCTTTTGTACCTGGCGAGTAGCTCCCTACCTGCGCAGCTCCTGCGCGCTGGCAGGCAGCTACCCGCTGCGTTCCGGGTCGCATAGGCTGTGTGTCATGCAGCCGCCACAGCCCACCCCCACCCCAGCGGTCAGGACACACCTCTGTTGTCCGGATCGCGCCCCGCCAACGGCATTCTTACACCATTGGCACAACCCCTCCCGCCCCGCCTCTGCCTGTCAATCAGGCAGAGGCGATCGCAGCCAGTGAGGTGCTGATAGCATCTCACTGGGCTCCCGGGTTGTACACACGCAGTGTGGCCGCTGCGCGCCCGCACCCCACAAAGTAATTCAGACTGCGACCGCTGCCGCTGCAGTGATGCAGTCTGAATTACCCCCAATGTTTAAAATTCTTTTACAATGCATTAAAAACCCTTTGTTTTATTCCACTACTTGTCACAATTGCATTTCTGAGGGCAAACAAAGCCATCTCTTTCTCCTAAGCACGGGTCTACATACCGGATGATATGCGTCACACCTATGCTGGCTGAATGGAACGCGCGGAGAGTGAAGACATTCCAAGGAGCTTGTGCATATTTATGTCAGAACAGCCTACAGCGCTCCAGTGATTCTGCCGCCATCTGTTTCTGATACTGAATCATCGCTGCTAGAGTCTCTTTCAGGTTTTCATATAGATTGTACGTATGACGCAAGCTTCCCGGTATCTCATCCAAACCTTCCATCTCATGTTGTAGCAGGTGCAGCGGTCAAAGCAAAATGGGCATAAATTAGCAAGAAAAAAATGCAGAGAAAACTAGGCTATATCTATGCAGGTGTATATATCTCCAGAAGCCTATGGCGTCGCATCAGTGCGTCTTATTTCTGACAAGTCATTAGCAGCAGCAGCGCGCGCTCCTGCACCATTAGACTGCTAAGTGATTGTACACAAAACTGCCCATCTGCCTATATATATATATATATATATATATAGAGAGAGAGAGAGAGAGAGTGAACAATTCATTCCGGCACTCCGGTCATTCCAATAGCCTGCTCCAGTGCCCTCCCCTGGGGTGCGATCCCCCGATACATGGATGTGCAATACAACAGGCGGCACTCAGAGACTTGTACTTAGCTGTATACATGCATAAATACCCTGTAGGGTGTGCTTTACTGTGGTGATATTTCCCCTTCTTCAGACAAAGCAATGTGGCAAACAGTGGGAATAAATAGACAATACAACAATAAACTTACCCCCTCCTCGTTTACATCAGCGGGTCCCTGGTCCCTCCGGCCGCCTTCCTGCAGCGAGCACTTCAGGTCGCGGCTCCCCCCCCCCCCCTTCCTTAACATGCATTTTTGCAGCAGAAGCAGTTCTGAGAAAATCGTAATTTCTGTCTCAGTAGCGATCCAAGCTGAATAAGGTCCACAGTGTGGGGATCAGTGTGGAATACATTAGGACACACAGTTAAATATTGAGCAGGTTAGAGTGCAAGACACATAGGGGGTCATTCCGAGTTGTTCGCTCGGTAAATTTCTTCGCATCGCAGCGATTTTCCGCTTAGTGCGCATGCGCAATGTTCACACTGCGACTGCGCCAAGTAAATTTGCTATGCAGTTAGGAATTTTACTCACGGCTTTTTCTTCGTTCTGGTGATCGTAATGTGATTGACAGGAAGTGGGTGTTTCTGGGCGGAAACTGGCCGTTTTATGGGCGTGTGGGAAAAAACGCTACCGTTTCTGGGAAAAACGCGGGAGTGGCTGGAGAAACGGAGGAGTGTCTGGGTGAACGCTGGGTGTGTTTGTGACGTCAAACCAGGAACGACAAGCACTGAACTGATCGCACTGGCAGAGTAAGTCTCGAGCTACTCAGAAACTGCACAGAGAGGTCTTTTTGCAATATTGCGAATCTTTCGTTCGCAATTTTGATAAGCTAAGATTCACTCCCAGTAGGCGGCGGCTTAGCGTGTGTAAAGCTGCTAAAAGCAGCTTGCGAGCTAACAACTCGGAATGAGGGCCATAGTGCAGGTCGGATACAGTGCAGGTTACAGTGTGGGTCAGATACATTGCGGGTAGACATGCCAGCTGTGTTGTTGTGCACGTCCTGGAACAGAAGGCAGGAGGTTCCCTGGTGGTGTGTGTGAGGATGATGATGAACCGAGCGCCGCAAGGTACACAGAGCTCCCCTCAGTGCCTGCCATACCTGGTTTCTGTGTCTCTGCACCGCAGCAGCAGCCTGTGGGGACGAAAATGCGGGGATCCACTGGCTGAGAGCTGTGAAAACGGCTTTCTCAGCCAATCAGCGGTCGGCCCATTGATATTCACCAGGACTTAGCAGCCGAATCCAAAACCCAAGCAATGATTGCGGGGGCACTCGGTGGAGTCTCCTCTCTGGGACTGAAGTGGGGAAACTGTGAGGGGATTCCGATCCGTTCGCACGCTGCTGTTTGTCGCAGCGGTGCGAACAGGACGGTTCTGCGCATGTGCGCTGGCCGCAATGTGCATGCGCATCGTTGCCCAGCGACGGGCGACGCTGGGCAACGATAAGAATAACGAAGAAAGCAATCACTGCTGCGATCGCAAGAAGAGTGATAGCCAGAAGGCGTTCCGGGGCGTCAACTGACCGTTTTCTGGGAGCTGAGCAGCGAACGCAGGCGTGTCCAGGCGTTTGGGGGGCGGATGTCTGACGTCAATTCCGGGACCTTCATCGCTGGATCCATCGCACAGGGTAAGTAACTGCAGGGCTAGTCTTGTTTTGCACAAAACTTTTTTAGCATAGCAGGGCTGCACAAGCAATCGCAGCCCTTCTATGCTAAAGTACACTCCCCCATAGGCGGCGTCTAATTGATCGCACGAGCAGCAAAAAGTTGCTACGTGCGATTAACTCGGAATGACCCTCTGTGTACGGTAAATAGAGAACAGTAGGCAGAGGATGGGGTAGAGTTGGAGGAGACAGGCAGTAGTGAGGGTAAAATGGATGCTAGAGGTGAAATAAATGCAGGAATGAGGCACGTACATGAGGGAATCTGAAACTGATGATACTGTGAAAGAGGGAGGAAAAAATGAAATTAGGCAAGGTGAAGGGAAAGAGGCAAAGAAGGGGGTGAGAGGAACGAGGTGAAAGTAGAATAGTCAGCTAAAGAGACAGAGAATGAGGTACTGTGGGGCCTACTGATGAACTGAAGCAGTGAAAAGTGTGGAGAAGTGAGCCAGTGGAGAAGTTGCCTATGGCAACCAATCAGCATTGAAGTAACAGTGAAAAAGAATCAGGCCCACTGGCACTTCTCATTGGAAAATCAAGATAAATTAGGCCATGCCCCTTGACCTGTCTAAACCACACCCATATATGCAGAAACCACACCCATTTCAGATGTGATCCTTTGGTTCGCGGTACATTTGGGATTTGCTTGCTGATATATATGCTTATGCTGCAGCTTCTCCTCCACTGCAGAGCTGACTCTTTTGGAACGTTGTACGTATCCACCATTGCCCTGCACAATACTCTTAATGCAGTGATGGTGTCAAGTGCTTCTCCAAATTACTCAGGGGAGGGGATGAGGGAGGTCAGAGAGTAAATTAAGGGCCTTCTAATCGTGGAAGAAAACAACTGTCTAATGTAGAGATGAGCGCCTGAAATTTTTCGGGTTTTGTGTTTTGGTTTTGGGTTCGGTTCCGCGGCCGTGTTTTGGGTTCGAACGCGTTTTGGCAAAACCTCACCGAATTATTTTTGTCGGATTCGGGTGTGTTTTGGATTCGGGTGTTTTTTTCCAAAAACACTAAAAAACTAGCTTAAATCGTAGAATTTGGGGGTCATTTTGATCCCAAAGTATTATTAACCTCAAAAACCATAATTTACACTCATTTTCAGTCTATTCTGAATACCTCACACCTCACAATATTATTTTTAGTCCTAAAATTTGCACCGAGGTCGCTGTGTGAGTAAGATAAGCGACCCTAGTGGCCGACACAAACACCGGGCCCATCTAGGAGTGGCACTGCAGTGTCACGCAGGATGTCCCTTCCAAAAAACCCTCCCCAAACAGCACATGACGCAAAGAAAAAAAGAGGCGCAATGAGGTAGCTGTGTGAGTAAGATTAGCGACCCTAGTGGCCGACACAAACACCGGGCCCATCTAGGAGTGGCACTGCAGTGTCACGCAGGATGGCCCTTCCAAAAAACCCTCCCCAAACAGCACATGACGCAAAGAAAAAAAGAGGCGCAATGAGGTAGCTGACTGTGTGAGTAAGATTAGCGACCCTAGTGGCCGACACAAACACCGGGCACATCTAGGAGTGGCACTGCAGTGTCACGCAGGATGTCCCTTCCAAAAAACCCTCCCCAAACAGCACATGACGCAAAGAAAAAAAGAGGCGCAATGAGGTAGCTGTGTGAGTAAGATTAGCGACCCTAGTGGCCGACACAAACACCGGGCACATCTAGGAGTGGCACTGCAGTGTCACGCAGGATGTCCCTTCCAAAAAACCCTCCCCAAACAGCACATGACGCAAAGAAAAAAAGAGGCGCAATGAGGTAGCTGTGTGAGTAAGATTAGCGACCCTAGTGGCCGACACAAACACCGGGCCCATCTAGGAGTGGCACTGCAGTGTCACGCAGGATGTCCCTTCCAAAAAACCCTCCCCAATCAGCACATGATGCAAAGAAAAAGAAAAGAAAAAAGAGGTGCAAGATGGAATTATCCTTGGGCCCTCCCACCCACCCTTATGTTGTATAAACAAAACAGGACATGCACACTTTAACCAACCCATCATTTCAGTGACAGGGTCTGCCACACGACTGTGACTGATATGACGGGTTGGTTTGGACCCCCCCCAAAAAAGAAGCAATTAATCTCTCCTTGCACAAACTGGCTCTACAGAGGCAAGATGTCCACCTCATCTTCACCCTCCGATATATCACCGTGTACATCCCCCTCCTCACAGATTATCAATTCGTCCCCACTGGAATCCACCATCTCAGCTCCCTGTGTACTTTGTGGAGGCAATTGCTGCTGGTCAATGTCTCCGCGGAGGAATTGATTATAATTCATTTTAATGAACATCATCTTCTCCACATTTTCTGGATGTAACCTCGTACGCCGATTGCTGACAAGGTGAGCGGCGGCACTAAACACTCTTTCGGAGTACACACTTGTGGGAGGGCAACTTAGGTAGAATAAAGCCAGTTTGTGCAAGGGCCTCCAAATTGCCTCTTTTTCCTGCCAGTATAAGTACGGACTGTGTGACGTGCCTACTTGGATGCGGTCACTCATATAATCCTCCACCATTCTATCAATGTTGAGAGAATCATATGCAGTGACAGTAGACGACATGTCCGTAATCGTTGTCAGGTCCTTCAGTCCGGACCAGATGTCAGCATCAGCAGTCGCTCCAGACTGCCCTGCATCACCGCCAGCGGGTGGGCTTGGAATTCTGAGCCTTTTCCTCGCACCCCCAGTTGCGGGAGAATGTGAAGGAGGAGATGTTGACAGGTCGCGTTCCGCTTGACTTGACAATTTTGTCACCAGCAGGTCTTTCAACCCCAGCAGACCTGTGTCTGCCGGAAAGAGAGATCCAAGGTAGGCTTTAAATCTAGGATCGAGCACGGTGGCCAAAATGTAGTGCTCTGATTTCAACAGATTGACCACCCGTGAATCCTTGTTAAGCGAATTAAGGGCTGCATCCACAAGTCCCACATGCCTAGCGGAATCGCTCCGTGTTAGCTCCTTCTTCAATGCCTCCAGCTTCTTCTGCAAAAGCCTGATGAGGGGAATGACCTGACTCAGGCTGGCAGTGTCTGAACTGACTTCACGTGTGGCAAGTTCAAAGAGCATCAGAACCTTGCACAACGTTGAAATCATTCTCCACTGCACTTGAGACAGGTGCATTCCATCTCCTATATCGTGCTCAATTGTATAGGCTTGAATGGCCTTTTGCTGCTCCTCCAACCTCTGAAGCATATAGAGGGTTGAATTCCACCTCGTTACCACTTCTTGCTTCAGATGATGGCAGGGCAGGTTCAGTAGTTTTTGGTGGTGCTCCAGTCTTCTGTACGTGGTGCCTGTACGCCGAAAGTGTCCCGCAATTTTTCTGGCCACCGACAGCATCTCTTGCACGCCCCTGTCGTTTTTTAAAAAATTCTGCACCACCAAATTCAAGGTATGTGCAAAACATGGGACGTGCTGGAATTTGCCCATATTTAATGCACACACAATATTGCTGGCGTTGTCCGATGCCACAAATCCACAGGAGAGTCCAATTGGGGTAAGCCATTCCGCGATGATCTTCCTCAGTTGCCGTAAGAGGTTTTCAGCTGTGTGCGTATTCTGGAAAGCGGTGATACAAAGCGTAGCCTGCCTAGGAAAGAGTTGGCGTTTGCGAGATGCTGCTACTGGTGCCGCCGCTGCTGTTCTTGCGGCGGGAGTCCATACATCTACCCAGTGGGCTGTCACAGTCATATAGTCCTGACCCTGCCCTGCTCCACTTGTCCACATGTCCGTGGTTAAGTGGACATTGGGTACAACTGCATTTTTTAGGACACTGGTGAGTCTTTTTCTGACGTCCGTGTACATTCTCGGTATCGCCTGCCTAGAGAAGTGGAACCTAGATGGTATTTGGTAACGGGGGCACACTGCCTCAATAAATTGTCTAGTTCCCTGTGAACTAACGGCGGATACCGGACGCACGTCTAACACCAACATAGTTGTCAAGGACTCAGTTATCCGCTTTGCAGTAGGATGACTGCTGTGATATTTCATCTTCCTCGCAAAGGACTGTTGAACAGTCAATTGCTTACTGGAAGTAGTACAAGTGGGCTTACGACTTCCCCTCTGGGATGACCATCGACTCCCAGCGGCAACAACAGCAGCGCCAGCAGCAGTAGGCGTTACACGCAAGGATGCATCGGAGGAATCCCAGGCAGGAGAGGACTCGTCAGACTTGCCAGTGACATGGCCTGCAGGACTATTGGCATTCCTGGGGAAGGAGGAAATTGACACTGAGGGAGTTGGTGGGGTGGTTTGCGTGAGCTTGGTTACAAGAGGAAGGGATTTACTGGTCAGTGGACTGCTTCCGCTGTCACCCAAAGTTTTTGAACTTGTCACTGACTTATTATGAATGCGCTGCAGGTGACGTATAAGGGAGGATGTTCCGAGGTGGTTAACGTCCTTACCCCTACTTATTACAGCTTGACAAAGGGAACACACGGCTTGACACCTGTTGTCCGCATTTCTGGTGAAATACCTCCACACCGAAGAGCTGATTTTTTTGGTATTTTCAACTGGCATGTCAACGGCCATATTCCTCCCACGGACAACAGGTGTCTCCCCGGGTGCCTGACTTAAACAAACCACCTCACCATCAGAATCCTCCTGGTCAATTTCCTCCCCAGCGCCAGCAACACCCATATCCTCCTCATCCTGGTGTACTTCAACACTGACATCTTCAATCTGACTATCAGGAACTGGACTGCGGGTGCTCCTTCCAGCACTTGCAGGGGGCGTGCAAATGGTGGAAGGCGCATGCTCTTCACGTCCAGTGTTGGGAAGGTCAGGCATCGCAACCGACACAATTGGACTCTCCTTGTGGATTTGGGATTTCAAAGAACGCACAGTTCTTTGCGGTGCTTTTGCCAGCTTGAGTCTTTTCAGTTTTCTAGCGAGAGGCTGAGTGCTTCCATCCTCATGTGAAGCTGAACCACTAGCCATGAACATAGGCCAGGGCCTCAGCCGTTCCTTGCCACTCCGTGTGGTAAATGGCATATTGGCAAGTTTACGCTTCTCCTCCGACAATTTTATTTTAGGTTTTGGAGTCCTTTTTTTTCTGATATTTGGTGTTTTGGATTTGACATGCTCTGTACTATGACATTGGGCATCGGCCTTGGCAGACGACGTTGCTGGCATTTCATCGTCTCGGCCATGACTAGTGGCAGCAGCTTCAGCACGAGGTGGAAGTGGATCTTGATCTTTCCCTAATTTTGGAACCTCAACTTTTTTGTTCTCCATATTTTATAGGCAGAACTAAAAGGCACCTCAGGTAAACAATGGAGATGGATGGATTGGATACTAGTATACAATTATGGACGGACTGCCACGGTTAGGTGGTATAAAAAAACCACGGTTAGGTGGTATATAATACAATTATGGATGGACGGACTGCCTGCCGAGTGCCGACACAGAGGTAGCCACAGCCGTGAACTACCGCACTGTACACTGGTTGATAAAGAGATAGTAGTATACTCGTAACAACTAGTATGACGACGGTATAAAGAATGAAAAAAAAACCACGGTTAGGTGGTATATATTATAATACAATTATGGTTGGACGGACTGCCTGCCGAGTGCCGACACAGAGGTAGCCACAGCCGTGAACTACCGCACTGTACACTGGTTGATAAAGAGATAGTAGTATACTCGTAACAACTAGTATGACGACGGTATAAAGAATGAAAAAAAAACCACGGTTAGGTGGTATATATTATAATACAATTATGGTTGGACGGACTGCCTGCCGAGTGCCGACACAGAGGTAGCCACAGCCGTGAACTACCGCACTGTACACTGGTTGATAAAGAGATAGTAGTATACTCGTAACAACTAGTATGACGACGGTATAAAGAATGAAAAAAAAACCACGGTTAGGTGGTATATATTATAATACAATTATGGATGGACGGACTGCCTGCCGAGTGCCGACACAGAGGTAGCCACAGCCGTGAACTACCGCACTGTACACTGGTTGATAAAGAGATAGTAGTATACTCGTAACAACTAGTATGACGACGGTATAAAGAATGAAAAAAAAAACACGGTTAGGTGGTATATATTATAATACAATTATGGTTGGACGGACTGCCTGCCGAGTGCCGACACAGAGGTAGCCACAGCCGTGAACTACCGCACTGTACACTGGTTGATAAAGAGATAGTAGTATACTCGTAACAACTAGTATGACGACGGTATAAAGAATGAAAAAAAAACCACGGTTAGGTGGTATATAATACAATTATGGTTGGACGGACTGCCTGCCGAGTGCCGACACAGAGGTAGCCACAGCCGTGAACTACCGCACTGTACACTGGTTGATAAAGAGATAGTAGTATACTCGTAACAACTAGTATGACGACGGTATAAAGAATGAAAAAAAAACCACGGTTAGGTGGTATATATTATAATACAATTATGGTTGGACGGACTGCCTGCCGAGTGCCGACACAGAGGTAGCCACAGCCGTGAACTACCGCACTGTACACTGGTTGATAAAGAGATAGTAGTATACTCGTAACAACTAGTATGACGACGGTATAAAGAATGAAAAAAAAACCACGGTTAGGTGGTATATATTATAATACAATTATGGATGGACGGACTGCCTGCCGAGTGCCGACACAGAGGTAGCCACAGCCGTGAACTACCGCACTGTACACTGGTTGATAAAGAGATAGTAGTATACTCGTAACAACTAGTATGACGACGGTATAAAGAATGAAAAAAAAACCACGGTTAGGTGGTATATAATACAATTATGGTTGGACGGACTGCCTGCCGAGTGCCGACACAGAGGTAGCCACAGCCGTGAACTACCGCACTGTACACTGGTTGATAAAGAGATAGTAGTATACTCGTAACAACTAGTATGACGACGGTATAAAGAATGAAAAAAAAACCACGGTTAGGTGGTATATATTATAATACAATTATGGATGGACGGACTGCCTGCCGAGTGCCGACACAGAGGTAGCCACAGCCGTGAACTACCGCACTGTACTGTGTCTGCTGCTAATATAGACTGGTTGATAAAGAGATAGTATACAATACTACTAATATACTGGTGGTCAGGCACTGGTCACCACTAGTCACACTGGCAGTGGC
Organism: Pseudophryne corroboree; assembly: GCF_028390025.1. Classification (NCBI taxonomy): domain Eukaryota; kingdom Metazoa; phylum Chordata; class Amphibia; order Anura; family Myobatrachidae; genus Pseudophryne; species Pseudophryne corroboree. The sequence continues at coordinate 897,980,317 of NC_086447.1, forward strand.
ACTCCTGCAGCAAAAGTGTGCACTGTTTAATTTTAATATAATATTATTTATCATGTACTCCTGGCTCCTGCTATAACAACCTGCAGTGCTCCCCAGTCTCCCCCACAATTATAAGCTTTATATACAATACATTGATGTGCAGCACACTGGGCTGAGCAGTGCACACAGACTGAGTCACTGTGTGACTGTGTATCGTTTTTTTCAGGCAGAGAACGGATATATTAAATAAAACAAACAACTGCACTGTCTCTGGTGGTCACTGGTCACTGTGGTCGTCAGTCACTAAACTCTGTCTGCACTCTCTTCTAATCTACAGTATCACAGCAATCTCTCTCTCTCTCTCTCTCTCTCTCTCTTCTAAATCTAATCTAAATGGAGAGGACGCCAGCCACGTCCTCTCCCTATCAATCTCAATGCACGTGTGAAAATGGCGGCGACGCGCGGCTCCTTATATAGAATCCGAGTCTCGCGAGAATCCGACAGCGTCATGATGACGTTCGGGCGCGCTCGGGTTAACCGAGCAAGGCGGGAAGATCCGAGTCGCTCGGACCCGTGAAAAAAAAAGTGAAGTTCGTGCGGGTTCGGATTCAAAGAAACCGAACCCGCTCATCTCTAGTCTAATGACACAAAGGATGAAAGTAAACAACTTCTGGTTGCTACTAGCAAACTGCTATCTTATAACTACCGCATGTTCTTAGATACATGGTAACGTCAGTTTGCAAACACTAGGATTGTAATACTGTGGGCTGGTGCGTATACTCTAACTTAAACCTACCAACATACATACCATCTAGGATCTTGTCTTAGATCTTACTAGTAGCCAACACTGCCTTATACTAGAGATGAGCGGGTTCAGTTCTCAGAGAATCGAACCCTACCGGACTTCACCATTCAAGCCCGGACCCGAGTCAGGCTCGGGTTTTCCCGCCTGACTTGGAAACCCGAACGCGGCGAAACGTCATCATCCCGCTGTCGGATTCTCGCAGGATTTGGATACCATATAAGGGGCTGCGCGTCGCGGCCATTTTCACTCCAGTCTCATAGAGTGTATTGAGAGGACGTGTCCTCAGTGTTCAGTGTCTGTGTGGGGGTGGGAAAGTGGGGTGGCGAGTCTTGTGCTGTGTTATGCTGTCCAGTCCAGTGTAGTCAGTGTATTGTGCTGCATCAGTCCAGCCAGTCACAGTGTTGGTGTTCTCTGTTGCCATATATCCAATGTAGCTTTATAAAGTGGTGCTGTGTTGTGCAGACCAGTGGTAGTGTCCTGTCTCATCAGTCATTCCAGTGATGATATGCGCTGCTGCTATATGCCCACTGCTGCAGTATAATAATTATAACAACAACCTGTTGTGCTGCATCAGACCAGTGTTAGTGTCCTGTCTCATCAGTCATTCCTGTGCCACATATTGTCTCAAATAAATCCCAAAAAATAATGGAGAACAAAAATTTTGAGGATAAAATAGGGAAAGATCAAGAAGAACCACTTCCTCCTAGTGCTGAAGCTGCTGCCACTAGCCATGACATAGACGATGAAATGCCATCAACGTCGTCTGCCAAGGCCGATGCCCAATGTGATATGTCAAAGTCGAAAAATATTGTTACACATATCCTTTGTTCTAACCCCTCATGCACATGCACGCACGCTGCTCGTGCACCTGGTCCCCCGTGCGTACACATATCCGCAAGTTGCGTAAGAGACGCTCCGGCGACTCGTGTGCATGATATGTGTATTTACGGCGGAATTTGTGAGCGTGTAGCGTGCTATTAGAATATAGCATATTTAACCCAATTAGTGCATTTTGTAGATGTAGTTCCCCTAGACCATGACAGCGAGTACTGTTAGTTTAAACAGTTCCTGGACGGAGAGATTCCTCTTTGCATGATAGGAAGGGTCAGCTAAAGGTTGGTAGGTGATGTCTAGTATCCAGCTGTAGGGTATTTTAAGGGTAACATTCCGGTGTTAGTTAGGAAAGAATCGCATGTTCCTGCGTATAGTTATGTGCAGAAGTAGAAAATAGATATAAATTGTATTTAAAATATATTACGAATGGGGAGGGGATGAGAATGGAACCCAGTCACACATAAATTTCCCACAGACTGAGATACAATGGCCTTATTTACACTAAGCTTTGAGATTCTTTGAAGAGGGCATACACCTTTGTTTATGAATAGGGCCAGGTTTCTCTCCAGAATAATGAGTGCTAAGTTGTCATTGTCTCAACTGAAAGAAAGGGACAAACAAGGGTGAACAATGCCCAGGAGCAGAGTATGTTTGGAAGATCAGAAACAATAGCTAACCACAACAAAACCAGACAGATAGGAATTTAGAATACTAACATTCCTAGTCCAAAATCCATGGAGATAGAGGTATTCATTTATATATATATATATATATATATATATATGTGTGTGAATAAATATATAATTCCTAACAAATTGTTATAGCAGGAGTGTGTGTGTATATATAAATATATATATATATATATGAATATGTGGATATATGAATATCTTGAAGATTGAGATAGATAGTAATATGTGTGGGTTCATATTGTTCAGAGTCACGTGAACATTAATCTGGTGGGAATAAGAACATTGTTAAAATTTACCTCATTAAGATATTAATAATACCAGATTTATGTTTAATGTGATGGGTTTAAACTGATTATGGGGCGGGAACTCCACATCCCAAGTCCTAGCCATCACCCACTTCTTGAACTAACCAATGGTCCCCGGTGCAGGACATGTCCCACCCCCTAACCAATGGAAGAAGAGCACACAGTGTCTATTGTATTATGTCTTGAGCTACTGAATAAAGAGCGAGCAGCAGGCCAGGTCACTATCAAAGACTCTGAAGGCTTTCTACCTGATAGCTGAGGACTGGTCCAGGACACGCTTGCGAACGATTCTCCACGTATGTATATTCTCTGTAGCCATTATTCTCTATTATTCTGTTTAGATTTCCTTGTTAGCCTGTAGTGTATAACTTGTATCTGTTTACCCCTTTCCTCTGAATAATCCACTGCGGTGTTAGAGCCCAGTGGTTTACCACAAACCGGTGTTGTGTTTTCACTTTCCTGCAGAGGGCTTCCATAGCGTATTAATCGGTATAAGGTGTATAAGCATTGTTAAGGTTTTAAGGTATTACATTGATACAGTACTTGACTGCTAAGGTTTAGAGTATAAGCATATCCTTACATTGTTTCATTAATAAGGTTTACAGTATATCACTCTGTGTGCGTCCGCGCCGCTTGTACGTTGTACCCACGGCACGGCGTCTGATACGCTAAGAGCGTATCAATACGTTACTCAGTACACAAATAGCGTGCTTAGTACGTAGCGTGAATCCGTGTGCGTCGCGCCCATGGCACAGCGTCTGATATGCTAAGTGCGTATCCATACGGTACTCAGTACGCAAATAGCGTACTTATTCCGTAGTGTGTGTAATAAGTCTAGCGGCCATAGCGGCTCCACGGTAATAGTGAATAGCTTTATGTTTTAAGATATTTGACATTATCAATTGGGGGCATCGTCCGGTCCTCCTCATATCCGCAGCCTAGCAGGACAAGGCAGACTTTATCTATCAGCAAAGGGCGGGAAGGTATAAAGGTATCCCCTGTTAGCCTTCTCATGGTCAGGTGGATACACTGGTGCTGATTAGATAAGCGTCTGCTCCGCATGGTTTGTAGGGATGCTGATGGGATCCGAAAGGTAAGAATGTAAAGCTATTGTTTTTTTAAATCTGTGAAATTTCTGTTTGGTGCCAACTGCGCACGCAACACACGCACACACCTGTATTTTATTTGTGTATTCTGCATATCTACTCGCTTGTTGCCATTAGCAATGATTATTAGATACATTTTGACCCGTGCTGAAAAATTTGTTGCTATTTAGTTAAAAATATAGAGTAATTTAAGGGAGTACATGTAAAACACACACGCAGCCTGGCCTAGTTATAAAGGTTTATACAGGAGATACTGTGTGGTGTTTGGTAAGCGATTATAGTTAAATATTGTTTACATTTATAGAAGTGTGGTATTTGTATTAATGCGGACGTATACGGCCATTGTACACGTGTTTCGGAAAAACGTTCGAGACTGAGTACGCAACGTAAAGGCCTACACACGTGGCGTATTTTACGCAACGTGCGTACAGATACGCCCACTAAATACAAATCACACAATAGCATTGTTTCAGTTTAGGCGAGACGGTAGCCACGCGATAATAGCACAAATTGATCAGGGTCCAATATTTAGTTTAAAAACCTTTTTTTCTGTATTACCTCTGGGGAAAGCTATCAGTTAACAGGAAAGGATTTTTCTGATCAGAAAACTATAGAATGTTAGTGTGGGCTGAATAGGGTGTGAATATATTGAACCCCGCTTGGTGGTCTTGGTGATCTTGGTGGTCTTGGTGAAGCTTGGTGAAACTTGGTGAAGCTTGGTGAAGCACGGCCTAGATGAAAACGTGGTGAACACGGTCAGGTGTAAAACGTGCGACGGAGTGTGATAAAGTTTTCGTGGTATTATGCTCCGGCTGTTTTGGAGCACAGTGGGGAGACTCCAGTGATCCTACCACTTATAGATAGCAAGTGTCTATAAGCGGTACGATTGGACCGCACGGTTGTATGGGCAACACGTGACGCAACGTGATACGAGGTTTTGCATATTTGTGCGTAAATCTTGTCATCATACGCGTTGTAGGAAGCACATGCAAGCGTGATTTGTGTAAAGTAAAGGTTTAGGGAATTTTCGCTGGTCTCTCAGGAAAATCTCTAGAGGTAGGGCCTGCAATGGCTACAAGTGTCTGCTAAAGAAGGCGGATCCGTGGTACCTGGAGCAGAAGAAGTTCAGTGGAAGAGCTTTAAGGATTTCCACCGTAGACTACTGTGTTTGGTGCATTTTAGGAAGTTTTCCCGTGTTAAAAAGGTCCACAATGGAAGC